>NW_027528608.1:3180962-3242376 GCF_008692635.1 Crocuta crocuta
GGCCCCCGGGCGGCCCCGCGCTGGGCCTCGCCGGGCCGGCGTCTCCCCGGGACAGAGTGCTCAGCTCTTCGGGTCTCTCCCGTCCCATTAGCTTTCGGGTCTGGCCCAACTGTTCCCTAGAATTAGGGTGTTCGACCCAAGTAGTTGGCATTGTTTGAGGGGCTGTTGTGTGCGAGGCGCTGCGGGTACAGTGGGGGAACACGCTCTCAGGCGGAGTTGCTGGACCCGGGGAGGAGCCACAAGCTCACCCCTAATCTCGTGCTCAAGTTAAAGACGTCGCTGTACAGCGAAGGGACCACCGAGATGGGGCTGGGGCGGGACGGCCTCCAGGGAAGCGCCGTTTGAATCAGCGTCCCAGTGCCGAAGCAGATATGACCTCCTCAACTCCGGGTTCGTAGCTCAGGGACCCCCTCCCGCATGGTTGCTTGTATTTAAAATGTTCTACTAGATTGTGATTTCAGAAGCTTATTAAAACACTTAGTGAGTTGAGGGGACGCCTGGGTGGCTCAGTCGGTTAAGCGTCCGACTTCGGCTCAGGTCGTGATCTCACGGTTCGTGGGTTCGAGCCCCGCGTCGGGCTCTGTGCTGACTGCCAGCTCAGAGCCTGGATCCTGTTTCAGATTCTGTGTCTCCCTCTCTCTGACTCTCCCCTGCTCACGCTGTCTCTCTCTCTCTCAGAAATAAATAAAACATTAAAAAAAAAACACTTAGTAAATTGGAACTATCCTGTTGATTTCTGGGAGGCCCAGCTTTTGGTTATTTGATAATAATTTGATCTTTACCACTGCTGGAGCCTATTAAGTATCAGAAACAAGAAAGCAGTTCCTACTTTTTTCTTAAGTGAAATTACTCGACTAAAAGATACATTTCCCCCCCAGGATCCTGGCGATGCAGCACAACAGGAAGCAAAGCACAGGTATGGGCTGGAGTTCTGAATTTTTTGCAGGGTGGTTTGACCAAGTGAGTTTTTTTAACTTTGTTATTTTATTTTGTTGTGTTTTTTTGTTTTTTTAAGTAATCACTGCCCTTAATGGTGGGGCTCAAACTCATAACCCTAAGGTCACCAGTGGTATGCTTTGAGGCGCCTGGGTGGCTCAGTCTATTGAGCATCTGACTTTGATTCAGGTCATGAACTGGGGCTTCTGTCAGCAGGAGACCACTTCCGACCTGCTCCCCTCTCTGCCCGTTCCCCATCTGTGCTCCCATTCTCTTTCTCAAAAATAAATAAGCATTTTAAAAAAAAGTTGCATACTCTTCCAACTGAGCCAGCCAGGCACTCTTGGTTTAGTGTTTTAATAGATGTGGGAATCTCCAAGTTTTTCCTGGCATAGAGATTTTTTCAATAAATAATAAGGGTATTTTCATTATTAATTTGCTAATTAAACAAAGGTGCGTGGAATATCCTTATAATTGCTGGTTGATGTTTGCTTCTCTGCTAAACTGTGATGACCTTAAAAGTGAACCTAATAATAGGACTATCTCATGTGGATGTTGTGAGGATTACATGGTTGCAGTGCTTCACATTTAGTAAATCTCTGTACACATTAACTGTTAAACTGCTCTTATTGTTATTTTATCCCAGCACATGGCTGGGCACCTCACACGTAGCAGATTTAGTGAATGAATACCCTGTTACCTCACCATGCTACCTTTTTTTTCTTATTGTGATTTAAAAAAAACACACACATAAAATTTACCATAATAAGTATTTTCAGGTGTGTAGCTCGTTTGTGTTTACTGTATTATTATGCAACAAATCTCTAGAACTTTTTCACCTTGCAAGAGTGAGACTCTATACCTGTTAATTTTCCCCTCTCCCTATCATGCTGCCATTTAACTCATTCATTCATTCAGCAAATATTTGTGTCAGGTCTGCATCAGGCACTGTGCTGGGTCTAGAGAAATAGGCAAGGCAGAGAAGGTTCTATCCTTCTGTGGCTTATTAGTGGGAGAAGGATGGTTGCTAAGAAAATAAAACTACTAACGTGAATTTCAGTGATTGTAAGACATGTATTTTTTCACATTTAACATAGATTAGGATCTGTCTCATAATGGATCATCTTGTCCTGGATTCTTCCAGAGAGGATTTAATTTTTGCTTCTGCCATAACTTGGGTACATTTCTAATGTGAGACCTTTTAAAATTAACTTCTGTGTTTGGGGGGCTTCCGGGCGGTTCAGTCAGTTGAGCACATGACTCTTGATTTTGGCTCAGATCATGATCTCATGGTGTGTGGGTTCAAGCAGTGTGGAGCCTGCTTGGGATTCTCTCTCTCTCTTTCTGCCCCTCCCCGACTCTCTTGTTCTCTCTCAAAATAAGTAAACTTGAAAAAAAAATTCTGTACTTTAGACTCCACTCACCCCCAAGCACTGTAAATTGAGACAACAAACTTATAAGACTAACACTTGAAGTTCAGACTCTGACAGGAACGTTTTTCCTCCCTCACTCAGGACGAGGGCTGATGCACGCACCCTTCCTTTCCGTCCCTTTCTGCATGGCGGCTTTAGGTTTTGTTTACCGTGTACTGTGGGTGTTACTCTTTGATGCCCCAGCTCGGAGTCGGGATCTCCTATTAGACTCGTCTATTTTGTTTTTAGAGGTATACAAACCAGGGTGCCTCTTACCATTGATGGCGTCTTCGATCCAGTGAGATACAGTAATGGTAGACAGCAGGGGTGAAGTCCTCAGGGGCACTAAGGAAATGGCCTGTGGAGGTGAGGTGGGCTCTAGGCCGTGTGCTTAGGCCTCCTAGGGTGGGGGTGGTCAGGAGGCCAGCCAGCCCCAGCTCCCCTTCTGATCAGCCCAAGGCTCTGCTGTTGTCTGTGTAGTAAGTTCCCTAAAGGACTTCATGTGGAGAAAAGCTTTTTTTTTTTTTTGCTGCTTAGATAAAAGTTTGAAACCACTGTGTTGTGAACTAGTTCCCACTTGAATAGGTAGAAGGAGGCAAGGATAGTTGCAGGGTTATAAGTTCACTCCCTCTCCCCACTCAAAAAGCGGAACTGGGAGTCTTGAAACATGGGGTCTGGTTCCAGGTTGGCCAGGATTACCTGTGTCTCCATAACATCTCTTAAGAAAAATTACAGATTTATCATTTGGTCCTTTAATTGCCTGGAATCTTAACTACCAGTTTCTGGAACCTCTCACACACTGGGCACTTTATGTGTGTTGGTAATGGTGGTTGAACTCAAACTCCACCCTGAATTATGAAAATGTAAAGTTTTACCTTTCAGCCCGGTAGGCTTATGCCCACATAAAATAAAGCTAACTTTTGAAGGGCGATCTTGGATGCCTGCTTGAGTATGGGTACTGCTGGCCGCGTAGCACTGTCTGGGGGCGTGGCAGGCTTCCATCTTGGGAAACATGGAGTTGTGTGTTCAGTAGGAACACTGACAGCATGGTTCTAATTGTGCCGTCCTGTTTGTGTTGTAGGGAAGCAGAAATGAGAAACAGTATCTTAGCCCAAGTCCTGGATCAGGCAGCCCGGGCCCGCCGTAAGCATCTTCAGTTTTCTCTAAGTTATTTCCATAAAATGGACCTGAGCTGGTTGAATAGGGAGAAAGATCTATGACATCATTGCTATCTCTGGACTAAATACTTGTTTAACCTAAAAACATGCAGATAATGTTGTAAGAAATGTAAAGTTTATAAACCTAAAGAAATGTAATAAAACCGTTACTAAAAATACCAGCTCAGTTCTCTCTTTCCAAGGAGATGATCTTCAAGTGTGTATTAGGTAAAATTTATAGGAAACCACTCTTAAATTGAGTCAGTCACAGAATGTTGCTGGTAGTTCATGTGGGTGATGGGGATTTGGGAGGTTTATTGTCTCTGTTGTAGTGTATGTTCATAATTTTTCATAGTAAATTCCAAAACAGTATAGAAAAAACTAATAAGCCAATCTCAGTGAACTAGTATCTTTTGTATTGTCACTTGAAGCCTAGCTTAGAAGAGGCAGTCTTAGACGGATCACCACAATTATATATGTGTAGTAATCTAGAAATTGCTTTCCATTTAAATGGAAGTAAAAAAAAAAAAAAGACCTCAGGCTTAGAATCTGAGGACCCAGGTCTACTCTTGGCTCTCCCACTACCTCTGTGTGGCTTTGATGGAGATTGACATGGCTGAACTTGAGTTTCTTCATTTTTAAGATGGGCTATTGTACAATCTGCCCCCCTGCCTACTTTGCTAGTCTCAAAACACAAGTCTGTGACGTGCTTTGGAAATGTTGGTGCACAGTTTTTAGGTTCTCTAAGTGTGCATTTTGTTTTGACTCCTTCTTTTTCTTTTTAGTAAGTAACTTAGCACTTGTAAAGCCCGAAAAAACTAAAGCAGTAGAGAATTACCTCATACAGATGGCAAGATACGGGCAACTGAGTGGGAAGGTAAGCTTGGACATGGCCTTGACACCATTTTACCTACTGTTATTGATTTTATCAAAGCATCTCTTCAAAAGGTCAGTCTCATTTTCTCGTTACATAAGTTCTTGTTGACTATTTCAGTGAAGCAATTTATAAAGGAGGGAATACTTGTCTACCATAAATCCTAAAAAATAACTAACTGCCTTTCCTAAAATCCTCTGCTGCTTTCCTTTACTGACGCTGCTGTGGAACCTTGATGTGTGTGTGACCCAGTGACTTTTAGGGTCAGAATCTAATTGCTTCTACACTGGATACAGGTTTGTCAATGATACCAAATAAAATCTTACCAATGTACGTGGAAGTTAAGGGTGTTTTGCAAAGGAGGAACTGCTGAAATTCCTGGTTATGATGTGCATTGCTGTGATGCCCTGATGAGCCCAACCTTCCTTCAAGAGCCTGCCTTCAAGAAGAGCCGCACCTGCACTGGAAGCCAGCCGCTGCCATCCTAGCCTGCGGGGATCAGCCCCGCCCTTGAACCCCTTACACTAAGAGCGTGTGTGGAAGAGACAACTACTGTTCATCTTTTTGAGTGACTTTCCTCTTTCATTTAAGCTCCTCAAGGGCAGAGGCTGTGTCTCCAACACAGCATGTAGGTGGTTGTCACTGTCTGCTGGTGGCAATAAAGGTGTTAAGTGCTGGTAACATTAGATTTTCCCGAGAAAGCTAATCGATGGAAACCTTCCCCTCTCCTCAGATGAGGCTAGCACAGCAAAACTGACTGGAGCTTAAACCAATAGTTAGAGCCTCCTGCCTTCCCTCTTGACCTCTGCCCCCATGCCCCAGAAAGATTAAAACCATTCAATCTGCTGAGGTAAATTCTGTTTAAAAAAGTACTATTTTTCTTTCCGGTTACCCTAGGTATCAGAACAAGGTTTAATAGAAATCCTTGAAAAAGTAAGCCAACAAACAGAAAAGAAAACCACAGTTAAAGTAAGTTTCCCCAAACGTACAGGGCAAAAGAAAAAGATTTTAAATGATAAGCGTTAAATATCCATCTACTGTATCAAAACATGTTTTAGCCCATGAACATTTTCAGTTTGTAACAGGTGAAAGTTTGGGGGGAAAGGCTGCACTTGTTGAGGGGTGTCATTATTAAGGCCCTTCTGTTGTTCCCCTCCCCCCATAGACATAAAACCCTAAGTCGTTTCAAAGACCTAATGTCTTATAGTAGTAGACCTTGTTCTTCTCAGAAAGTCTGAGTTCTGCTTCATTAAACTTGTTATGACACTCCTTTACTTTCCCCCCCAGTTCAACAGAAGAAAAGTCATGGACTCTGATGAAGAGGACGATTATTGAGTTTAAGATGTTTAGAGACTGGAGCTTGATGGAACAGTTCTAGGACAGATAACACTTGGTGGAAGTAAAGATCTGATTGTTTACTTTGTTTATTGTCTATATGCCTTTTAAAAAAATAAACTTGTTATGCAAAATAAAACAATATGGGCAAAGTTTTTTTTGTACCATAGTTGAATGAACAGAAGATCTGCACTTCTAATTTTTTCTTTCGTACCAAAAGTTTTTAAGCATGTAGCAGCATAAATATATTCTCTGTAACTGTGCCATTAGTGTTAGGAAAATGGCCTTTGCAGAAATACATGCTGGCTTACTCTTCAGTAAGAAGCTAACAGCATCCAGTAACATGGTAGTTAAAACCCATGGATTAAGAGGAATCAGCTTTTAATATTTAACATCAAATATTTCCAAGACCTAGATTCTGAAACCAGGTAAACTATTTTTCTTCCTGAAGCTTATATGTATGTTCAATGTAAGGAAATTCCTTGCTTTGGTTTCATTTGTAATCTGCTTCTCAAAGGCACTGAGACTATTATCTTAATAAATATTATCTCTATCCAAAACAGTGGTACTCGCATTGCAGAAAATTACCAAAATAACTAGGAGATACTAATAGTAATACTTGAACGATAACAAACATGTTTGAAAGTAAGTGCCTTCTAACTTTAGCAGTTAAACATTTTGGTAGAATTGTTTGAGTTCTTCACCGATAAAACTGCAGGTAACAAATGTCATCTCTTCTATCGTGCTTTCCTCCCATAGGCTTTGAAACCTTTGCTCATAAATTTATCTCTCAAGTGAGCTGTTTGGTGTAACCTTTTAGAGGCCTTAGCCCTGTGGGACCAAGCCCAGGAGTAGGTCGTAACATTTAAGGAAGGGAATAGGATTGGTGGCAGGAAAGTAACCGGAAAAGTGGTTTAGAATCCCAGCCTCTCTAGCCAGCATACTGCTGACCTATATCTAAACTATATTTGAGAGGTTATTCATACTGAGACTTGGAATTTGGAACTGTGGCCAATGAAGGAAGTCCGTGTTGGAGCGTCTAGCACTCCTAAAGAATGAGAAGTTTTAACATCAAAAATTTTTTTAAAAGGAACAGGATTAGGGAGTCAAAAGTCTTGCTCAGGGATTTTGAAAAAAACGAACCATCCCAGTTATAGGTAAACTTTGCTTTAGGTCTTACTTAATAGAAAAATGCTAGAGGGAGACTAGGTGATTCTCTGCAGGTTTTGTTAGATGCTTCCTCCTGCAGAAAAACCACGGTCACGACGGCTCTGTCCTGTCCTCCAAGGACACTTGAGGATGCAAAGCCCTGTACACAAGGCTGAAAGTTCTGCAAGGCAAGAGGAAGTGGGGGGGCGGTTGTTCTAAGCTTTCTAATTTAATTGACAATAACTTTGAATCCAAAACATTATGACACAGAACAAATTTGGGCGTTGCCAATTTCCCAGTCGTTCAAGTCCAGCTTTAAGTGGGAAAGCAACTGGAGAAAAACAAGGGCTTTAAAAACTAACTGATGTAGTCCCTTCAGATCGCTCACCCTGCTGATTACAGAGTGGCTCAGGAGGAAGCTTCTCCCCTAAAACTGACCATCTCCAGTGTATCTCCAGAAGAGCACACCTCACTGGAAACGGCCAATGCAGAGGACACCGCCAAGCAGGCCGTGACCCCAGATGGGACAGTGCCAGCATCTCAGCACCCTTCTTTTCTCTGAACCTGTTCCCTCATTTGACAATTCTACCAGTCAGAGCAACTGTTATAATTAAATAGGAAAGTGTGCAAATTCTATCATACCACCCAAAAAATGAGGGGATATCAAATGTATGTATTTGCAGCTTGGCTGACAAACTACACAGGACAGAAGTTCTTAATTAGGGCAGCGGACTGCGACTGAAGTCAGTGAGGTCGTTTCGTTCAAAACTGTGGAAAAGGAGGAAAAACTAAAATTCACAAAGCAATAGTGCTTCTTTCCTGTTTGGGCTAAAAGGCTGTCTTGTATTCATTTTTGTTCTGATTAAAAAACCAACACATTTTTGTGGGCCCTGCGCATTTGCACCTGCTAGATTCAGTCAGTCCTAGGGAGGCAAATGGGTGAGGGGCTGCTCCGAATGATCCGGTTTACATGTTTCAGTGAGAAATGTGTATCCATCCCGTGGGGGAAGATCTTTCCAGACACAGCACGTGTTTATAGTGGAGAGGAGGAGAAACACGCATCTCTCCAGAGCAAAAGAGCAACTAAAGAAGTGTACCATGAGGCGCTCAAGAATCATAGAGTTTACTGTTTCTTTTCCCATCGTTTGGCACATATCCAAGGCACATTAGAAAATTAGAAATCATAAATTACTTTGTAGAAAAATAATCAGTCCCTCCCTTCTATACATACACAAGTATTTCCAAGAACATGCACAAAACCATGTCCCTATTACAAAGTTATTGGAAAATGTACGCAGGACAAACCCATGTTTGCGGCTGTAGGCCAATTAGTAACATAAAAAAATAAGAGTATATATAGAAATTTATAAAAAGGAATAAATGGCAATAACTTCTAACTAAAAGTAACTGACCTGGTTTGTGCTGTAAGTTTTGAATCTGAATCAAAAGACTTAAGAAAAGATGTGCCAAATCTCTCTAGCTCAGTAACCATCCGTCAGGTGTGACGTCCAAGGGAGGTTTTTATCGGAAAGGGAGGCTTTGAGAGACACTGGTACGGCTGCGTATGTGCAGTGATCAAATATATCTGTACTTTGTTGGAAGAAAAATTATACCCAACCTTTCCCACATACATAGTGTAGAACAGGTCATAAATGTCCTTTTCAGTAACACAACGTCACACCGGCCCCGGGGCATCTTTGGGCTTGAGCTGCTTTGCAAAGGAACGTTTTCGGGGCCTCTTTCCTCCAAGCCAGTGTGTCCCGTCTGCCCGGCCCCCACGCTGCTCCGCGGTCGCCTGTCCCAGGGTCCGGGTTCTTCGGCCTAGCAGTGCCAGTGTGTACGCACGGCAGGGGTGAGCACCTTGCGGTAGGAGGTCAGAACCCGGTGAGAAGGGCCCTCGCTGCGGCCAGGGAGCCTGCCGCCTCAAAAGCAGCCCACACCCAGTCTCGGGGATCAGGACACCACTGAAAACTGTGTCTACTCCTTTTCCAGAGCCTTCGTGAGCTTCGAAGAGGAGAGAGAGGGTGATGGTTTTCCTTGCTGCATCCTTTCCCTTGGCCACAGAAAAGCGTTCAGGAACTTTCTGCTTCTCTCTCAAACCAAACGCAAAGTACATGTCAGTTCTCAGCGGTGTCCCCGTGTGGCACCTCCTTGTTGAGGACTCACCTCCTGGTAGTCAACGTAACAACCGCTTCGCGCTGTGCAGACTGGGGAGTAACACCGGCCTCGTGGGGAGCAGCTGGGTCTCCGGCAGTCCCGGGGCTCTCGGCCGCGACCGTGTCCTCGACGGTGTGTCTGCGCAGCATCCGCCTGCTCGCGGGAACGCTCTGCTGCAGTCCGGGCCGCTCGGGCTGACTGCGGCCTCCTCCGCCAGCGGTCTCAGGCGTGCGCGGGTCCGGCGGCTTGTTCTGCTCCCCTGTGGCTCCCGGCCTCCCTGGCTGAACAAACAGTACGATTCAAGCAGTTCGCTCGCACCGCACTTGAAACAAAAACCACACAAGAATGGTGCCTCTGCGCGCCTGAGTGGCTCAGTCGGTTAAGTGTCCGACTTCGACTCAGGTCATGATCTCATGCTTCTTGGGTTCGAGTCCAGCATCGGGCTCTGCGCTGACAGCTAGCTCAGAGCCTGGAGCTTGTTTCAGATTCTGTGTCTCCCTCTCTATCTGACCCTCCCCTGCTCACGCTCTCTCACTCACTCTCTCAGAAATAAATTTTTTTTAAAAAAATTTAAAAAAAAAAGAACAGTGCCCCTGCGTGCTTCTGTGGGTCACCCAATGTGCTCGTGACTTTCTGGGCATAATTCCAGCTCTGACATCCCTGCAGGGATAGTATGAACGTGCACTCCACGTGTCAGACACAACGTCGGTGCTTTACCTGATTTCACATTTAATTCTTATAACAAGCCCACCCTAACTGCCACCCCATTCACAGCTGTGGACACAGGCTTAGCAAATGGAAGTGACGTCCTAAACCCCCATCTCTCACAAGGGAGGCACTGGCACTTGCGTGAACCCAAGCAGAGCTCAGTCTGAGGGTATCCCAGGCAGCAGCAGGTCTGTTGGCAAAGTCATGAAAGATTATGTAGGAAACCGAAATGAGTCACGTTAGCAAAAATCCCTTTAATTCTCTAAAACACAGACTTAGAGCTTGTGCAGATGTGCTTCAACGAGCCTGGGCCACCGCACGAGCCGCACACTGTCCTCATCAACAGTCATACTGCCATTGGCAGGAGCAAGAAGGAAAGGCGGGTTTCGGGGAAGAGTCCCCACTGCACCACAGCACGTAAGGCTGCAGGAAGATGGCCACGTGCAGAACTGTCTACAAGAGCAGCTCTCAACCATATCCGGAGGCTTTCTTTAACCACCGAGATACAAACCCACCGAGATACCGTGGACGGTGTGACCTGAGCTATCTCACTGAATGCGCACACCTTAAGCTGCAGGGGCTCTCCACGCCTACTCCCGTCGCCACTGTCCCCTCTCCTCTCTCAGGAAACGAAGCCTGTGCCTTGGCTGTCCCATTAACGAACCCATCTAACTCGTTACTGTTTTTTTGTTTTTGTTTTTGTTTTTTAATATTTTATTTATTTTTGAGAGAGAGAGAGAGAGAGACAGCATGAGCAGAGGAGGGTCAGGGAGAGAGGGAGACACAGAATCCAAAGCAGGCTCCAGGCTCTGAGCTGTGAGCACAGAGCCCGATGCGGGGCTCGAATCCACAAACCATGAGATCACGACCTGAGCTGAAGTCAGATGCCCAACCGAGCCACCCAGGCACCCCTCGTTACTAACTGTTGAAAAGAAGGAAATCATGAAATGAGAAGTGTGTTCACCATGGATGAAGTTTTAGAAAAGCCAGGCTTTAAGAAATACGATGAGGGGCTCCTGGGTGGCTCAGTCGGTTAAGTGTCCGACTCTTAATCTTGGCTCAGGTCGTGATCTCACAGTGTGTGGGATCGAGCCCAGCGTCGGACTCTGCACTGATGGCGTGGAGCCTGCTTTAGATTCTCTCTCCCCCTCTCTCTGCTCCTCTCCCTCTCTGCTCCTCCCCTGCTTAAGCTAAAATAAATTAAAAGAAAAAAGAAATATGAAGATAAGTTGGTGTTTAATAACTCACCTCATGCACACAGTCTTCAGTAAAATCAGGGACACTTCTATCTCTTGCCATAATCTCCTGTGAAGCCGTTCCCCTGAAACCCAAAACAAAGTGAAATCAAGGTTTGGGACAGTGGTGTCAAACACTCCAGTTGGCCACGAGGTGGCAGCATTTGATGAGTGCAGATTTCTCTGTGACCTGTCCAAGGAGCACATACCTGGTTAGTTTTAAGTAAAAGGTCAAAAGCACAGAAATCGACTCAAATTTTATACTCACTTTAACTGCCCACCCGAGTGGACAAAGTAAAACTGCCTTGTAAAAGGTTCATCTGGTAGATCATACATTTTTGAGTTCCCTGTAGACAAAAAAGGATACACATTTGAGAACTTCTGAGGTAGTTTAAGAATTGTTTTAAAGTTGTAGCACAGATGCAATGTTTCCGTTTTCTTAGGTTGACAGAATTGAGAAAATTACAAACTGCATTTGCTCAAAGAGACATATTAGTAGCTATTTATTACCATGTGAGCCCCAATGGAAAAGAAGATGCATCCTTATTAATACACAGGACACTTTGTGAGACAGGCTCAGGATTATCCAGAGGTGGAAATGGGTTTATTCACATTATTACACCTCAAACTATACTGTAATTTTAAAGAAAGAATAGAGTGGTACCTAGCTGGCTCAGTTGGTACAGCGTGTGACTCTTGATCTCAGGGCTGTGACTTTGAGCCCCGTGTTGGGTATAGAAATTACTTTAAAAAAAAAAAAAAATCTGAGGCACCTCNAAGCCCCACATCAGGCTCTGTTCGGACAGCTCGGAGCCTGGAGCCTGCTTCGGATTCTGTGTTCCTTTCCCTCTGCCCCTCCCCCATTCACACTCACTCTCACACACAAAAATAAACAGTAAAGAAATAATAATAAAATCTTTAAAAACATAAAGAGTAGAACATGGGACCTACCTAGACTCTAACAACTGAAAAAAAAAAACAAAACTTCAGCCCCACCCATGTTTGGCAACTACTGTTCTAATTACCAACAAATTCCGTATACGTGCAAATTAAAAACAACAACATAAACCTTTAAAGTTAGTAGGAAGCACTTAGCCCAGACGTTCAGGGAATGCTTTTAAAAAGGCCTGGACCGGGGACGTGCGGCAGGAAAGAATCTCCCAGCGGCTGCTCCTCATCTCCAGCTGGTGGAGGGGAGGCCTAAGCCTCTAAGGTGAGGCCGAGAGAAGCCACTTCACTTCCATAGGAAGCAGCATCCCAATCGGCCAGAAACCCAGCAGCAAAACAAGCCGACAAGGTAGGCTGTAACGTATGTCTCTTCGGTGCCCACATCCCGCCCTGGTCACCAGTACAGGAACATGCTATGTTGAAAATTCAACCGACGGGGGGGCCTGGTTGGCTCAGTCAGTTAAGCGCCTGACTTCGGCTCAAGTCATGATCTCGGTTTGTGGTTCGAGCACCGCGTCGGGCTCTGTGCTGACAGCTAGCTTAGAGCCTGGAGCCTGTTTCAGATTCTGTGTCTCCCTCTCTCTCTGACCCTCCCCTGCTCACGCTGCCTCTCTCTCTCTCTCTCTCAGAAATAAAACATTAAAAAAAATTTTTTTTAATTCAACCGACACCAGCAAATACTCATGAATCTCCAAAGACACCCATGCTGAGAATTTCAGAGAGGGTGTAAGTTCTTACATTTTTTCCGGATCTTCACAGTAACGTAATCCTTGTGGTCCGTTTCACCAGCATCACCCGACGTGGCCATACAGCTTGGTACTACCTGAAGTAATTCCATTATTTTTGAATTCTACAATTTGAAAGGGAAAAGGTTATAGGAATAGTCCATACTGGCGCAGCGAGGCAGAGAGGCTAAGGAGCAACTACAGGTCAGACCGTGAAGCCCAAAGCTTTATGGCTCAGGGCAGCCCTGGACTCAGAGGCGGGCCCCTCCTCTACCAGGTGCTCGGGCTGGGCAGCTCTCTGCTCTGCGCGCTGTGTTAATGAGAATAGGCTCTGTTATTGCACAGTTACGTGAGGCCGTCCGCGGCCCAGACCCTAGTGAGTACTAGATAAAAGACGCTCATCCTGATCATCATTTGAGAAAGTGCTAAGTGAAGGTTTAAAATATTTCAATTCCAGGGGCGCCTGGGTGGCTCAGTTAGCTGACTGACCAAATCTTGATTTTGGCTCAGGTCATGATCCCAGGGTTGTGGGACTGAGCCCCATATCAGGCTCCACACTGAGCATGGAACCTACTGGGGATTCTCTCTTTCCCTTTGCCTCCCTCCCCTGCTTGCTCACTCTTGCTCTAAAATAAAAATAAGAAAATAAAAAATAAATAAAATATTTCAATTCTCTTAAGAAGTGTTACTGAAAATTATGATAAGCCCATGAATACACTGGGTTTATGGTGACTTTTACGTGACACCAGTGTCATTAACAGCCTACTTACTAGCTGTCTACCCAGGGTCAAAGATGAAAAGATTCGACAGGAGAGCAGGAATAGACAGCTTGCTTCTCCTAGGAGAGGAAGCCTTTTCCTCGCCACGGCCCTACGCACACACCCACAGCACCGGGAGGAGGGGTGAATCGGTCCCCACAATTCCCCTGACACAACTCACGGATTCTTGGAACCACCGACTGACCAAACATTCCCTGTTGTGCTGCGAAGACCACTGCAGGCAGGGGGAGCCCCGAACTTCCCCGTGAGTCCCTGATGGCTCGTCCCAGGGCCAGACAGCAGGGCACCGACACCCACAGCTGCTGGGGGAGCACCTCTACTCTGCCCTTGGAAAGCGAGCCCCGGAGGACTGACTCCCAGCTCCCCGAGTAGGCCACCTCTGACCAGGGCACCAAGGACCAGAGATCTGACCACACTGGCCGACTTCCGGCATGGCCACTTGGCCCGGCACGGCGATCCCAAGGGCAGCTAGTGCTATTTCGGGTGCGGTGCAACCACAGGGGACCCAGAGGGAGCGGCGAGGGAGGCTGGGACGCCCTGGGCTCGTGAGCCCCCTGCTCACCTGCTCAGCGCAGTCTATAGCTGTGCACTGCCTCTTGTTCACGACCTGCACTGACGCCCCGTGGAGGAGAAGCAGCTCCACCACGAAGACGCGCTTTTCTATCACGGCCTCGTGCAGCGCCGTGTTGCCCTTGTTGTTGCAGGCGTTAATGGAGGCCCCGTGCTGCAAAAAGACACAGCGTGGTCACACAGAAGGCCGGACAACAGTGACCCAGACTCCAGGCGACGTGAAGCCTGCCGCCGGCCGGGATCGGCAGCTCACCTGTAACAGCAGTGCAGCGACTTCGTGGTGGCCATTGGAACAGGCGTAAATGAGGGGTGTGTTTCCACTTATGTCCTTTTTATTGGGTTTTGCGTTAGAATCCAGGAGATACTTCACCACCTAGCCCAGAGAAGACAAATTTTCAGCCGTAACAATCTGTAGAGAGAAATCCTGTAACTTGATACTCTCTGGACTTTTCTCTAAGTTTATTTAGAAGCCTCCTCAGACTCGTGTCTGACTCTTGGGAGAAAACAGACCAACTGAAACGGGGTCTCCTCTGCCAGGCAATGTGCTAGGCGCTGTGTTTTCATTTCACCGTTCGGCCAACCCTACGGAGGGCCAGAATTATTACCCCTAGTCATACAGACTAGGAAAGTGATGTTTGAAGTGCTCTGCTAGATGTTACAAGAGAGATGGAAGGCCTGATGTGGTTCCTGTCTTTTATTTTTATACTCTTTTTTAATTTTTTAAATGTTTATTTATTTGAAAGAGAGAGACACACAGAGCATGAGTGGGGGAGGGGCAGAGAAAGAGGGAGACACAGAATCTGAAGCAGGCTCCAGGCCCTGAGCTGTCAGCACAGAGTCCAACACGGGGTTCAAAGTCACGGACCATGAGATCAGGAACCAAGGTAAAGTCGGATGCATAGGCGACCAAAGCATGCAGGTAGCCTTGTACCTTTTTTTTTTAAGTAGGCTCCATACCCAACATGAGCTTGAACTCACAGCCCCGAGATCCAGAGTCAGAAGCTCCACCATGGAGCCAACCAGGCACCCCTATTTATTTTTTATTATTTTTTAAGTAAGCTCTATAGCCAGTATGAAGCTAGAACTCACAACCCTAAATGAGCCAGCCCCTGCTTCCTGTCTTTTAAAAGAGTACACCAGAGCTGGGGCGCTGGGGTGGCTCAGTCAGGTAAGCACCCCACTCCTGGTTTCGGCTCAGGTCATGACCTCACAGTTCGTGACATTGAGCCCCACAACAGGCTCTGTGCTGAAGTGTGGAGCCTGCTTGGGATTCTCTCTCCCTCTTTCTCTGTCCCATCCCCACTTATATACTTTCTCTATCAAAATAAATAAACTTTTTATAAAAAAATTAAAATCTTAGAGTAGAGCTAATAGGGAAAAAATTTTTTTTAAATAGATAAATCTCAAAAAGAAATAGAGGACTGTGAAAAAGCCAAGCATTTCACAACCGTCTCTTGCACGGCCTCCACAGCGCCATTGTCTATGAAGTACTAGGCTGTTGCCACAGACCACAGGCTGTGGGCAAGAGAGGCGTGAAGTCGCAGGCAGAGTCCTCAATGTCCCACACCCACCCCCCAGAGCCGGCCCCTGTTGGGGTGGAAATCAGAACACAGGCCTCCTGCCACTGGGATGTGAATGCCAGCGGGAAGGAGGGAGGCGGGAGGGGACCCCACGCAGGACCCCACCCCCACCGCCCAGGAGCACCGGAGCCCCGTGTTCTGTTGCTGAGCCGTCCTGCCATGTGCCTCTCGGGACTCCAGGGGTGGGAGGAAGGATTCGGGTCTGTCCTACGGGCTGGCCCCCAAACCTGCCCCCAGCAGCATTCCCACCAGGCACCCTCCGCCCCGGAGACAGAACCCGCACCTGGAAGTGGCCCTTCTGGCAGGCCAGGTGGAGCGGGACGGCCTGGGTTACGTTTCTGGCACCTGTGCGGGCACCCTGCTTCAACAGGAGGGGTACGAGGTCCGCCCGACCGTGCAGGGCAGCAACGTGCAGTGGGGAGACGCCGTCCTGGTTGGTCACATTCACACTGAGCCCACTGGCGGGGATCTTTGCCAGCTTCTAGAAAAAGCAGAGGATGGAGGCCGAGGTGTCACTGGTATATGAGGAACTGGCCTGAAGGACCTGAAGCCATGTACCCCACACACACACAGTCCCTGTGTAAAATCTGGGATCACGGGGGCATCCAGAATCAGGCTGCCCACAGGGAACTTCCTACAACTATCCCAAAGGAGTAACTTCAATCTTTGAGATCAACCCCCTGAAGTGACACCCTATTTATGCCAAGGCGATCGAATGGAAAACAGGAAGTCTGTTCAACAAATGGCACCAAAACAATTGGCTCTCCACACACACGGAGAAAGTGCATGCCAACCCTTACCCCACCACACGCAAGAATGACACACGCCTCGTAGACCTAAATGCAAGGGCCACAATAATGTGGCACTTCGCTTTCCTGAAGTGGATACAAGAAAATCATCGCAACACTGGGATAAGCAACGACTTCCTAGGTAAGATGCAGAAAGCAAACACCATAAAGGGAGAGTTTGATGCACTGGTTTTAGATGGTCCTTCTGTGAAAGGCACAACTAAGAAAATGAAAAGGCACGTCCCAGGCGGGGGGAAATGTTTGCATCAGGTAGATCTGATGAAGGACATACACCCACCGGAATTTTAAAACAACAGATTCTCACAACTCAGTTGGACAATCCAACGTTTAAAAAAAAAATAGGCAAAAGATTTGGGGGAAAAATCTAGATTTATACCATGGAGGTACTGTGCACTGTGCCAGGGGTTACATGACCACGTGTTTGTCAAGCCTCACAGAACTGTCTGCGGCTTAGCTCCACAGTTCGTCATTTTGATCATGAAACTACCTTATACTTCACAGTGGTTTTAAAATCAATCGTGCCAATATAAGAACAATCCACTAGTAATTTTTTTTGAGAGAGAAAAAGAGAGAGAATGCATGCTCACTCAAGCACAAGCAGGGCAGGGGCAGAGAAAAGAAGAAGAGTGAGAATTCCAAGCGGGCTCCATGCTGTCAGTGCAGAGACTGACATGGGCTCCATCCCATGAACCTACGAGACCATGACCTGAGCGGAAATCAAGAGTTGGATGCTTAACCAACAAGAGTTGGATGCTTAACCGACTCAGCCACCCAAGAGCCCCTCAATCAATAATCAGAGGGACAAACAAGGTGTGCCTGGGTGGCTTACTCAGTTGACTGTCCAACTTCGGCTCAGGTCATGATCTCATGGTTTGTGAGTTCAAGCCCCGCATCGGGCTCTGTGCTGACAGCTCCGAGCCTGGAGCCTGCTTCAGATTCTGTGTTTCCCTCTCTCTCTCAGCCCCTCCCCCTGCTCTTGCTCTCTCTCTCAAAATAAACATTTAAAAAAAAAGGACAAACAAAACACTTATAAACCATATAACTAAAAACAAACATTAAGATATCAAATCACACATTTTGATAATAAAATTACTATGTCAGTGTTTTATGTGACTGGCCAATAATTAAAACTGGTTGTCTAGTTCACTTTTTGATGATTAAGAAGGTTCTCTCTCAGAAAAATGGTATGCGAAGTTAAAAAGGTGAATTTTGCTACATGTAAATGGTACTTCAAACCTAAAAAACAAACAAATGAAGAAATAGGGAGAAAAATCGCAATTAAATACCACTGCACAACTACAATAACAGCTACAGTTAAATGGTCACAAGGATGTGAAACAACCAGAACTTTCACACACCAGTAGCAGGAATGGAAAATGCTACAATCACTCTGGAAAGCTGGCAGTTTCTTACGAAGTTACACACACACTTACTACATAATCTAGCAATTATAACCTGAGGTATTTACTCGAGTAAACACATATTTATACAAAGACCTGTTCACAAATGTTCACACTCGCTTTCTTCACAAAGCCCAGAGCAGGGAACGACTCAAATGTTCATTAAGAGGTGATTAGATAAATTATATTCAACAAAACACTACCCAGCAACAAAATGAAATGAACCGCTGATCCAATGTGGATCTCAAAACATTCTGCTGAGTGAAGGAAGCCAGACTCAAAAGAGTGTGTACTGTCTGGTTCCAGTCACAGAAAATTCTAGAAAATGCCAATGAGCCTGTGATGATGGCCAGCAGACCAGTGGTTCCTGGGACAGAGGAGGAAAGGGGAAAGCAAGAGTTTCAAAGCAGAAACCCTGAGGGTCAAGAAAACCCTCAGAAGTGACGGTAATGTTCTTTATCTTGACAACAGTGATGGCTTCATGGTTTATACATCTGCAGAAACGCATGTGATTGTATACTGTACATGGGTACACTTTAGAGTATGCAAACTGTACTTCAATAAGGGGTTTTGGGTTTTTTTTTTTAAGTGATTATTTAGTTTTGGGGGGAGGGAAGGGGCAGAGAGAGAGAGATGGGGACAGAGGATCTGAAGCAGGCTCTGTGCTGACAATAGAGAGCCGATGCAGGACTCAAACTCACAACCCATGAGATCATGACCTGAGCCGAAGTCAGATGCTTAATCAACTAAGCCACCCAGGTGCTCCTCAATAAAGTTTTTTAAACAAGCACCCTAAACACACCAGTGGCCTAGAAAAGGGTGAGGTCCAGGGGTGGTTAACTAAATCACAGACACGAAGCAACTTCCATATTTTATGTCTTCTGTGTCTTTTCGAGACATTTCAAAATGGGAAAAAGATGTTTTCAAAAAGCAGAGAACATAAGATTTTAGTCAATGATGCCAATAATTATTTTAATGTGTAATTCAGTTTCTTGTTACAACTAATGAATCATGAGGTAGAGAAGAAGAGAGTATAGAGAAATGACAAGGACAGGGACAGACGCAGTAAATGCCTCTAGCCACACACCGTCACTGACCAGGCCTGAAGTACTGTCACCTCACATCGTAATCTCTGAAACACCATCTTTTTCATTTTCATAGCAGGCTGCAGAGGGGAAATCATTCTCTGGGCTGTATCCAACTGCACGGGGACAGGACAAAAGTTGCACATTCCCAATGTGCATATGACCCTATATAGCTAGATGAAAAGCTACATGTGAATGAAAGTTTAATCTTTTCAATATTATTGGATTAAAATAACCCATAGTTAAGGGGCACCTACGGGGCTCAGTTGGTTGAGCGTCCAACTTTGGCTCAGGTAGTGATTTCACAGTTTTTAAGTTTGAGGCCCACATTGGGCTCTGTGCTAACAGCTCAAAAACTGGAGCTGTTTCAGATTCTGTGTCTTCCTCTCTCTCTGTCCCTCCCCACTCACACTCTGTCTCTCTTTCTCTCTCTCGAAAATAAACATTAAAAAAAATTTTTTTAAAATAACCCAGAGTGAAGCTTTTTTAAATAAGGCAGCATTATCTTGTAATACAACAGATAACACCACTATACCTGTTTTATAGAGTCAAATTAATTTTCTCAGTATGGGACATACACAACTGAGTTAAATAACTAGCACAAAAGCACATACTAAATGCACAAAACCATCTACAATTGCTCAAAAGAAAATGAAATACTTGAGTGTACTCTTAAGAAAACATGGACAGGCTCTCTATGTTAAAAATCACAAAATGATGAAGAAATCAAAGAAGGCCTAAATATTTGCAGAGATATACCACGTTCATGAAAACGCAACACAGTAAAGATGTCGCTTCTCCCCAAACTGATCTACAGTTTTGATGCATTTCCTCCCAAAATCCTAATATGATTTTTGGTAGTCATAAACAAACTATTCTAAAATATATATGGAAAGGTACAGGCTATAGAATAGCTAAAACGATCCTTGCAAAAAAGAGTAAGTTAGGAAGAATCTCGCTACCCAATACTAAGGCTCTGGTAATCAAGACAATGTGGAACCGGTAGAAGGACAGACACAGATCCGTGGAACAGAACACTGACTCCACGAGACCCACACCATATATTATCTGAGGTAGAGCAGAAAGTCATCGGAGGAAGGATGTTCTTTTCAACAAGTGGTGTGGAACAGGTGGACATCCATAGGCAAAAAAATGAACCCCAACCTAAATCTCACACCTTATACAAAACTTAGCTCAGGAGTTACAGGGTGGCAGGGAAGCAGCACGGGTGGCTCTTCCTGTGGGGAGGGAGCTACTTAGTACCTTCAGTGTGGATGCACAAAGCTAGGCATGTGATAAAGTGAACACACATGCACACATGAGCATGAGTAAAACCAGAGAAACGTGGGTAAGATGTGTGGATGGTTTCTACGTCACTATCCCGGTTGGGATACTGCTGTACAGCTCTGTGAGCTGTTAGCACTGGGGGTGACTGGGTGAAGGGCACAGGGCATCCTCTGTACTTGGCGGGACAGTCTCCTCTCAGGGTGCACCAACTTGACCAAAGACAACAGGCAATGGATCTCGAATGCAGCTTCCTCAGGGCACTGGCAGCCATGTGGACAGACGCCCTAGGGTGCAGCTGTTCATAAACTCTTGCCTTGTGACTCAGGGGCCAAGAGAGCAGCTGAAACACTTGGGCACATGTGCATGTCCCTCACTGCCCTGCTCATTCAGAAGGCAGGCTGCCCAAGCCACACCCACATTAGTGTAGCTTCTCTCTTCCCTGAACTAAGTAACTAGTCACCGCCTCATCCGCACCAACCACCAACCACTCGGCAGCTAGCTGGCTCCCCACCCTCACTGCCACCAAGAGAAGCAAAGCCAAACCTTTTGAGCCGGAGCACACTTCGGGCACTGGCACAAGGGGTGACAAAAGTCAACATCTTCCGCACTGACGACGTCCTCCACCTCATCCAGGTCCTCCTCTGTCCACTCCAAAAGGTAACGCACCTGGTGTGGGGCAGGAAGGAGAACAGGAACTTAAAATGCATCCTTAGCTCCTTTCTAGGCTACATGGTCTCCCCCTCCCTCCCTCTGTCCCACATACACACACATGCACACAGTTGCTCCCAAATCAGGGCCTACACTTCCTCACCCACCACCGTGACCGACACATGACCGGGTGTCTGCACCCAAACCTTTCTCAGTCCTTTTGCCAGCAAATCAGAGAACTTTTGCTACTGTTTCTACTGCTTGTGTTAGACACTCTTTTATCTTAAAAAGGGGAGAGTGGTGCTGCCGGAGTGGACACCCCGGTCCTGGAGCATTTAGTGAGCACCTTGCCTCCTATCACCTAACTGCACATTTTCAACACCCAGCCATCCCTTCTAACCTGGGAGAAAACTCAGAGGGGGAACAACTTGTCCAAGGCCAACTAGGAAGTGGTGATCAGAACCTAGACACAGGCGCCCTGACCCCACACCAGCGTCCCTTCCACGACCACGCGCTAGCCCACAGGGGAGGCTCTCTACTCCACACCAGCGTCCCTTCCATGACAATGCACTAGCCCACAGGTGAAAACATTGCAGACCACTAAGAGGTCGAATTTATGTTCCAGTGAAAACTGGTATCTAGAGGATATTAAATTTGAAAAATGGAAACATGCCCGTCAAAGTGGCTAAAACGAGCAAATCAGAGAACTCTAGATGCTGGCGAGGATGTGGAGAAACGGGCACCCTCCTACACTGCTGGTGGGAATGTAAACTGGTGCAGCCCCTCTGGAAAACAGTGTGGAGGTTCCTCAAAAAATTAACAATAGAACTCCCCTAGGACCCAGCAATAGCCCTGCTAGGAATTTACCCAAGAGATACAGGAGTGCTGATGCATAGGAGCACATGTACCTCAATGTTCATAGTGCGGACTCTCAACAATAGCCAAAACATGGAAAGAGCCTCAGTATCCATCAATTGACGAATGGCTCAAGAAGATGTGATTTATCTATACAATGGAATACTACATGGCAATGAGAAAGAATGAAATCTGGCCACGTGTAGCAACATGGAAGGAACTTGAGGGTGTTATGCTGAGCAAAATAAGTCAGGCAGAGAAGGACAGATACCATATGTTTGCACGAATAGGAGGATTAGGAGGAACTTAACGGAGGATCGTGGGGGAGAAGAAGGGGGGAAATAGTGGAGGAGAGGGAGGGGGGCAAACCATGAGAGACTCTTGAATGCTGAGAACAAACTGAGGACTGATGGGTGTGGGGGGAAGGGAAGGGGGGAGATGGGCATGGAGGAGGGCACTTGTGGGGATGAGCACTGGGTGTCATATGGAAACCAACTTGACAATAAACTATTAAAAATATTTAAAAAAATAAAACAAACAAATTTGCAATCTGGAAAAAAAAAAAAAGAAAGTTGTTGTAATGACCACTAGGTGTTGTATGTACGTGATGAATCACTAAATTCTACACCTGCAACTGATATTACACTGTCTGTTAACTAAGTGGAATTTAAATAAAGTCTTGAAAAATAAAAAGAAATTATAGGAAAAAAAAAGAAAAATGGAAACAACATAAGCACACTGCTAGGCCTGGTGCTGAGCACTCTAAGGACGTGCATGGGGTGTCAAGGGGTTCCGAGAAGACCCCCTTCCACCCCAAACATCTTTCCTCCAGGTCCCTTCCACATCCTGACAGCAGACACTCCACAGAGTGGAAACGCCAAAGGTGTCGACTCTGGGGCCTCACTTAACAGGCCAGCTGGGACAGATGAGGGCAGCCGACAAGAATGGGGGGAGCGGAGGGGCAGGTGCCTCGGGCAGGGGGTCAGAAGCTGTCACACGTGTAGATGAGTCTGGGTGCTGACCCCAGGGCACTGGGCAGTCGGCCTCTGGTCGCCTCCCTCGCGAATGGCCTCAGCCCCGTCACCCACCCACAAAAGGAAGAGGAGCAGGCGTGGCATGACACGGGGACAGCCATAATCTCTTCCCCGCACGGAGTGTCCCTGGCTCATGCCATGGCTCCCAGGATGCCTGAAGAAGTCCTACTTTGCTTCCTCCAAAAAACACTGGGTTCTCCCGGGGCTGGTCTCACAGGACAGACGCAGACACAGGCACCACGTCCCGCCCCCAGAGGAACCGTGTATGGTGGATTTGCAGTGGCCTCTGGATAGAAGCTAATACACCAGTAACTACATTCAGATTCTTACCATCCTGAGCTGGTTATAATCAGATCCCAGTAACCTCTGTGCACCACCTCAAACTCGGATCATCAGCGAAAGGCACTCCTGAAACACACCACTGCAAAACTCCCTCATAGTATGATTTACTCAGGGCTCTTAATTTGCTAAGCACCCAATTTACTCCTCCTTTTAAAATGGAAGACATCACAAGTTCCTCTCAGGCAAGCTAGGGGACACCAGCCGTGGGAATCTAAGGAAAGCTATCTGTCTCCACTCTCTAGTGATGTCATCAGATGTTCCATCACCCGACAGCGAGGCTCAGGACAGACACCTTCTCCCAGCAGGGCCATCCCCTCCCCGTGCCAGCCCACAGCAGCCAGCGCCACTTCCTTGGGACACCTGCCTGTGACTCCTTGGAGCCCCAAGCCTCAGACCTCAGCCTCCTGCCCAGACGCCACGTCCACCCACAACTTCCACGGGGTCACACTGGCACCTCTGGGCTCCGGCCCTCTGTCCACCGCCCCTCCTCTCTGCTAGCCCTGCTCGCACACCGTGCTCCCAGCTAGCAGGCCAGGCTCCGAGCCCACAGTCTGAGCTCCTGCACACAGGGGGTCTGAACACCACCTCACCAGCCTCCGGGAACGTGAACGTCTAAAATGTTCACTATGTGACTTTACATCCACCTGCTCGTTACATAAAGGGAAACCGCTAACACCTCTGTTACCACACAGTCATTCAGCGCAGCCCTTCTGTGTGAAAGGGAACAGAACGCGGCTCCCGGAGGAACCAGAGACAAGAAACGCACGTACAGCTCTTTTCAACCGAGAGCAAGCGTTTTCAGATGCGCTTCTAAAAACTCACCATTTCTAGGTCTCCATCAGCAACCGCTCTTAAAAGTTTGTCTACCTTAATTAAAAGAAAAAGAATGTTAGAAAATGATTTCAATAATAGAGTGATAAAAGAAGGAACAACAATATCTGAAAACCTAGTAGCTCTCGTTGCTCTATTGGTCTGTGGAGTTTTCCCAGCTTGTTCGAGCTCAAGCACCGCTGAGACCCCCAGGTAGGATGTCCGGGAGGGCGCTAGTGTGCACCAAGCCCTCTACCACCCGCGCTCTGAAAGGACTCTCTGCCAGTGACGTGGCCAGCTGACATGATGGGCCTCCTAAGAGCCCAGCCACCCTCTAGAACCACATGTATTCAGCCCCCATCATCCGAAAGCTGAGGGGACATGGGGGGCACTCCCCTCACAGGAACGATTTCAGGTCTCTGTTAGATTCTGGAACATGTCTCTTGGCTTGTGCTGCTGTGCTATCGCCTCAAGCTAAGCTTCTCGGGCCTTCTGAGAGCAGATCACGGCATCTGGGGGTGGCCAGGGACAGACACCCTGGGTGGACACAGTGAGGTTCCCTGTCCACAGGGGAAGAGGGGAAGGAGTCATGGCATATGCGTGGAAGGGTCTGCTCTGTGGGCTGACACTGGACAAGCTCTCAGGTAGGTTAAATAGAGGGAAAAAAACAGGTGGTGAGCCACCTTTTATAGAACACGTGTTTGCAAGCAGTCAGGAACGACTCATCAGGTTGACAAGGATGCTTATGGAGCGAGTCATAAGGGCAGAGAATTGAGTCTATAGGATGATCTTAAATCTATGCACCGACAGGGGACTTTACTTGCACCTTTCTCAGAAAAGACTCCTTCTTCTCTCCCACTGCCACACACACACACACTATCCCCAAGATGAAGCTGTTTCAGGAGCCGACCATGCAAGAAGCAGGGCGAGAGGTGGCTGGGCTCCCCTCCAGGCCACGGCCCAGGAGTGCCGGTGTTGGCCTACTGGGTAGCCCTCATCATGCCGTGGTTCTTTAAGTAGCCGCCGTGACACAGGGCCGCCATCCCGTCGGCCCTCCCGTCTGGGAGCCTCACCTCCCTGTAGTCCTTCTTGGGCTCCTCCCATCTGGAGCGTGCCAACGCGGAGGAGAAGCTGGAGGTGGAGGAGGCCTGGCTGATGGAATCCACAGGGCGCTGAGCGGGCTGCACAGGGACCTGCAGCCAGGGGGCCCGACAGGAGAAGGTCCTCGTGAGGGCCAGAGAGCAGGCCCTGGGCTCGGAGAGGGCCACCAACCCCAGCCCTGCCCACTCACCTCGGAAGACCTCCTCCTCCTCTCCAAGGACGGATGACGGGCTTCCATTATTGACAGAATCTAGGAGGAGAAGGGGTCGTGGACAGTATTAGGAATGGGGAAGGTCGCCAGAGCACCGTCACCCTGTGCCCTGCTGCCTGCCCATCCCCTTGGAAGGTCACACAGCCCGACCGCACTCTTGGAGGGACAGAGAAGCCACGGCCTAAACGGGAGGAGCTGGCCCAGGATCACACTGACTAAGCGTGGGCTTCCTGCTGCCACCCCTCCGCTCCTGCTGTCCACCAGCTGGGCCTTCCCGTGAATGGGCTCAAAGGACAGGAGAAGCCCAGGCACAGAGGGGGCCCCCGGGCGGTTTGCCCACAGACACAAAGGGAGACCCTCCCACTGGCATCCCCAGGTCTCTGGCAGGAGCAGATCACAGCTGAGCCAAGAAGGCAGTCTGCCCCTCTCCCTGCACACCTCCTTCTGGAAGGGAGTCCAGCAGCGGGAGAGCCCTCTGCTGCCCAAAGACACATCAGGCCAAGGGTGGCATCACCACAGAGCCCAAGACCCCCCAAGGCCCCCTGGGGTGAGGAGGCGGGGGTGGATTTAAACCTTCAAAACTGTTTCTGATCTTACGTTGTGTTTTTATGACACACAAGATGATGACAGCAGTAATGACAAATAAAGAGAGTGGGAGGAGCCATCTGGAGGTGACAAGAACGTCCACGGCATGGGTTGCAGAGCCGCTCTCCACAGCTGTGAACCCCATTGAGTCGTACACTTTAAAGAAGTTCAGCTTCTTCTATGTAAGTTGTACCTCAATAAAGTGACTGCAAAACAAAAACTGCTCCCCTAGGAAAAGACCTGAACGCTGAGAGAACACCCTGGAAGAGAGCCGGCAATTGTAAAAGAAGCCAGTGAAACGTCAAGAGGGAGAAAGCAGAGCCTGGGCAAAGAGAGTTGGCTAGAGACCCGTATTAACACAGAGTCGCTGATGTGGCCGCAAATCCATGATGCTCTGGACACAGCATGACGGCCTCAGCCCTGCGCTGCCCCGGCCAGCAGGCCGACCGCGTGTCTCTGAAGGCGTCCCTTCAGGCAGAGCAGCTGAGAGAGGCCAGGCACAGAGGACCCACCTCTGTCCACCCCTCGTTCCCCACCCGCCCATGAGCTGAGCACTTTCATGACACTACATGCTCCCAGGAATTACTAACAGAAAAGGATCCGTTCATCCACGAGTCACTTATGAAAGAAACTGTACCCAGCGATGTTCAAAACTGGCCAAAAGAGAATACGGCTTTCAGGAGTTGAGGATGAAGTAACAGGAAGACAGAGCTGCGACGCTCACCACCCACACCCCGGGCCCTGTCCCTGCTCCTCTCGGCCAGAGCCACTGTCCTATTCCCCCGGCCTCCGTCTGCTCACACACCCACAGCACTCAGAGGCCGGGGCAAACTCTGTGGCGAGCAACTCTTGAAACAATATGGAGAAAATATGCTAGTGAGGCTGGAAATAATATGAATAAGTAAAACCCATTAACCACCGGGTCCCAAATGCGGCAGAGAGGGTGTAGGCCAAGTTCTGCTCTCAGGCGCTAATGTACAGTTTGTCCAGTGTGGCCAAGACCTAACCTTTGGACACTGATTTTTCTTAAAGTCCTTTTGATGCTCAGAAATGAAAAAAGCTACCTTTGAGTTTAGCGCACACTTGAGGGGCGTCTCTTTCAGTCTGTTCTGGACCTCTGTGGGCGCTCCGTTCTGCAACAGTGTCTCTATGATGCCTTGGTAGCCCCAACGTGCAGCTATGTGGAGCGGGGTGTCCCCTTTCTCGTTACCAGTATCCAGTCTGCACGACTGCACGTCATAGTAGACCAGAGCCTTCACACACTGCAGAGAGAGCGGGAAATGCCGCCGTAAGGTCACACGCTGAGCCTCGGGCAACATCTGTGGACTCCACAGCCTCAGTGCACGTGCTGCTATACCCAGGGCTCCGCGCACCAAGCCAGGGTGCGGGAACAGAGACAGACCTCAAGGGTTCCAGGTGACCTCATCAGGACACACCGTCTCTTCTAAAGAACCCAACTGCCAATCGGGAAGAAAAGGCTGAATAAATTGTGATGTGTCCACGTGCAGAGAGGAGTGACCACAGCGAGCGTGGGACTGCTATCTCTTCAATGCTTGCGAGGTGCAATGCTTGACGTGCAATGTTCCTGGGGAGCTTGGATCAGGGGAGGGTTCCCAGCTCACTGTGCCTAAATCGGGCAACAACGTGGTTTGTGCTGAACACCTGCGTTCCTTCCAGGAGCCTGGAATTCAGGTATGTGCCAGGCAGGTGGTATTTACCTGACCGGCTTCCAATAGAAACCTTGGGCCCGGAGTCCCTAATGGGCTTTCCTGGTAGACAGCACTTCATACTTGCTGTTGTAACTCACTGCTGGATGAACCAGTGTGTCTCCCTGGGGACAGGACGCTTTGAAGCTTGCACCTGGTGTCCTCCAGACCTCATCCATTCACCTTTTCCCTGTGGTGATTAGGCTTTGTGTCCTTTTGCTACAGTCAATCACAGCAATACGACTACATGCTGAGTCTATCAGTCGTCCTAGCTAAGTACTGAACCAAGGGGTGGTGGCAGGGACACAGACACCATACAACGTAATAGAGCACTGGGTACTGATTAAAGAACGGGCTGGATCTATGTTTACTAACCTAGAGCACTTCCATGATGCACTGTTAAGAAAGTAAGTTGCATGAGGCACCTGGGTGGCTCAGTCAGCTATGCGTCTGACTTCAGCTCAGGTCATGATCTCATGGCTCATGAGTTCGAGCCCTGCATCAGGCTCTGTGCCGACAGCTCAGGGCCTGGAGCCTGCTTCGGATTCTGTGTCTCCCTCTCTCTCTGCCCCTCCCGTTTGCGCACTCACACTCTCTCAAAATAAATAAACATTAAAAATTTTTTTGTTTAAAAAGTAAGTACAATAGGGACCCCTGGATGGCTCTGTCATCTGTCAGTTAAGTGTCTGACTCCTGATTTCAGCTCAGATCATGATCTCAAGTGAGTTCAAGTACTGCATCAGGCTACACACTGTCAGTGCAGAACCTGCTTGGGATTCTCTCTCTCCCTCTTTTTTTCCCCCCTCCCCTGCTTTCTCTCAAAATAGTTTTAAAAACTTAAAAAAAAAAAAAGAAAGCTGCATAAAAATGTGTAGGGTATGATCTCATTTCTGCACATCAACCACCTAGCCCGGCCTAACCTGTTTAAACCTACCCCTGCGTCACCACACAGAGAAGAGTGGTGACGGAGAGAGAGTGGGTAGGCAAAACAACACACAGTTAAATGTCAAGTGGAAACCGAAACGATACAATTTTTGCTATCACTCCAAACCCCAAAACGTAAAAACTGAATAGGAACAGAGGTAGGAACCAGATGGCAGGAGGGATGAGTGACGATGACTGAATTTCAGGATAAGGTAACGGGCAATTAAAATTTAGATTTCTGTTATTCCAACAGAGCATCTGTAATAAATTTAAGATGTTTTTAATGAAAAAGAAACCACACGCTGGAACTGTGTGGAACGTTACGTTCCAGTAACGATCGACATAAAGGGACACCGCCCGTCAAACCGATTGGAAGGGCACCTGTCTCCAGGGGCTGGAGGGGGTGAACAGCTCCTCCGGGAGCGGGAAGCGCCACTTACGTCCTCGTGGCCGTAGGTGCAGGCCAGGTGGAGCGGCGTGTTGCCGTTGTTGTCTTGCACGTCGGCGCTGGCCTTGTAGTGCAACAGCAGCAGCTTCCAAAAGAGAGGAGAGCGCGGTGAGCCCGGCCGCCCAGCGCGCAGGCGCGCAGGGCCCGTGGGAGGCGTGGCCTGGGGTGCCGTGGGCGAGGTGGCCCGTTTCAACCTGCAACCGCGTCTCCCTACGCCGCGATTAAAAGTATCCATCACCCTCAGCCTTCCCTTCGAGGCGCTGAGGCATTCACGGTTAAGGCCTGGCGCCCAAACCCTCTGCCCCGAAGCCATCGCATTGTGTCAGACCCACACCGGAGGGTTCCGTCCCGTGGGCCTACAGCCCCTTGGGCTCATACACGCGGCCGCACCCTGAGGCTGCAGCCGACCCAGGGTGCGACACCGGCTCACCGTCACGCTCTGATAGCCCTTCTGGCACGCGAGATGAAGCGGGGCCGACCCGTGGTAGTCCGTGGCGTTCACCACCGCGCCTTTGGAAACCAGGAGGTCAATAAGGGATGCCTGCCCTGCGGAACAGAAGGATTGCACCACAGAGAAGGAAGGAGCAGAGGCTCTCCAAACCCTGTATGTGAAGCCCCAGTATTTTACCCTCTTGTTCTCTGGCAGGAGACATACCAGAAGAGTCTTCCTGCTTGAGAGAAACCTGAGCTAGTATCGAGTCAGACTCTACAGATGCAGGACACTGTAGGGTGTCTGGCGGGGGTTCAGCACCAGGCCACCCCTCAGCAACATAAGGTGGTGAAAGGGGTACATGGCACTGCCCCTTCCACCCCCAATTCCTCTGCCCTGTCAGTCACGCCTCTGCTGGACCCCTCTCCCCTCCTCCCCATCCCTCTGCCTTAAAAGCTCACCCAACCAAAGGCCAACCCAAGACCACATACCACAGAGGGCAGCCACATGGAGGGGTGTATGACCCCTGTCGTCTCTGGAAAATGGAGTGACAATGGAGGGATCATTCAGCCTCCTAAAAGAGGAAGAAGATACAGAAAAATACATCCTTGAAACAGAAGGGCAAAGCCTCTCCCTACCATGCTGGACATGCCAGGGTCCTGGGGCTAGCGGACGGATCTCAGGGTGTGAGCCAAGCTGGGTCTCTTTAACAGCTTCCCAGAGATCATCCAGGCCCTGTTTGGCCTCCTGCGGGTGATGCTGCCGGTTCCAGCATCCCTCCCCCCACCCACCCCTCCAGGCCTTGACACCCAGCAAAAACAGCTTGCAAACAGCCTGACGAAGGTAAGGTAAAACCCAAAGGGTTACTGGGAGAAGCTGACATCTCTCCCACCCTAAAATCTACTTTCTATGGCTGGGCAGGCTCCATGCCCGCCTGCTCTGGCATCCCGCCCAGCAGAGTGCCGAGTATTTTATGACCTTTATCCTATCCGATTCTCCAAAGAGACGGGTGTTTTTGTCTTCACTTTACAGCCGCGGAAACAGAGTGTAGCGAAGGGAAGGTCTTTATTCAAAATGGCACAACCAATAGTGGAAAAGCCCTGTCCAGGCCCATGCCTGCCGTTTGCTGGCCTCCCCAGGGACCTTCTTACCCAGAGACCAGTTTCTCACAGTCATCGCAGAAGCACAGAGGGTGACACATCCTTTGGACGGCATCTTTATCTTGGTCACCTTGGCTCAGAAGTCTTTCTACCTCTTTCTGGTTACCTGAAGCAATGTGCTAAAAAGTGACATCAAAAATAAGGAATTACTTGCTTTTTAAGGCATGAATGTTTGGAACATCCTTACAGAAGCCGGGATCTCCATATGGAGACAGGACTTGCTCTTTGGGACGTGTTTCAAAATAACCTGGCGGACAGGGCGACTGGCTGGGGGTGGAGACGAAACAAAACGAAGATAGCCACGTGGGTGTGCATTTATACTCTATTCGTTTTTGGAAATGTTACAAATCTTCTGTAACTTAAAATGATGCCGATGTGGCAAAATTCCCAAAGCAGTGGTGGGGGAGGCCCACACCTCCTGAACCTCAGCATGGGTGCTGACTCCTCGCTAGCACACCCCTCGGTCCTGTGCCCCTGGATGCTAACAGAGCCTCGGCCTGAGGGGAAGGGAACGGCTGCAGTTAGCAAGAGGTCCCATCAAGAAACAAGCCTAGGGGGCTCACCCCCGTGCTCCTCTCAGGAGCTCCTCTGCCCCAAGGAGGCTCAGAGGGTGCTCCACCCACGCAATTGGGTTCTGGGTCTTCAGAAGCACCCACAGGCTCCCGGAGATGTGCCTTCACTCGGCCCTCGCTGACTACCCAGCCTCCCACCTGGCCAGCCTCCCAGGGCTCAATGCATGAGCGATGAAACCATCACCAGGCGCCACACTCCCACAAGCATCAGTGACATGGGGCCCCCGGGGCCCAGGAGAGGTGTCAGCTCTGCAGAGGCCACCAGTGAGGCGCCACAGAGCAGACCTTGAAGAACAAGTCATATTTTGCCGAGTGGAGAGAGGACAGCCCGGGCAGAGGGCTGTAGGGGAGGCCCGGTGCCCTTGGTGTGCCAGCCCCTCCTGGCTGCGGCACAGCACACCCCAGGGGAGAGGGGCAGACGTGAATGCTCAAAATTCCCCCCACCCACCCGGAGCACTGCGGGACTGCAGTGTTTCACCAAGCGGACCGCCCTGATGGCTTCCGCAGAGACCCCAGAGATGCAAAAAGAGACCCCAGAGATGCAGGAAGATGAAACACTCCTCACACACCTGAGCCCACAATCTTACCTTAAACAGACAATCGATGGGAGTTGAAGTCATCTGAGACAGTAAGCTCATTCTCTGCTTCAGGAATAGCCTGTCACCAAATCCTTCAGACTCCTGCAGAGAAAACCCAACAATCTGTTTTACCAGCTTGTCACAAGATGTCAGTACAGACCCTTCAAAACAGAGAACCCGGGAGCAGTCCTTGCTACTTCGCGCAGAACAGGATCTCGGCAGCGCCTCTCTCCATGAGCCAGAGAGCAGAGCCTCATCCGGCTGGGAGAAGCACCTCCCGTCTGTCCCCACAGGAAGCAGCAGCCGTGATAGTCCCTTCCCAGCAGGGACGTGGGCGAGGGGTGGCACGCTGTCTCTCTGCACCCGTGTGTGGAATGTGTCATCACTGTGTGTGGAATGTAGCGTGCACACACCATCACCCTCCGGATGGAAGCCTGGACCATCCTGTCTTCCTCCTCCTCTCAGACTGCTGTCCTAACGCCTGCCCATTCCTACCCCCTGCCACTTTATCTGGGCATACAGATGAGAAAACCATTTGACGGGCTGTTCTGCACTTCTCCGTGTCAACCAGCAGGAGAGAGGGGGGGTCTTTTGCTCTTCTCACACACTTATGAAATTAGCAGACAATATGGCCACTGTTCCCAAATCGTAGCACATACCAGAGTCCACCCTAAATAATAAACTCAAGTCTTCATATTGCAGGTAATGTCTACCTAGCTACAAAAATCTAAAAATGCATCCCTCCTTTATGAAATAATTCCTCACAAGTCATGTCAATGCTCACTGGAGCACCTGCAACTTGACTAATGACAAATGAACTTCCCCAGAAGATTCACTGGGAAGTAAGGGTGGTTTCTTCCCCAGCTGGTTGCTGCCAGAAGAACTCCCCAAACCCTGACAAAACGATGGGAGAAGGCCCTTTATGGCCCTCTAAGTTCTGATGTTAGAGATCTGGCTAAAGGCAGAGACCAAGGCACCTTTAAGAATGGCCCATTTCTGGGGTCCTCTGTCAGACAGGGTCCCTCACACTGGCTCCTGAGGGGGTTAGCCCAACACACACACACACCAACCCCTCAGGGTGAGAGCCATATTGCTCCTGTCTGCCATCAGCTACATAAGGCTCTAACAACCTGTTTTATTCAGTGCTTTATTTTTATTTTATTCAGCAAACCAGCTTAAAGTCAGACGAATGTCAAAGACGTTGTTGTTCAGGTAAATCTGGGGTCCCTGGACTCTGGGTAACTATATGAATGGCAACGCTGAAGAGGGGCAAGTCCTGAGGGCTTGAATCTTCAAGGAGAAAGGAGCTACCAGAAGAGACCAGATGTCAGCTCAGATCTATTTGGGAAAGGGGTAAATACTATTTATTAGGAAGCCAATAAAGAGAAAAAGACCAGAAGCCCACAAAGCTGGAACAGAGAAGGGTACCGATTCTTTCAGAGTTCTCCCCGTTTTTTGGTCTACAAAGGTTAAACTAGAGTCATCCCATTAATGCTCATTTTCAAGAAGCTAGTCTTTATTTAAGTCTTTATGCTTCAAGAATATATATAAGGTTACCTCAAGTACAATGACACCTTCAGGGGTAAAATTTCTGTGAAGCAGCCTTGTATTATATAAAGAGGCAATGGTAAAACACAATTTGAGTTACTAATACTTAGTCCTTAATGCTTTTCAGAAGCCTCACCTGCTGTGCGGGGATACACTTGAGCTCCTTCCCCAGGAAAGGCCACCGACATAGAGCAGTGGACTCCCACATTCCAAGATGGAACTGCACTGGTGACCAGAATCCAGTCAGCAGCTGGGGCCAGAGGCAACAGCACTGGCAGAATCTCAGGGCCAGCATCACAAAAGACAAGGAAGCCACACTCCCTGCTCAGTCAATAAAGTAAGGGGCATCTCTCAGGCCTGACCCACTCAAGACCCCAGGGACTGGCTTCACAGCCAGCTGTAAGGATGACGCACACCTTGTCCCTACATCTGATGGGACCAACCACCCCCCACCCAGAAAGGCCAGGACCAGGGTCAGACACCACAGACAAGAGGGGCACACTGGACTGTGTCCCTACCTTGCCCACCCAAGTTAATGGCCTTCCTTGGGGCCATCCATACAGGATGCACCAGAGAACCTGGAAACAGAGATGCCTGGATGCAGGGGTGTCGAAAGAGCAAGTGAAGGGCACCAGGATCACCTTGTGCTTCACAAAGGCACGTTCAAGTACCCTATTTGTTTCTTGTAAACCCCTAGCAAGAGGTCAAACATACAGCATCATCTTCAGTGTAGACAAGCAATGGACATAAACTTAGACAGACTTGCCCAAGGGCAAACACAAGGTATCAGGTTCAAGCCAACATCAGCACAAGAAGGGCCACCTCTCAAAACTCCCCCAAATCCAGTGCCACCTGACTGGCTCAGGTGGTGGAGGATGAGACTCTGGATCTCGGTGTTGTAAGTTCGAGCCCCATGTTGGGGATAGAGATTACTTAAAAATAAAATCTTAAATAAATAAAAATTCAAAAAAACAAAAAACAAAAACCAACCAAACAAACAAAAACAACTATCCCAATCCCACTCGGGACATTGTGTGAAGTCCAAGTGGATGTGGGAAGCCAACTGTTGCTCTGTGGTCACCCACCTCCTTACATTCTGGTCAAAGGCTTCAAGTGTTGGGCTTCCTGCCTACACACCACAGAGAGTAAGCAAGCAGGATAGCTGTGGTGCAGGACGGGAACAGCAAAGGGACAGCAGCACCCTCAGGAGGCAGGCACCTCCCCCCAGGTGACCAGGGGGATGGCAGGGATTCAGTCTCCGTGCCAACAAGAAGAGTATAATCTCAAATTTTGGTTAAAAAATACAATTGTATAGACACAGGAAAAAGGTATATACCAAAACATCAGTAAGGCATCTCTAGCTGGTGAGTTTATGAGAGGTATTTGTCTTCACTGCAACTTTACACGGCTGGTCCTTGAACAACACAGGTTTGAACTGCACGGCTCCACTTATACGGCGACGGACACAGCACTGTACTCTAAATGTATTTTCTCATTCGTGTGTTTTTCTTAATAATGCTTTCTCTTCTCCAGCTTACTTTATTATAGTAATATGATATACAATACTTCCAACATATAAAATATCTCTCTTTTTAAAGTTTTTTTTTTTGCAATGTTTTTATTTATTTAGTTTTTTGGGGTTATTGGGGGGGTTGTTTTTTGTTTTTTTGGTTTTTTTTGAGAGAGAGACAGAGCGCAAGCAGGGCAGGGGCAGAGAGAGAGGGAGACAGAACCTGAAGCGGGCTCCAGGCTCTGAGCAGTTAGCACAGAGCCCGACATGGGGCTCAAACTGATGAACTGTAAGATCATGATCTGAGCCAAAGTCAGATGCTTAACTGACTGAGCCACCCAGGTGCCCCCAAAATATGTCTTAATTGACTGTTTATATTATTGGTAAGGCTTCTGGTCAATAGTACGCTACCAGTAGTTAAGTTTTTGAGGCGTTATACGCTGATTTTCAACCACGTGAGGAGTCAGCAGCTCTAACCCCTGTGTTGTTCAAGGGCCAACTGTATATTGCAAATATTATTTGTAAGCAAGAAACAATCAGGAAAAAAAAAAAGACTATTGTTTTGGGAAAAAACAACATAAAACGCTATATATGATATAAATTATGTGACGTATACAGGGAAGGAAAAAAGACAGGAAAACACATACACATGTTAACAATGAATGAAGTCAGGGGAACTGTTTTTACCCAAGTGCACCTACCCAGGCAGGCCTGTAGTTTTTTCCAGATGTTTTACCTTATCATTACTTGGGGAGATTCTAACATCGGCAGAAAATTAAGACCAAGGGAGTGTTCAATCCTCAGGACTCCTGGTTTGTAATACAGCAATCTCTTCATTTTATTAATTTCAACTTTGTGATTTCTAGGAGTCCTGTCACATTTTGCTGGCTGGGGAAAACAGGCCGGCAACGCAACCTTGGTTTAAGATTCCCACACTTTGCAAAGAAACCTAATCACTTCCCCTAAGCAAAGCTCGCCAAGTAAATAATAAGACCAGTGAGTCCTAAAATTGCATTTATTAATAGCCTTATCTAGATATCTAGGTATCCAAACTCATGGTTTCTAGCCTCCCTCACCTGCCTATTCTTTTGAGGTGAGGATTAATGAAGCAGGAGGTTAACCATGTGAATCCCGGTCATAACTGCCAACTTTCACAACCAATTGGGTGCTTAGTGTTTCAGTCTGCGGGGGGACTGTCAAGCCTCACAGCCCTTCGACAGCGGAGGCCTCGTTCTTGGGAGACATTTAAGAATCCCCCTCCCCACCCACCACCCTCAGAACCCTACCGAACATGCCCTGACACCCACAAAGAAAGGCCAGGGCAGGAGGGATCTTACGGGCGGCTTAACGGAGAGGCTTCCTTGCCGAATATATTCGATTGCAGCCTCAATGGAGGTCAGGCAGTATCCCAATTCATCTTTTGCTGAGCTGCTAAATCTGAAGTTTTTGATATAACTCAAATTTGCCATCCTAACAAAAGGAAGAAGAAAGTGTGATTGTTGTTTACCCCATCCACACCTCTCCAGAAACAATGCTATCGGCGTGAGTGATTGAAGTCCGCTAGCTCCGGGGAGCTATGACTGCTACCCCCTTAGCCCCGAGCGCACGTGCAATTAGGAAAATAAGTACCACTACCTGGTCATTTCCTGGAGTTATGCTAGTTTTTAAAAAGCTGATTATTGTAAAGTGAACCAGGGGTTCCCATCGGAAGAGGATGGGCTTTGGAGTTGGAATGGAAGCCAGCTTCCTATTCCATCACTGACTAGCTGCATGTTCCAGAACAAGAAGTATAAGCTCTGTGGACCTAAGTTTCCCCATCTGTAAGAGGAATGATAGCCACCCCGTGCAGAACAAATCCAGGGCAGGCCCAGCAATGGACTCGTGAGGGGCGCTCAATCTCCTGTAGTTATACTGAAATCATTTTGCCATTTTCAAAAAATAGTTTAACAGAAAATATTACCAATTGGGGATCTCTGTTTTCACAAGCAAATACAGCAGGACGGAGAGCAGATCGTCAGCACACATGGTCTCCAAGTTAACTGCAGGAGGGAAACACAGGTCTGAAGCCGTCATGAGACTCAAGTAGACCAACAAGCCTATCGACTCCCCACCGTCATCCAGCCCACAGAACCGCAATCCAGTAAGACTATGCCTTGGGTAGGGAGAGGTTCGGCTGTACAGTTTCCTTTACACTGTCCGAAACAGACGTTCCCTTGAGGGGAGTGCCTAGCACTCTCGGGACACGTGCAAAAGAAAGGAATTCCAAGCAGGCTCCCCCTCACCACCTTGCAGGATGGTTGAAGTCAGGGAAGGTGGACAGAGGTGTGCCCAGAGCCACCTCGGTAAGCCTCTTCCCTCCTGAGATTATTTCCGCTTTATGTACTGCAGGACCTAATGCTCACGCGTAGCTTGTTCTCCATTTTTTCCACTTTGAAATTTTAAGGAGTCCATTCGCTAATCATTCTAAAAACCCGGATAGTGCAAAAGGGCACATGGATATGACTCCCTTTTGCTTTTTTCTTAGCTTCTTTTGCTTTCCTTTTTGTAATGGAAAATTCTAAACATACACAAAAATTAGGAAGAGCGGTCTTATGAACAGCTGCACCCCCATGTACCCGTCACCAGCTTGGCTCCTTTTTCTTTAAGATTAAAGGTGTTTAGTTTTAGCCAGAAAATGTTATCAACCAAACATCTTCAGACTGGAACACAGCTGCAGAAGGGGGTCAGAGGGCGGCACTGGACCAAACAAATGGCCCTAAATATCCTAATGTGGCCATACCCCCATACCCTAGTGCCAAGACAGGTTCAAGAGAACACACGACAGGAAGTTTAAAATCAATCATACATGCTGCTGTGTTGGCAAGTTCAGACTTGAGGGGACAGTGTCATTCACTTTGGAAAGTCAGGTTCTCAAAGGACCTACGCAGCTTGGATTCTGATTTATGTATCGGCCACATGATGTCCGTGCAGCTGTGGGGAAGCCTGGCTCATTTTTGAGACCGCTACTTCTCTGCCACCATTTCCTTACCTGAATCATGCCTCACCTACCTCCTCCCCCCATTGCTAGGCACCCACGCATCAGAGCAGACTCCAGGGTGCTTGCTCAGGAACGCTCTGCTGCGTAGGAACCCATCTGAATGACCCTTTAGGATAACAATGCCCCGCGGCGCCTGCGTGGCTCAGTCGGTTAAGCATCTGATTTAGGCACAGGTCATGATCTCACGGTTTGTGGTTCAAGCCCCACGTCAGGCTCTGCTGACAGCTCAGAGCCTGGAGCCTGCTTTGGATCCTGTGTCTCCCTCTCTCTCTCTCCTCCCCAGCTCATGCTCTGTCTGTCTCTGTCTCTCTCTCAAAAAATGAATAAACGTTAAAAAAATTTTTTTTAAAAAGAGAGAGAGAACACTGCTCCTTAACAGACTCCTGCATCTGGATGTATCCACGCCCCTGTTGGGCTCCGCTGAGCACAAACCTCTCTGGCTGGGAGACTGCGTAATTAGCTGTACCACCTTTCGCAAACAAACCAACTTCTGCTGCGGTGAGGTGCATTTGTTCAGCTGGGCCAGCTCTCTCTTTGCACGAGGTATGTTGAAACTGCAAAATAATTTGGCAAGTGACAACTTGAGACCCCAGCTTATAGGCCCTTCCACCTGGGCCTACTATACTGCTGATGACAAACTATGTACTGAAAAACAGAAACAGAAACTCAGAAGCAATCTGGCTCAGGTCAGTGGCAAAACTCAACCCATTTGAATGTCCCATTCAGGATGCAAAAGGATATTATAGCTGCATGAGAAAATTAGGGGGGAAAAAAGTCCTTAGCCCCAGAGTGAAATTGCTCAAAAGGGCTCAAACTGTTGAAACATAAACACTTTAGGCAGTTTCGTGTCCTAATGAGATATAAATTAATTCAAAGGCAGGTGCCTCTCTGGCAGGCCTCCCTCAGACGGGCAGGTGAGACATCCGCACGCAGGAGCCTCCTGGGCAAGCGTGTGCTGCCGAGAGGCCAGCCGTGCAAAATCCCGCCCCGGAGCTCCCACCCAGCTGACACGACAGGTACAGGAGGGTGACAGCTACGAAACACGCATCCACCAACCTCAGCCCTTTATCTCTGGCCACAGAAACCCGCGCCGTTCCTCGGTGTGAACTAAGTCACACCAGCGTGCAGTCCCTGTCGCGGACAGGCCCGCTTCCAGAAGCAGTGCCCCATCCCCCCCAGGATGCCAAGCCCCTGCGGCACAAACCCTTACCTGCACTCGGGTTTCACACCAATATCCTTCTGCTGAAGATCCTGAAGGCTCCTTGTGATTTTGTTAAAGGCAGCATCCTAGCAACAGATTTTAAGGAAGCTTCAAATCTCTTAGAAAAAGTTCAGAAGGCAGCTTCCAACAGGGATGATGGTGACGGAGAACCTACCTCGCTTGCCTCCATCGTCCCCACGTATTTAAAGATCAGATCATAAATATCGTGCTGGACGTACATCTGTGGAACCAATGCACAGACCGCCGTGGGGGGGTGTGCAGGGGTGACAAGGAGAGACCCCCCCACCGGCGCCGCTGCCTTCTCTCCCCTCCCCGCCCCGGCCTCTTACCTCCACTGCCTGCTTCAGCAGGTTCATCTGGGCCTCCTGCTTGGCAAGCATTTTCTGCGGGACAAGAAGGTAGCACCGTTAAAGAGCTTGCATCGGCGCGCGGGCAAACCGCCGTTCTCTCTTTTCAGAGTCCTGCTGCTTACCAGCTGAGAGTCCCTCAGAAGCTGCTGGAGGCATTTGGTGTAGAGGGCGTTCACCGAGTCCTGTGCAACAAACACAGAGAAACCCGTCACTCTCACAGTCTGAGGCGACGACACAGAACCCAGGATGGGTGATGTGTCCCAGAGTAAGAACATCTCACAAGATGTATTTCCTGTATTTAAGTCCTAAGACAAGCTTATCAAATAAAATGATGTGATTGTTTTCAACTTTTCTTTTTTTTTAGGTGTATATGCATGAAGGGCAGGAGAAAATTTCCTTTGGGCTCAACATAGGTGATAATAATATTCATCTTTGTAATTTGTCATGTTCACATTTTCTCCAGTGGCTTGTTCTACTTTTATAAGTTAGAGAGGAACATTTAAACAAAACTTCCGACAGCAGGCAGCACAGTTTCGGAGTGAACGGAGAGGGGTCCCCGTGCTCTTGAACTGGCCTGAGGCAGGGCATGTCTGGCAAAGCAAGACACAGCTACTGACTATGTGATGACGCAGGCTCTTTCTTTCACATTCCCGGAAGGTTCGCTGGAAAGAGGCAATGCTCCTGTCGAATCTCTCCGCGTGTCTTCCCAAAAACTCTCTCACATCTTCGATGGTTTTCAGGGAAAAGGGGTCTGAAGATGTTGAAGGCTCTTCTGAAAAAGAGACAGAGAGTCAGAATGGCAGAAGCCTTCACAGGTTCCTAAGGTGGGGGAAGCATCACCTCCTTTGCCCTGCTTCCCCAGGGTCTAGAGCCCCATCTCCCAGAGGAGGAGAGGAGTTATTTCAAGATACTACCCAAGAGCAGCTCAGGGTCCAGACAGCCTGGTCCTCTGGAAACCCTTTCCCTGGACAAAACAATTTGAGACCATGGGCATGAGCCATGAGGCTCTGGTGAAGAAGCCCTGACTCCTGACAATAAAGGCCTCACAGTACATCTGACACACTGCTGTCTCAATTTCCTGGAATGACTGAAGAATTATTATTTATTAAAAATAATGAGCTCTCAGAGAGGCACAAGAGTGAGGTGGCAGGATGGGCAATGATGGTATAAGAGCTAGCTAGCTAAGGCCCAGTCAAAGCCAGGACTGCCGCTCTGCACAACTCCAGGGGGCAACATTCACACAGAGGTCTCCATCAATACTGCCTCCTGGAGTTGTATAATGTCCAACCTGTGCAACCATACACCGCAGACCCAAGCCACATTGTCTTGGCTCTGGATGACTTTTTGAGTAAGTCTTGGGGGAATTATTGTAAAGTTATGCAGGTTAAAAGTGGGCTCTTAAATAGTTTATAGGATGTTTATAACAGCTATGTCAGGAGGAAGTTCAATAAACCTAATTTCCCAAGGGTTTGTTTTCCCAGAATACCTGAACTCTCTCTCTTTTCCAAAGGATGGGCTATACACAGGATGCTGAAACTTTCTTCTTTTTCATTGTAGAAAGTTTCTTCAAAGAGAATGGGCACTGAGAGAAGACAGGCGAATCCAGTTCCTAATTTGATCCTGTTTCCTTGTATAAAGACATCCTGGAACAAGAGAGTCGTCACTGCACCCACAGCCATGGCGCCCATCCTTCCGCTCTCAGCGGGCCCCCAACAGGGCACTTCTTCCGACCTGCCCGCCTTCGCTCCAGTGTGGGTTTGCAGTGGGGACAGCACACGAACACTCTTCTGCTTAGCTCTTTGATACGAAATGTTTTCTTTCTCCTTTGTTCACCCCGTAGCTGCAGCTACAAGGTACCCTGATCCCTTTTAAATATTGTGGCAGAGAAGCATTACGCTGCTCCTCAGAGCGGAAGCAAACCTGTGCCTCTGGGAAAGGAGGAAGGAAGAAGGCTCTTCTAGAATGATCTGGCACGCATGCTGCCATCCTGGCCACATGCACCGCTCTGGCCGTGGTGGGGTTGCCTGGGGAGACAAGCCGTAAGCCGGACTCCTGTGTCCTCCATGGGGATTTGGGTTCCCCGAAGAGAACAAACTGACAGTGACTGGCAGGGCTAACAGGGCGGCTGACCCGGGGCTGGCGCCCCGGCGACCCTGTGTGTTGTCCCTCCTTTCCCGCCACAGGGCCGTTGGGACCGAGGGACCCAGCCACGGGACAACACCGGTGTGCCTGGACTCGCACCCGGCCTGGCGAGGAACGGAGCCGCCCTCTCTCAGAACCTTCTATCTCAACCTAAAAAATAAGAAAACGCAGGGCATTTGGGTGGCTCAGTGGGTTGAGCGTCCGACTCTTGATTTAGGCTCGGGTCGTGTCTTGTGGTTTGTGGGGTCGAACCCCACGTCGGGCTCTGCGCTGACAGGATGGAAACTGCTTGGGATCCTGTCTCTCCCTCTGCCTTTCAATTTCTCTCTCTCTCTCTCTCTCTCTCTCTCTCAAAATAAATAAAGGAATGAAAATGCAGACCCCGAAGTTAACATCAACAAGAAGACAGACTGACATCATGTGTCTCCTGTCACGACAGGCCGCGAGAGATGAAATACCCCCTCCCCCCGCCTTCCGTGAGGAAACGTCTGAGAGTCCCATGCTGAGGAACAGCCTACAGAGCAAAACCCAACTGTCAATGTCACGACAGACAGAGGCAGCCTGAGGGCCGTTCCACATGGGAGAAAACTAAAAAGACTGAAACTGAATGCATTGCATGATCCTGGATCTAAAAAGAAAAAAAAAATGTTTTCTATAAAAGGGAAAAATTATTTGAATGATTAGCACAGCTCTATGAGGACGGCATATTGAGCAGTATCCTACTGTTAGATTTCCGGAGCGCGACCACTGCTGTGGCTGTGCAGGAAATCCATGGTTTTAGAATAAAGGGACATGGTGTCTGTAACTCACACTTACTTTTTCTGAAAAAGGTTCAGAAAAAGTAATAATGGTGTGTGCGGGGTGGGAGGGAGGGACTGACAGAACAAATGTGGCCAACATGCTAACAGCTAACAGCTAAGCTAGCTGGGGGGGGCGCTCCTTGTACTTTACTGAAACTTTCTGTGGGTTTGAGATTATTTAAAACACCCTATTTTTTAAAGATTTAAAATTCATCCCTGATGTCCAGTCTGTGGCCAGGAAACCAATGATCTTTCAGGAGCACTTATCAGCAGGAGGCCCACATGCTGAGGGAGAGATGCCAGCCCTCCCCGCCACACCTGCCCCATCCAGGAGGCGCCCCATCCCCCTCCATCCCTTCCCATCCCAGGCAGAGGTCTGGCCAGGCCCTGCTCATGACTGGTGTCTCCTCCTACCCCTCAGGGCTGCGGCTGCTGCTGCTGCGTGTGTGTGTGTGTGTGTGTGTGTGTGTGTGTGTGTGTGTGTCTCAGAGCCATCGTTTCTCACAGACGGGACAGGACGGGCAGGCTTCCCTACCCTCCCCCACTCCCAAAACACCGAGTGAGCAACTCTGGTTGACCCAGGAAGAGATGAATACCTTTCCATTCAAGGTCTGAAAGTGTTCTTCCACTGGTATCAAAATATAGGACTCGAACTGACACGTCGACTGGACACTGCTTGACAAGCTTCCCTTGCAGGGCACCAGGACCTGGAAAACATGAGGGTGAGTGCTAAGGGACGTGCCACCCACAGCTTCAGCAGGACAGGCTGCATCCTGCTGTGGGGACCGGGGTGATGGAGGTCCTGGTGACGAACCTGTGCTCCCCACCTGGGCACAGGGGCGGGCGGTCACGGGCGCCCTGCATCCCACCCCCTGGGTGCCCCACTCTATTCTCAGCAGGCTCAGGGATGGTTCCAGATGAAGACAGGTAGTTTGGAAAAGCAAAACTAAAAAGGCACACGTAGTGCAGCTGCCTGAACGAGAAACCATGCACCTTGAAGACGGTTTCCTTCCTGTCTTTTCTCTCTTTTTTTTTTTTTTTTTAAGCCTCATCAATCATAGTTTGTAGTGTGAGCTGCAGAAACACAGCTTCCTGTACCGACTGTCACCTCCACCAACGCGTCCTGGAGGGCCAGACTCTGTCTTCAGGGCAGGCTCAATGTGAGACGTGAACTTTGGCCCGACCGTGGCCACCATGCCAATGGGGCACCAACATCGGGTCTGAGTGGCTCAGGGACTCTCTCAAACCCAAGTGTACCCAGAAGGAAAATGACGGCCTGGTCCCTCAGAGCCCCATCTCCTAAAGCAACCCAGCACAAAGCAAACAGCTTCTGCGCTATCCCCATCATACAGACAAGGAAACTGAGGCTCAAGGGAACTAAGGAACCTGTCCGGGTCACAAAGCCAGTGAGTGGCAGAGCCATGACTCAAACTCCTGCCGCCTCCTAGAGCCAGTGCTGGAAGCTCCGCCCAGGACCGGTGGAAGTGGCCCCTGCGAAGACACCCTGAAACTCTATAGCCTTCAAGAGTGGCCGTCATCAGGGGGTTCCTCAGGTGGAGTAGAAAGAGCAACACGGCCTCGCCCCCCACGGGGGTCGGGGGAACACGCCAACTCATCACAGCAGCACAGCCTCAGCCCCCACGGGGGGTGGGGAGGATTCGCCAACTCCTCACAGCAGAAAAAGGAAGTATTTGTTGAGAGAGAACACAGCCCTGTGGATGAAGAGGCCTCATCCCTCCTCAAAAAAATCAAGAATGAATCAGATCAACACTGAGATTTAACTACCCATTTCAGGAAACACAGGAAAGAGAGGATCGCCATCAACACCACCACATGACTGCAACTAGCAAAAGTCAAAATGCAGGAAACTCTACAGGGTGAATGACCTGGATGAATGAATTGCAAAGAGAGAGAGAGAGAGAGAAGGAAAGAAAGAAAGGAGAGAAGAGAAGGAGGGAAGGAAGGAAGGAAAGAAAGAAGGAAAAAAGGAAAGAAGGAGGGAAGGGAGGGAGGAAGGAAGGGAGGGAGGGAGGAAGGGAAGAAGGAAGAAAAAGAAAATGAGGACAGGGGAAGATAAAACTAAAAAGACACATAAGGCTGTGGTGATGGCTTCAGAAAGCTACACAAGTGTCAAAACTGACCGCATCTCACACACGAAGTGCGTGCAGCTCTGCGTACTGCAGTTTAGCTCAGCAGTGAGGAGAAAAGACAGATTTAAAGACTCCTCAATCCAATATAACTTGTGGATCTCCTCTGGACTCTGATCTGAACAAACCCACTGCAAAACAGACAAACAGACAAACGATTATGAGATGGTTTGGGAAATCTGACTAGATCGTTGACAGCACTGAAGAGCCATTGAGGACATTTTTTAGCAGTGATAACGGCATTGCGGTTACAGTTTTTAAAAGAGTCCTTATCATTTAAAAACACATCCCTAAATATCTACAGATGAAACCACATGACAACCTGACATATTTTTCTGGGATCTGCTTCAAAACAATCCAGTAGCTGAGGGTGGAAGGCAGGAGGGAGCAGAAATGACATGTGACCAGCCACCGAACCGATCACTCCTAAAGCTGGGTGATAGGTGCATGGGGCTCTTGACATTACTTTCTTCTTTTATCATATGTTTGATATTAAGCTTCATTGGTGGAGCATGTGACTTTTTTTAAATGTTGATTATTATTATTTTTTTAAATAGTTTTATTTATTTCTAGGAGAGAGAGAGAGACAGCGTGAGCAGGGGAGGGTCAGAGAGAGAGGGAGACACAGACTCTGAAATAGGCTCCAGGCTCTGAGCTGGCGGTCAGCACAGAGCCCGACGCGGGGCTCGAACCCACGAACCGCAAGATCATGACCTAAGTGAAAGTCGGAAGCTTAACCAACTAAGCCACCCAGGCGCCCCTAAATGTTGATTATTTTTGAGAGAGACACAGTGTGAGCAGGGGAGGGGCAGAGAACAAGGGACACACAGAATCTGAAGCAGGCTCCAGGCTCTGAGCTGTCAGCACAGAGCTCGATGTGGGGCTCGAATTCATTAACTGCAAGATCATGACCCGAGCCAAAGTCAGACGCTCAACAGACTGAGCCACCCAGGCGCCCCTATAGAGCATGTAACTCTTAACCTTGGGGTCATAAGTTTGAGCCCCATGTTGGACACTGAGATTACTTAATAAAAGATATTTTTGAAAAACATAATAATTTTAAATTTTAATAGAAGAAAAACTTAAAGAAAGTAAAGGGAGGCCATCAGGTAGAAGCCTGAATTGAGGGACACCGTCATGGCCGCAGGGAGCATAGAAAAAAGAGCCTGGGGATCTGAGGGCTGGCACAGGCAAGGGAACACCATGAACCAGACCTGGGGAGGGTTTAACGTCCAAACTCAGGGAGGCCTAGAGATGGTCCTGTGCCCGCTCTGTGGATTAAGGTGTCACACGGTCCCGTGGGAGAGACCAGGACCTTCTGAGGTGCCTCAGAAAACCTCACCCCAGCTGTGATTCCATTCTATTTACCTGTTTACAGGTGCCTCCTCTGCCTCCCTAACTTGAATTGAGCATGAGTGGCCCCTGCTGCACTGATCCCTGTTACTGCTCACTGTTCCACAATACAGTAGGCTCTCGGTCACTGTCTGTTGAGTGAGCAGGGGGTCCTCTAGCCTCAAGGCCCCCAGTTTTCAGGCAGACGATGCTGCCTGGAGCATTTCATCACAGGCAGAAGGCAGCAGGCAGGCCTGGTGGAGAGGGCGGCGAGGAAGCCAGCCCCTGGAGGGCAGAGACATGGAGCGGCAGTGAAGCTGCCCACGGGAGGCGGGGGTCAAGTGCAAGGGCCTCAGGGACTCTCCCAAGACAGCGCTTGAGATTGGAGCAGATGTCATGGAGATTACAGCCTACACAGAGGCCACAAAGTTTACAGTCTCCAAGTAGACCGTAAGTTGGGGACCTGCTTCTTTCAAAGATTAACAATAAAGCTTTTTATTCTAGCCCCTTTATAAAAAATTTTAAAATAACAGTAATTAAAGACAGGACAGTAGAAGAAAAGTGAGAATCTGCATTAGTGCCACTGCTGCAGGGTACACCCGACTGCTCTCCAGGATACTCTGGCACTCCACGGGGACCCAGGATGACTTCTGTCCTGACTGTCATTCCTCGTAGCTACGAACAGCCTGCTTCCAGAATTCCCTGAAGGCATGCGTGCTCCCCCTCACCTGTGTGATTGTGGAAACCCAGCACAGTGCTGGCATGTAGTGGGTGCTCAATAAATGTTTGTTGGGTAGATCTATGCTGAAGGAGTCCTGAGAACGGGAATATGGACCTTGGCGCCCTCAGCTGGCCCGTCTAAGTATTTTACTTGAAAGCCAGCTCTTTGGCACTCAGAGGACATGATGACAGGTTCCCAGGCCAGCCTTCAAAAGTCTACATACCCCATAATTAAAAGACCGCAGGGAGAGGAAGAAATTTAATCTCCTTCTGTAATTTCTGTTCTTCCTGTAGGCAGATGGGCCCAGCCCTAATCCCCCTGGGAATCCTGGAGGACTGTCCCGACACCTCCTGGACAAGAGTCCCAGGGAGGCGGTGGGCCTGCCCAGCCTACCTGAAGAAGCCACAGTATATAATTATCTGGATGCTAATTAAATAGAGGCAGTGTGGGGTGTCACAGGCCTGTGGGGCTGGAATCTGGGAAACGTGGGGAGCAAGAGCGTCCTTTGTCCAGGTAGACAGCAGGTGATGGCAGGAGGCGGCCTGCCTGGATGCAGAGGCATCCCAATCACAGGAAGGTCCTGAAAGGAATCAAACTCAAGGAGGGATGGGGCAGGGGAGGGGGACCGCCAGGTGCACTGTCAGCCGCCACACGCACTGTCACCTGGGGATGAGGTGGCCAGCGAGCTGTGACCTAGAAAGGAGTGTGAGGGGCAGGTAACCCTGGGCGGGGGGAACTTGCATTCAAAAGTGATGATCGCAGTGTTTTAGAGCCCAATAAAAGTCTCTGATCCCCAGGGCTGATTCAGGGGCAGCCAAACTTGGCCCAATGGCCAGACCCCATGGAAAGAAATTCAGCTTTCACCTGCAGGGGCAACAGGGACCCCTGAGTGGTGGCAGAAACGAGAAGAACTCTTCCAGAGGCTACTGGAATATCCTTTTGCATTCCACCAGCAGACGTGGATGGAACACTGTTATGGGTCAGACTTTATGCAGCCAACAGGGGCAGGAGCCGGCCACCAACATGTGACCGGGCAGAGTCAGACGGCAGCAGTTAGCTCCTCACGGTAACTTCTGCAGGGAAGTTGGCCTCACTGACTCTCTCCCATCTACTAGAGGCCAGAAAGTCAGTGCTACCAAATGGGGACCTTGGACAGCTCCTGGTCGACCCTGAAGATCCCAGGAGGGGCTGGAGTAGAGACCTCGGGGGTCACTGGGAACTCGGGACGACACAGCTTAGGAAGAACCTCCCGTTCCTCGGGGTAGCCAAAAGGAAGGTGACCAAGATGCCCAAGTTCTTATTCAAAATCTCCCTTTTGCTGAAGTGAGCTCGAGTGGGATTCTACCGCTCGCAGCTGGAAAAGCATCTTCCTGGGGACAGGGACCATGCTATGTGCTGGCAGCACAGTGGCGAGTAAAACAGACGGGCCCCACAGGCTACTCGCAGCATGGCATTCTTAGAGAGCAAGAGAAAGTTACACAGAGCACACTCGTATCTAGACAGCATTTTTAAAAGCAGTATAGGACAGAGGTGGGGAGGAAATAGGTCCCAGATTCGGGGAGGCCCTCCCAGGCAACGTGACTGCTTTGCGTCCCATATTTCTTCCCTGTGACATGAACCACAGCTGTGACTGGTATATATCTGCCCAGAGCATGGCCATCTCTCCCACTAGAATGTAAGCTCTATAAGGGTAAAGACGGCAATACACATTCCCATATATTCCTACTTACTGCCGAACCCTCGGCATCAAACATGGTGGCTTGCCCAGAGTAGCATTTAAAAACTGCCGTGAAAGGAGCAGAAGATAATGTCTCTGGTGAATTTTAGAAGATTCTTATTCTCTTCTTGGAAACAGCTATAGTCTTCAGTTGCGTGAGAGTGTGTGTGTGTGTGTGTGTGTGTGTGTGTGTGTGTGTGAGAAACCCCTGCCCGCAAAGCGGGAACCCAGGCTGAGAAGAGGGCAACACACACAGAGAAGCACAAAGAAAGGGAAGGCACCAAGCATTCTGTGTGGCGCAGGGCCGTGGACACAGGAGGCTGCCGTCGTCCTTGTCACCACCCGAGAACTGGAAAGTTCTGCGCTGTGGGGCTGGCCTCCCTGCAGGCAGCAGGTTCCCCAGCGACCGACTGGGGTTTCTCTTACGTGCTCCCCTCCCCCTGCAGTCTGGATGCCTCATTATTCCACCAGGTCCTCCCCTTTAGGGAGTGCCTTGCACAGCAACATACGAATGCGTTTACACGCTCCCTTGCCCCATGTGAGTGGGTACACACCTTGCAGACAAGGACCCTAAGGCACTGAGGGAAATACAATGTCCGCCCCCAGAAGCTAACATGGAAACAAGAGAAACAGACGTGAATACCATGAGATCAGCATCAACAGGGACTGTCAATAACGTCATCAGAGAAAGGATTACACTTGAGGCTGGTGCAGTTCCAGGAGGCTTCCTGGAGGAGGCAGCTCCTGGTGGTCCCTCTCTGTTCACATATCGAGCATGGTCAGGGGCTTGTTGTACTGAGCAAGTTTATAACTGACTCCCTCTACGCTTAACCAAAGTCGACAGTATGTCTGGCCTCGTTGGCACTGCCTGGTCCACACCTGACGAAGAAGGACAACCCTAAGGGTCGAGGCACTTACAATGCCATGGATTTGGGCCACCTTGTTGCATAAGTCAGGACGCCACTTCTGAAGAGCCAGGTAGAAAGGGTTTTTCAGGAGATCTTCATCATACAGAGCCATATGGACTTCAGATGGGGCAGAGATGGTCTCCTGGGACAAGAAAAGAAACAGCAGTAAATGATCACACTCAGATTTATATAACACAGAAAAGTCCTGTTCTGGAATTGTCTAAAAAGCTTCTCTGACACATATTATTCTCCTCTACAGACTTAACACTCCATCAGGAAATATCAAAGATAACCCACCAATTCTAAGATGACTTGTTTTACTGGCTAATCTTGTTAAACTCTAAATCATGGCAAAAAATAAAAATGGCTACTTTTAGAACATCCTATGTGACCAAAATTATGACATGTTAAATATATGTATGTATTTTTAATGAAATACTTTAAGCATACGGGAACGATAGAAATCTGCCATCCCAGATTACCAGATCTAATGCTTTACATATTTGCCTCAGGTTTTCTTTTAAGAAATAAAGTATATCAGAACAGACTGGAATCCTCCCCTCTCTGCGCCCCTCTGATCCAATTCCCTCCTCCTCTTTCTTACTCATGTTACTATCCCTTTAATACGTGTATATTCATAAGTAATATAAAATATTCTTTTAGGAACTTCGACATTTACATATGTGGCTTCACACTACAAGTGTCCTGGAACATACCTTTTCCAATCAACATGTTTTAAAATCCTAGCCATGCCGATCCATACAGCTCTCATTCTTTCGCAAACTTCGGCCGTATAGTTCTTTTAAGGGAACACAGCATAATCTATTTATCTGATATCCTATAGTCGCAATGCATCCACGTTTCCAGGACTACAAACAATGCTGGAATGAACTTGCTCACGCTCCTACAGGTATACCATTAGCACATATGTGGGAACGCCCACCTGCACTGCCACCAGAGGCTGACAACACTGGACTGCTTTCTACTTCCATGAACAGAGAATGAGTGCACCCCTTCCTCACACCACAACCTAGCCAATCTTTGTTAGTATCATCCAATTATCTCCTTTCTGCCAGTCTGAGAGTATAAAATGGTATTTTTTGCTGTTTTTAATTTTCATTTCTCTAAAATTGAACATCGGCGTGCCTGAGTGGCTCAGTCGGTTGAGCGTCTGGCTCTTGGTTTCGGTTCAGGTCATGACCTCGCAGTTCATGGGCTCAAGCCCCACGTTGGGCTCTGCACTGACAGTGCAGAGCCTGCTTGGGATTCTCTCTCTCCCTCCCTCTCTGCCCCTTCCCTGCTCACGCGGTCTCTCTCTCAAAATAAATAAACTTAAACAAACAAAAAAGAAATTGAACATCATTTCCTTATGTTCTATAAATTACCTTATCACATCTTGCGCCCACTTTTTACACAGGTTGTTGGCCTTTATCTTACCATTTATAGTTCTTTATGTATCTGGATACTAAAAGGTGTTGTGAATATCCTCTCCCAATCTGTGACCTGCCTCCTCATGGCTGTTTTCAAAAATAGAAATGTTTGATTTTAACGTGCCTGAACCTGTCAACCCTTGCCTTAATGGTCAGTGTTTTGTGGATCTTAGGAAATCTGGAGTACATTTCTGCAGCAAAGTGGCTTTGCCATTCCCCCGAAGGTATGGCAGGGAAGATGGAGTCTACCTCCCCAGCCCTTGAATCTGAGCCAGCCCTGTGACTGCGTTAGCCAACCGGTAGAGAGAAGTGATGCTCGGAGATTTCAGGGCATCAGCCTCAAGGGGCTGCAGATTCCACACCCATTCTCTTGGCATCCTGACACCATCAAGCTATGAAGAAGCCCGTGAGGGGTACCTGGTGGCTCAGTTGGTTAAGTATCCAACTTCGGCCCAGGTCATGCTCTCACAGTTCGTGGGTTCGAGCCCCGTGTTGGACTCTGTGCTGACAGCTGAGAGCCTGGAGGCTGCTTAAGATTCTGTGTCTCCTTCTCTCTCTCTTTCTCTGCCCCTCCCCCACTCATGCTTCGTCTCGCTCAAAAATAAATAAAAACATTTTAAAAACTCAAAAAAAAAAAAAAAAGCCCATGGGATGAAGGACCATGGGGGGAAGAGAGCCCCATGTGGTCCAGTGTGTACAGCCAGCCACCCACCAGCTGAACACAGCCGTGTGAGTCCAGGTGAGACTAGCAGAAGAACCCCCCTGCCAGCCCATGAATAGCAGTTTTTTTTTTTAAATTTTTTTTTTTAATGTTTTATTTATTTCCAGGAGAGAGAGACAGCATGAGCAGGGGAGGGTCAGAGAGAGAGGGAGTCACAGACTGAAACAGGCTCCAGGCTCTGAGCTGGCAGTCAGCACAGAGCCCGACACGGGGCCCGAACCCACGACCCGCGAGATCATGACCTAAGCGAAAGTCGGACGCTTAACCGACTAAGCCACCCAGGCGCCCCACGAATAGCAGTTTTAAGCCACTAAGTTTTGAGCTGGTTTATTATGCAACAAAGCCTACCTGAAAGCATATCCTTTCAACTCTAAGACCATAGTCACTATAATTACTAAGAATCTTTGTCTTTATTTACGCTATAAATTAGACATCTAATTTCTTTCCTATATGGTAAGCTATCTTGGGCTGTTTGGGCTACTATCACAAAAAGCAAAGATTGGTGGCTTAAATTTACCTCTCATAATTCTGGAGGCTGGCAGATTTGGTTCTTGATGAGGGCCCATTTCCTAGTTTGTAGGCTGCCACCGCCTCGCTGTGTCCTTACATGATGAGAGTTCTCCTGTCTTTTCCTCCTTTTACAAGGCTGTTGGTTCCATCATGAGGGCCCCACTCTCAGGACCTAATCTAACCCCAAGTGAATCTCAATGCCCCACCATCACATTATCATCACATTAAGGATTAGGACTTCAACATATCAATGGGGAGAGGCACAAAAATTCAGTCCATAGCCTAAGCCAATTGTCCCATCATTCTTTTTTGAATGGTCTATCCCTTTCACACTGGCCAGTAATGCTACCTTTGCTATATTCCAAGTTCCTATATATGTTTAGCTTGTTTCTGAGCTCTACTCTATTTCAACGGTCTAGACCAGTGCCATCCAACATTTGAGAAATGTAATTACATACACACTATGCATAAACACATATGTATAAAATTTTCTAGTAGTCACATTAAAAAAGAAATCGGTAAGGGGCACCTGGGTGGCTCAGTCAGTTAAGCATCCAACTTCGGCTCAGGTCATGATCTCACGGTTCATGGGCTCAAGCTCTGCATCAGTCTCTGTGCTGACAGCTCTGAGCCTGGAGCCTGTTTTGGATTCTGTGTCTCCCTCTCTCTCTGCTCTGCCCCCCCAAAAATAAACATTTAAAAATTTTCAAATAAAAAAATGGGCAAAATTTATTTTAATAATATATTTATTCTAATATATCTAAAATATTATATTTTCAACATGTGATCAATATTTTTAAACTACTGGGGCGCCTGGGTGGCTTAGTCGGTTAAGCGTCCGACTTTCGCTTAGGTCATGATCTCACGGTTCGTGGGTTCGGGCCCCGCGTCGGGCTCTGTGCTGACTGCCAGCTCAGAGCCTGGAGCCTGTTTCAGTCTGTGACTCCCTCTCTCTCTGACCCTCCCCTGCTCACGCTGTCTCTCTCTCTCTCCTAGAAATAAATAAAACATTTAAAAAAATATTTTAAAACTATTAGTGACACATCTTACAGTCTTTATCACCCCTACTAAATCTTTGAAATTTGGTGTGTACTTTACATTCACTTTTCAATTCATACTAGCCGCATTCAAGTGCTTCATTGCCACATATGGCTAGTGGCTACTATACTGGACAGAGCTGGGCTAGACCACATTATTTCTCCTGACTATAGCTTCCTAATAAGCCTTGATGGCTCATAAAGGTCTCCCTCCTTGTTCTCTAAAATTGTCTGGCTATTCCTAATTTTTTGCAGTATCACATAAATTAAAATTAGTTAATCAATTCCATGAAAAATCCTCTTGGGATTTTTATTAGAAATGCACTAAATTTATGGACTGGAGAGTCAACAGCTTTATAATAATGAATCTCATCATCCATGGACATGGTATGTCTTTTCATGTATGTCTTCTATGTCCTTCAATTAAATTTTCTCCATAAAAATCACAGATTATATACAATTTTTATTAAACATTATTTACATATTCCGTATAGATTTTCTCCTGTTGTAAATGAGGCTTCCATTGCCCCTGGTCTGCTCCATTTACCATACATCAGTGTGGTGTCCCTGAGCTATCAGAGAGGAATATGAAAAATGGGCACAGAAAAAGATTCTGAGCCTTCATCTCAGACAGTGCAAAGGAGAATACAAACACCTGTCTTGTGGGATTCCCATTTACATGCCACCTTCAGTATTTTTGTCATACTGCATAGCGGTGTACCACCACTTACTGCTGGCCCCCCTGGTGTCTTTGTGAGAATTAGAAAAAGGCACCCAGTCCTCCCAGTGGGCACAGTCCTGTGGCAGGGGACATGGTTTGGTAAGTAGCTCCTAGGCTATTTATCAGCCCCAGGTTGCCAATATATCCCTCCCTGAGGCAGGGCACCTGTGTATAAATACTCTGCATAATTATACACAATGGCTCTACTGCTAGTGTTTGACATATTCCTTTAAACACCTACTCTCTTTTAAAATGTATTCTATTTATTTTTTTAGGCATATTTATTTATTTTGAGAGCGAAAGAGAAAAGCACAAGCAGGGAAGAGGCAGAGAGAGATGGAGAGAGAGAATCCCAAGCAGGCTCCTTGCTGTCATCATAGAGCCTGATGTGGAGCATGATCCCACAAACAGTGAAATCACGATCTGAGTCGAAATCAAGAACTGGACACTTAACTGAGCCACCTACGTGCCCTTAAAATTTATTTTAAAAAGAACCCTTATTACAACTTTAAATACAAAAAGAGTATCACTCCTATAAAATAGGTAATCTTAAAAATTACAAAAACAATCAATGTTAAAACCTTGCTAGATACTACTACCTGCCAAACACTCTGAACCTGAGCCTGAGACCTCTTCACTGAAAAGGGAAAATAGCAACTATTAAAGAACATCAAGTACTTATCCTTGATAGAGTAAGATGAATGAAATAGGAATGAAAAACGGAATTGCTTTCTTACTATGTTGGAATATTGTTATATTCCAAAATGCCTTCTTGGGAAAATACCAGGACAGTAGCCATAAGTACATGCATTCTGAATTCTATCTGTTACAGCTAATGATAAAAATAGCAACTATTTGATGGAGCACCTGGGTGGCTCAGTGGGTTGAGTGACTTCAGCTCAGGGCATGATCCTGCAATTCAGGAGTTTGAGCCCCACATCGGGCTCTCTGCTATCAGCGCAGAACATGCTTCAGATCCTCTCTCTCTCTTCTCTGTCCCTCCCCTACTTGCATTCTCTCAAAAATAAATAAACACTAAAAAAAAAACCAAAAACCCAACAACTACCTGAGAGCATCTTTGTTTGGTTCAGGCACTGAGATAACTTCTACGTATCTTCAGCCCTTCATGATAACTATAGACAACTAACTATAATTAATGCTTATAATAACTATTGATATCATTGGTCCCATATGCTGCAGATGCAGAAATTGAGGCTCAGTTGGCCAACTCAAGGTTAAACACGTCAGAACTGATTCTAACAGCCACCCCTTCGACCACATCAGAATTGATTCTAACATCCACCCCTTTGACCACTACACCCATTGTGTAAAATAAGTAAGCCTGGATTAAGGGTTATTTCATGAGTCACAGATGAACAGATTCCCCCAAAGGAAAAGTCACCACGATGGACAGCCACATAGGCCCTATACTGAAGTCCCCTGTTCCGGTCCAGCTAGAACTGTCTCTGCCGCAGGCCCTCCTGGGGCCTGTCTGAAGGAGGCCCCTGAGCTCCCTGCAAATCCTCTTAGAGGAGGGGCCTAGCATGAAAAAGGCTACATATAATCCCTTCCTGGGCCCCAGAGATGGCTCTGTAACAATTCAGGTATCTGAATTGTTGAATTCAATTATTACTGGAGCCCAAATAATCCTTTTACGAGTCCCTACCAGAACGACTGGATAATGTGATTTTGCTGTGACAGGGTCACTAGAAAACAAAAATTCTTCCTGGTTTCTGACACAGTTGGTTCTATACGGCAGAGTGCTAAAGAAAAGACCCCTTGGACAGAAACTGCATGAGCGACTGGATGCGATACGGGCAGAATGAAGCTGGGAAGGGATACTCCTGCTCCTTAAACAAGATGCCAGCTCAGCGTCAACACCTCTACACCCAAGATGGAGGCGACACGGGCAGGCTCTGATGGAGGAAGTGACAACCTAGCTGGGAGGCAAAGAATGTGCATCAGCACAGTAAAACCAACCCAGAGCAGTGCTGGGGCAGGTAAGGACCAGACAAGAGAAGGGAGAAGCAGGGAAGGGGGGTGGGGGGGGAGAATAGGGAGCAGAAGCCTCCCTGACAGGGACCAGAGTAAGCCAAAGGTTTGCAAAGCAGGAACAGAAACCCAAGAGTACACTTTTTTTTGACTAGATGAGTGAGTCCAGGGAAATAACAAGAATCCAAATAGTGCCGGTCAGAGAGGGGCAGCAAGGTAAAGAGGGCTCCTGAAGGCCACATAAAAACATCCCATTCAGGGATGCCTGGGTGGCTCGGTTGGTTAAGTGTCCAACTTTTGATTTCGGCTCAGGTCCTGACCCCAGCATCATAGGATCGAGCCCCACAATGGGCTCCATGCTGAGCATGGAGCCTGCTTGGGTTTTCTCTCTCTCTCCCTCTGCCCCTCTCTCCCACTTGTGTACACCCCCCCTCAAAAAAAGAAATACAATGAAAAAAATTTTTATAAACAAAGAAAACATTGCATTCAAATGCAGGAAACACACAAGACTGAGCAAGCATGCTGGTGAATGGGACAGAGCTTGCTGTGTTCCAGTCCCAAGTCATCTGTTTCCTCTGGGACATCATTCCTCCTGGTTGCCACTGACTGAACTCTCTGTCCAGGAGTAAGGATTCCAAGGGCTCTGTCTAGTACCATTGTGAACCTTTTCATCCCAGTGTTAAAAACCTTTAGTAATCAGGGGCGCCTAGGTGGCTCGGTCCGTTGGGCATCCGACTTTGGCTCAGGTCATGATTTCACGGTTCATGGGTTCAAGCCCCACATCGGGCTCTGTGCTGTCAGCTCAGAGCCTTGAGCCTGTTTCAGATTCTGTGTCTCCCTCTCTCTCTGACCCTCCCCTGCTCATGCTGTCTCTCTCTCTCTCTCTTAGAAATAAATAAAACATTAAAAAAAATTTTTTTTTAAACATGTAATAATCCAATACAATCTGGTGCTTAAATGCCAGAATGGAATTCTCCTACAGAGGTCAATACTTAAAATAGGTTAACACCCTGAACAAGTTTACTGGCCAGAAGTAGCTTTAGATTTTAAAAGAACGTGCAAAGTAAACAGATTCTTCCTTATAAAACTGGAAAGATGAGTAAATCCTTTTATGAGACACCTTTAAGAAAAAATTCCACCCCTAATGAAGCTCAAATGATAGGATGATTTGCAGCAAATCCAATGTGAAAATTAGTCGCAGATACCAAACCCCCTGAGCATGCATATCTGAGGTTCCTCTACGAACAGGAGAGCCAGGCAAGGTCTCAAACGAGCACCGGACATTTCAAGAGGTGGTATGCACGCTTGTGGTTTTGTGGTCTTCAACAGTCCCATCAGCCACAATGAGGCTGGGTGGTCAGGGACCATCTGGTGACAGCGTGCAACCTCGCCCAGCAGAATCTAACACAGGAGAAAGTCTGTGCCTCCCAGAGTTAAACTCCCGGCTGAAATCTTACCACTATGGTCGCCCCCACCCTTCCAGGGCCCTCACCCAATATCTTGACCAGGCGTATTTTCCAAATGATGAGCAACGTTCTCCAACTAGCTTAATTTGTGATTCAGAAGGAAAAGGCGAAAAGGGAAAGCTTTCGAATTCATCTACATTTACTAGCAAATGGAAGCAGTTGGATGATGTAACGTATGGTATTACAGTCACTTAGGTTCTTCCGGCCTGTAACACCTAGAGATCCTATCCATATTTTTCTCAAAGCTCTTCTTCAAAGCATCCAGCCTGTGTCTGGCCACCTGGCTCACAGTAGGCAGGCTGTAACTGGGTCGTCCACTTGAACAAAATGATAGTGGGCTGCTGGAGGAAGCGCAAGCTCCCAGGGAGGGGTCATCTCTCATAGGAGCTGGAAAATCCACTGCCCTTATCCAGGGGAGGGGGAGGGGCTGGCCCCAGGCAGCCATGCAGGTGCTGGCAAAAAGCCAGAAACGAACAGTGTGCTCAGAGCTGGCTAAACACAGTGACAGCTGGAATGTGGAGGGCCACACAGGGAGAGAAGGCCTCAGAGCTGGAAGAGGATTGTGACCACTAAGGCAGCAGGAGAGTTTGGAGGAGCACAACCTCCCCTCCAACCACACCATCACCTGCTCCAGAACTTGCCAGAGGAGCCACTAGCACCCGACTTGTGCCAGAATCTCGTGCAGAAAGGCGGGAGTTTTGAGGGCCACTTCTTGGTGCCTCTCGGACATAGGAGGTCTGGATTGGGGTCTGAATCCTTTCTAGGGCTGGTATCTATCATCACGTGGTCACATTCCCCTGCTCCTCTAGGAGAGGATTAAGTTAGTGGCCACCAATCTAATTCTAATAAAGGGAGAGCCCCTATGGAAACACTGGGAGACACAGTCAAGACGTTGACTGCAGACACTACTGCTTGCTCTCCAGGCGATGCTGCCGGACAGAGTGATTTCAGATGGCAAGCCCAAGTCAAGAGAGGAAACCCACAGTAGCTTCAACTGCTTTCCTGTCACTGGGGCTAGACACAAGTATCCGTCCCTGCTCCTATCCTGCACTTCTCCCTCAGAGCCTCCTGCCTCCCGATCTTACTCAAACCGGTCCGCATGAAAAGACAACAAGGCGATCTTTCCAACACTGAGGTCTGTACAGTGCCGTCTCCCTTATCCTCAGTTTCGTCTTCCAGTTTTGGTTCCCCATGGTCAACTGGGGTCTGGAAACAGAAGCTCCTCCTTCTGACAGATGGTCAGAGTCAAGAGTAGCTAACACAATATCATAATACCCTTATCATTCCCCTCTCTTCATCTCATCATGTAGGCATTTTATCATCTCACATCATCACCGGAAGAGTGAGTGTGGTACCGTAAGATATTTGGAGAGAGCCCACGTTTATGTAACTTTTATCACAGTGCATCATTCCTAACCGTTCTATTTTATTCGTTATTTTTGTTAATCTCTTACTGTGCCAAGTTTATATATTAAACTCATCACAGGTATGTGGGTATAAGAAAAACAGTATAGGATTTGGTACTATCCAAAGTTTCTGGCATCCACCAGGGGTCTTGGAAAACATCCCCCACGGATTAAAGGGGGCTACTACATTCTTCAAGGACTTACCTACTTGAACTTCCTACTAGATGGACTCTCCATTTCTCTGCCTGGCATTAAGGACCTCTCATTCTGGCCTTCCACTTTTCTCAGCAGCCTCATCTCCCTCAAAGTGATGGGTTCTCCCTCCTATCCATTTCTCGAGAGCTACTCTTCCCTTGCCATGGCCCCATCTGGCCAGTAGGTGGCTAAGACCCACCCCAGCAGAGAATGGCCAAGGCTTGGACCATCCAAGCCCTGGCCACAAACGGCCTCAAACAGATAAAAGGACAGAGAGCTCAGTGAGAGGGAACTCTGGGGTCCGGCGCTCTGAATCCTCTGGACGGCCTCAATCTGGTGCTGGGAGAGGCAGACTCAAAACACTCTCACTTAGATCCCCTGCTCTTCTCTGGGGCTGGTGGGAGGGTACCTTAATCAAAATAGGGTACTCGCCCCATGAAACCCATAAGCTTGGAAAACCCCAGCTCGCATACAATTAGTCCCTCCAGTCTCGCCAGTCCCTCCCTCCCTGAATGTCCTAAATCCTCAATGAAGACGCGTCACTTGCTTCGTGGTGGCCCAGCACAGGTTTCGGTTTCTAGTGTCCAAGTCCCCAACATCTCCTGGCTCACGAGCCCATGACAGTCTATGTTCAACAAAAAGAACTGGACAGACCCAGAATCTGGAACATCTCTTGGTGCTTAAGTTTTCCTGGAGTAAATTTTACCCAGCAGGACGAGATGGCTGGCTGACAGGGATTCCCTCCTCCTTCCCTGCGCCTTCACCATCCCCGGGGACCGCAAGGCCCGAGGCTCCGGACCCCCACCCACATCCTGCTCCTCCAGCCGCCGAGTCAGGCAGTCAGCGAACGACCCGAGGCCACTCAGCGCTTGAGCCACGGCCCCGCCCACTGCCCCCAAGTCCGAGCTCTCAGCCCCCCGCACCCGCCGACCCGTCCCGTAGTCGCAGGGGTCAAAGGGCACATTCTTCGCCATCCCCCAGTCCGCACACGAGGGGCAGAGCAAGCCCGACTGCCGACCGGACCCGAAGAGTTCGGGCGGGCGGCCCAACCAGCGAGGAGCTGGGGTCTTGGGGGGCCGCCCATGGGCAGCCAGCTCAGCCTGGGGCGCCGCGGGGCTCCCGCCACGGAGAGAAAAGAGCCCCTCCCCCTTCCAGCTCCGGGGCCCCGCCCGGCCTCTAGGCCCCGAGGCGCAGCCGTCCCGGGGGAAGAGAGGCGCGGGATGAGACAGGAGGGAGGACACTTACTTAAAAGCCTACATAGTTTCACTTCCTGCTCTTCCCGGAGCGGTGGCGACACCTCCTGGGCCCTCGACTCCGACCTAGGTGCCCACCACCCCAGCGCAGCAGTTCTGCTCCACCGCCCACCCCTTTACTCCGCCGTTGGGCGGAGCCTCACCTGGTCAGCCCAATGAGCGACCGTTCTTATCTAGAGTGACGTGTGCGCAGAGCAATCATTGAGCCCGCCCAGCCGGGGTGGGGCTCAGGCGGCACACAGCGCTTCCTACTCAGGCGGGACCAGCCTGGAGCCGCGGACTGCGCGTGCCCAGAAAGGGAGGAGGCGGGGCCGAAAGCTGATCTGACTCGAGAGGTGGGGTCCAAGCTTGGTCCCTGGAAAGCGGGCCGGATCTGGATAGAGGGAACCAGGGAGTCGTCCCTTCCTGCGGGTCACCGTTTACTGCTAGCTTCCGAGGACGAAGTCCTCCAGTACTACAAGGCACACCACTACGTCGCTGGCAGGGACTGGGAGTTAGGGTCCCTGGGTTCAGTTTCCCTCACTTGCGTGGACGTCACGTGGCCTAGGCTCTCTTTTTACCTGTGCCTCAGTTTCCCCATCTTTACGATACTGGACGGTTGGAACTGCCGAACCCTAGTCTCCAAAACTGTAACGGGGTGCAGAGGAGGGGGACATGGGGGCCCTACACGTGACCTCCCCGCGCGGGGCCCCGCCCATCCCTGGACCAAGGGTTGCAAGCGCGCCAGGAGGACGGGCGGGGGTGGGCGGATCCTAAGAAACCCGACCCGGCAGCCTTTGGCTTTGGCTAAGGCGCCGCGCGAGGCTCGGCGGCTGCTACCGCTGGCGACCGCACGGGAGAAAGATGGGGACCGCAATCCGGGCTTCGCAAAGGACCATCGTGGAGGCGAGAGCGGGGCAGAGACTCGGCGTGTGACTTGGAGCGCATCAGGGGATGATGAACGAGGGGATGGGAGATACCTAACGGGGCTCTCTCTCTGCGTCCGGTCCGCGGAGGCGCACGTCGTGGGGCCCGAGAGGCTCGGTCGACAGCGGCAGCACCGAGCTAGTCTCGGGCCATGAGAAGCGCGCAGACCGCCCGGCCCCGGGCTGCCGTCGTGGCTGGCCGCGTCCTGCCGAGCTGAGAGCGTGGGGCGAAGAGGGGTGCGGGCGGCCGGGCTGCACCCGAGCGCACCGCCATGGCAAGGGAGGAGTGCAAGGCGTTGCTGGACGCTCTCAACAAGACGACCGCATGCTACCACCACTTGGTGCTGACCGTCGGCGGCTCGGCGGACTCGCAAAACCTGCGCGAGGAGCTGCAGAAGACGCGCCACAAGGCACAGAAGCTGGCGGTGGCCATCCGCGCCCCGCTGACAGCCGCACTTCGCGATCGGGGCCTGGCGGCCGAGGAGCGCGCGGAGTTCGAGCGCCTCTGGGTGTCCTTCTCCGGCTGCCTGGACCTGCTGGAAGCCGACATGCGGCGTGCGCTGGCTCTCGGCACCGCGTTCCCGCTGCACACTCCGCGGCGGCCGCTCGTGCNCGGGCGTAGCGGCGCGCGCCCTGAGCGCCCGCAGCCTGCGGCACGAGGCGGAGCGCGACTTCGACGTGGACGACCTGCGCGAGCTGGAGCAGGAGATCCTTCAGGTGAGCGAGATGATCCACGACATGGAGATGAAGGTCAACGTGCCCCGTTGGACCGTGCAGGCCCGCCAAACGGCGGG
>NW_027528608.1:3242462-3254024 GCF_008692635.1 Crocuta crocuta
TCTGTACAGGAGCGCAGCGGGCCTTGCGACGTGAGCAAGGCCCTAGCCGCCACCGTTTTCAGCGCTGTACTGCTGGCGGCCGTGGCCCTGGCCGTCTGCGTGGCGAAGCTGAGCTGACCGACACAAGGCTGTACCCACCGCTACTGCTCCCTCCCGGGAGACAACCCTCGGGGACGACCGCCACTGCCTGCACTCTGGATGGGAGTGGGATCTGGCATGTTTAAGGGAAGGGGTTCTAAACGTGTGTGTGTGTGTGTGTGTGTGTGTGTGTGCGCGCGAGCGCGTGTGTACACCTCTGCCTTGACGGAAACATGATTTCCTTGTGCTGGCCCGGGAGGAGTTAATTTTACGCGGGCGCCAGGGCATTACCGCTAATGTATGCAGCAGCTTTATCCCCTATTAATAGAAAACCATCCACAGTTACCCCAGATTCCAAGTTAATGGGTTACCGCGTGTGCAGCTGGGGCACGTTTACAATGAGGCGGAGTCCGGTGCCCCCACCCCTACCAGCGATTCCCACTGTCCGTGTGGGGCGGTTTGAAGGGAGGGAGATGAGATGAAATGAAGTGGGGGGGTGTTGTTTTGCTCCTCTGTGTGGGTGGCAATTTTGTTTCCTGGACAAGACTGTAAGACGATGTAAGCAGGTTTTATTACTTAATCCTTTGGGGCCTAAGCTTAGGAGAGTGCGCAAAGAGACGTTCGTGCAAAGTGCTTTCTCTATGGCGCACAATTGCGCTTCTTGGTAGAGTTTATCCATCAGTTACCAAAGGCAGCCAGAAGAGGTTTGGGGTCGAGACCTCCCCCGCAAATTCTGACCCTGCTTAGGAAGCCAGAGAAAGCACGTCGAACCTGCCCTCACATGCTCAGATCCATTGCACACACTTGCCTATGAAAAGGGCTCTCCCCAGTCAGCCTGGAAGAGGCACAAACCTGGGAAAGGGACGTATGCTCTTAAAAGAGGCACTTTCTCCTTTGTCAGGGTTTATTTTTGTTCCAGAACTAGACCAGAGTGTTGGATCCTCCTGTGGGGGAGGGCTGCAGAATCCTCTTTGAAGCTGCTAATCCTATCTATCCCTTGGTATTTGTGAGCTAGCAGCTAGGAGAGCTGGCTCTGGAGGAAGGGGCCCGGCTCCCCGACCCTCACACTGACCTCTGAGAGGGTAAACCTCACTGTCGCTTGTCAGTTTGAGCCAGTTAGCCAGGAGACTGGGTTAGAATGCAAAAGCTTCGACCCAGAATTTCAGCAGCTTTTTAAAAACAATAACCATTTGAAAGAAAAACCATGTAACAGCGTTCTGTGGCATCAAAGCTGGGGTTTTTTGTAAAACACATTTGGCCGCAAATCAATACGTGCCAGTGAGTCAAACATAGTGAGTGGTCTTTACTTATATACTTAAGTTGGGAAATCTACATCTATTATTAAAATAGACCTTCTTGAAGGCATGAGGTTATAGCATAAACTACCAGAACCACAGTGTGGATAACAGAAGTTGAGTGGGCCCTGCTTCTTTCGCTCAATAGACAAGGAAGGTGGAAAACCTGGGCACCCAGACTGGAGTTTACCTGAGCAGCGCCTCTGAGCACCACCTCTGCCTGTGGTGCAGAGAGAGCATCACTGGGGGAATAAGGCTGAGAAAACACATGCATTTAAGTCTCCAAAGATAATTTGGAATAAAACCCAAGACTTTGGTTTGGCTGAAAACTTACAAGGATTTTTTTTTTACCCTAAAAGTGGGAAAAGGGACCAGAGGGAATCGATGGTTTCACAAGGACAGGCAGGAGGGCCAAGGAGTAGCGAGCAGCAGATACCAGTAGTGAATCCTTGGCAGTCCTAGGGGCTACCCTCCCAGCCCAACTTCCTCGCACCCTTCCGAGCACGCAGATTCCAGGACTTCATGGTCAAAGTATGGGATCTGTTTGTGTGTGTGTGTGTGTGTGTGTGTGTGTGTGTGTGACGATGGTGTTAAAACAACCACAAGGTCTTAAGCCGATTAAAAGTTTTATGACCTTAACTAATAAAAGGAACACCTGCCTCATCTGAATAGGGGCCACTTCAAATTATTTTGCACCTGCTTGTTCAGGGTACCTTCAGAGTTGTCACAGAAACTTTCCTGAGTCCCCTCCCTTTCCTCATGCACACAATGCAACATGGAATCTCTGTTACCTTCCCCAAACTCTCAGCTCTCCCAGACAAGAGGAGGCTCGGTCATTCTGTGACCCAATGTAGGAAAGTATCCTTTAAAACCACACCCTAAGTACGTTCTTCTGTTTCTAATACAGTAACTCTTCTCTTCTTATCAGACTGTTTTGGTTCATAACAACAACAAACTGTTCAGCAGAACCTGTTGAATTAGAAAATCCATCAGAGGTTGTATAATCCAGAGAGAGCAACTGGGACAAATTTCTTTGTTCTTGCCATGCTCTGTTGGCCTTTCACTTGGCAGATCCTTGGATATTTAACTATATGTGCAATCAGATGTATACCTAAATCTGAGAGTCCTCTGCTCGCTGAAATCAGCGATTAAATGTTGCATCTGCGCACACAAAAAAGCTGGATGGATCTGTTAACCTAAACAACTCTGAGTTTGAGAGTTCTAAGCATTAGGAATATTTGGTATTATCTGCAGTTAAAACATTGCCTACTAGGACTTTTGCTATGTGATGCAAGCAAAATCACTTTCTGCTTGAGCACTAGAGTGCTCTCACTGTATCTCTCTGTTCTCGTTTCTATATATATAATTCAAGACATTGCTTTCTGATAGAATCCGGATTCAATTTAGATGCATGATATCAAAGTCATTACTTTTCTAAAAACATTTGGCATGATTTCATACCATGATACAAGTGTAGGGAAAAAACCTCCAAATTCAAAATGTTCAATACAGAGTATACGTGTTAAGGTCAATGCTATGGCAAAAAAAAAATCTAGCTTTCCAAATCACAGATACAAGTTAAAGGATAGATCTTTATTACCAGAATTAAATGCTGTGATCAATACCTGTAAAGAGAAAATATCTCTGACTTCTCTTTTGGGAAAACAGCATAGTTTTATCTGATTGAGAAGACAAGCAAAATGGGACGTCGAGTCACTTACGGAAACTCTGAACTATTGTATTTAAAAAAAAACAACAACAAGAATGTTTGTAGGAATGAAAAAAATGCCTCGCAAATTCTGTTTTAAGTATTCTAAGAACTTATGCTTTTAAATGCCGCAAGGGAAACTTTTTCAGTGAGTAAAATTAAGAGTATAACCTGCATGATTTACCTAAGGTTTACAGTAAGCTAACATAAGACATGTGTGATGTGAAATGACAAGTAGTTCTGGTTAAAGAGAGTTTTGGTTCATGTGAGATTCCTGGTAATGCTGCATTTTCCTTTGCAACCTGCACATTGATGCATTTTTAGCTGCGTGGTTGCTTTTCAGCTGCACCTCTCTCTTCTGTAATGAATGCTTATTTTTTTGTGTGTGTGTGTTTTATTTATTTCTAGGAGAGAGAGAGAGAGACAGCGTGAGCAGGGGAGGGTCAGAGAGAGAGGGAGTCACAGACTGAAACAGGCTCCAGGCTCCGAGCTGGCAGTCAGCACAGAGCCCGACGCGGGGCTCGAACCCACGAACCGCGAGATCATGACCTAAGCGAAAGTCGGACGCTTAACCGACTAAGCCACCCAGGCGCCCCTGTAATGAATGCTTATTAAGGGTGCAAGCCCCAAAGCGTGAGCCTGTATGTCAGCCTGAAGTAAAGAGCTGAAGGACTGTCCTCTGTCTTCCTTTGGGGACTGCCTCCTCCCTCAAGGCCAGACTCTCTCCAAGTACCTCAGATTAAGTCATTGACCTCCCTGTGCCTCAGTTCCCTCAATGTTGCAATTGGGGGAGTCCTGACTGATTGACGCAAAGGTCCCTCCCAGAGTTTAAAACATTTAGCAGAATGCAGTTCAACAAGAAAGCATTATTTTGTTTGGGGATTTGGAGTTACTGTTGGTTTGGGTACACGTCCAAATGAAATGTTACAGTTTGGTGGTTATTTTCTAAAATTAGTGTGTTGGTAAATTTTGTAGACGTTTTAAAAATCAGAATGAACTGAGCTTACTGTGGTATTCGTCCATCTCAGGATTAGTGGATGGACTTAAAAGCAAATTCGTGTAAATGCTACTTATTTATAAGATTTAAATTAGATTTGGAATTTAAATTCCGACTGTAAGCCTGAGTCCAAGAAAGTCTAGTTACTTATTAAACAGTTTGTTTTACCCAGCAGTCGGGCCACCTGAACTGATTCTGGGACATTACAGATGTGAAACCCTGTCGGTTATCAGGGAGGCTGGGAAAATCCTGTTCTGTAAGTAACCTGATGCCCTCAGAACTGTAACTGCCTGGCCATCTGATGTGGTGAAACATGAGCACAGCATGGCTTCCCTTGTGTGTGGCATCAGATCCACGTGGAATTAAAGGCTTCATGTCAACTGTTTGAACGACAACCTAAAATTGTTAACTAAGTAAAAAATTAAAGGTAGCACGAAGCATTTATAACTTAGTCTTTAAAGGCACCCTCAAATGATTCCGCTATCAACTCTTGTGATTTTTAAAATATATATATTCTTAATCTTCTTTATGCGCATTTGAAGTGAATGTCCTGATCAACATTCTTACCCTTCACAGATTTCATTACATACAAAGAGATGTTCAGAAGTACTTCAGGATTATCAGTCTCCAAGTGTTTCAGTACAATATGATTACACTCATCCTGTAATGCAGGATGGAATCCAGGAAGAATAGCAGGTGTCCACATGAATGATCTTTGGCTGTGGCCAACACAGGTCAAAGTCACTCAAATACTATTTCTTTGGTTCTTAAGAACTGACCAAAGGTGGGGCGGCTGGGTGGTCAGTCGGTTAAGCGTCCGGCTTCAGCTCAGGTCATGATCTCACAGTTCGTGGGTTCGAGCCCTGTGTTGGGCTCTGTGCTAACAGCTAGCTCAGGGCCTGGGGCCTGTTTCGGATTCTGTATCTCCCTCTCTCTCTGATCTTCCCCTGCTCACGCTGTCTCTCTCAGAAATACATAAAACATTTTAAAAAATTAAAAATAAAAACTGACCAAAGGTGCACGAACTGGCCACATGCCACTACCCTCTGTGTGTGAGGACAAGATGGATCTCTCCCCTTCATGTATATATTTTCATTTCATTCCACAGAGGATTCTGGGTGTTTTCACTGGACTCCTCAGAGATCTTGGCCATCCTCATTGGTTGGTGTTTAGGTTTAAAACCTTAGGCTCTTGTGACAAAGGTAAACAAGCCAAATGAAAGCTCCCATGGGTCAAAATGATTTTGAAAAGTCCTTTTAATATGCTGTTGCCAGAAAACAGAATGAGCATCTTTGCCTGTATGAACGTGTTAGGCATATGTGTGAGGCATACAGAGAACATCTGCAAGGAAATAAAAATGAAAATATTTGTGAGGGTGGTAGGATTATGAATGGTGTTCTTTTAATAATTTAATATTGTTACATTGTTTTTACAATAAAATTTTGAATGCTCTTATCATCTAGAACATGTTATGTTATTAAAATATAAATCTTAACAGGGTCTCATAGTATAATGAGAAACAATTTTGGAACCTTCCCCCCTAAAAACAAAGCAAAACACTTTTAGAATCCTATCCCAGGGAATGAGACGCATGTTTTGAAATGTAGTATCAAAACACTATAGCATTGAGGTTAATAGTACCAACAATGGAAAAAGGCACACCTGAGACCAGATCAGATCTCATTGAAGTTCTTCAATCTCTCTGACCTCGATTTACTTATCTTTGCAATGGGAGTAATAATAGGGCATAGACTTCATAAGGATATCGAGATCAGACTTTCCAGGCACAGGGCCCAATAAATGTTGGCTGCCACTGCTCTTATTATTTATCAAACTGCTTTAGAAGTCCTGAAATTGGACAACTGGGGAAAAGCAAGTATACGGAGATATTTAACTTTCTTTAACTTAGGTAAAATCTAAAAATCCATTTGAAGGTCAAAATTAGATATACTTGTCAAAATGAAAAAAGATATGTAATAAAAAGATCAAGTACAGATGGTTTATCTGGAAGTTGGAATCTATGAATTTTTAAAGTCAACTTTTTTGAGGTAGAAGTTAAATATAGCATTCACCCTTCTCAGATGAGCAGTTTTCATTTTGTTTTTCTTTTTAAATTTCTGAGAGAGAGAGACAGCGTGAGCAGGGGAGGGTCAGAGAGAGAGGGAGACACAGAATCTGAAGTAGGCTCCAGGCTCTGAGCTGGCTGTCAGCACAGAGCCCAGTGCCGGGCTTGAACCCATGAACCGTGAGCCGAAGTCAGACGCTTAACCAACTGAGCCACCCAGGTGCCCCTAACAGTTTTAAGTTTTGACAAAGGTATGTAATCATGATGAGCAGGATTCTCGCACAGAGAGTCGTGACACCGAGGCTTTTCTTTCCAGGAAGCAACTTTATTCCAGCCAGCATAGCTCAGTTGGGCTCACACCCAAAGAACCGAGCCCCGAACACCACATGGTATGGTTTTTTATATATGTTTTTACTTCTTTGTCTCCCATATATGGTAACACACAAGCATGCAGTCTGATTAACATGTTACAAGGTCTTGAGGGATGTTGTCACATACACGAATAACAAGGTTGCCTTGAGATGGTTCTTCCCCCCCCCCCCTTAGGGAGGGGACCCTACCACAATGTAACCACCACCACAAGCAGGACAATGTTTTCATGGCCCCCATATACCTTACTAGTCAATCCTTTCCTTTAGCCCCAGGCTGTGGCAACCACTGTCCCTTTAGTTTTGCCTTTTCCAGAATGGCACATAAATGGAATCCATTCTCTTTTGAGAAAACAATGCTGTGAAACTTTTTAAAATCCTTCTCCAAACAACAACAACAACAACAACAACAGTTTGAGGAATAATTTTTATCTGGTGATTTATGGTGCACAGGATGCTACTGGTCAATCGCAGGTGGATTTTGTTTAACCCTGGTGACATGCCTTGACTTCTAGAAAGGCTGAACCTGCTTTCCTACTACCATTGAACGTCCAAGTTGAAGTTATCTCTCCGTGGCTAGCCCCAAAGATCTCTTCTTTTCTTCCCTTTTTAACTGAAAAACCTAATAGTAGATAACAGAAACAAATTGGGGCTTGCTGAACTCAATATTGAACTAAAAGACTTCATAGAGATATAGGTAAGAAGTAGGACATGTTTGGAAAGTTTTTTTATTTCCAAGGTTTTACATGTCCTAAGAAATCAAATGAATTGTTTCATTGTTAGTAAAGTTGGGGAGGACAGGTAGAACGTCAAAATGAAGAGTCAACTGTCCTGAACTGCGAAGTAAGTAACTGTATCAAAAACCAAGTGACTCACTTTCTCATGACCAAGTAGCACATTGTAACTGCTGGTGCTACTAGAGAATGGCCGTGCCCACTCACTGTTAGGCCTGGAGCAGCTGACTTTATGCCCCTGGCAGCACAGGGCTGGGCAGGGCACTCTGAGAACACGTCAATAGGTTGGACGGTTTCCAAACTTGCTGGATGTGTGACCTTAAATTACTCCAAACTGGTTTTTCTCGCCCATTATTCTACACAGTTGGAGGTGTTTTCTTCTTCATTTTTCCCCTAACTCTTAATCCTTTGTGACAGGCATTACAGATAATTTTTCCAGTTTATGTTTTAGACTTTCTTTTTTAATGACATTTTATTTTAATTAAAAAATTAAAAAAAATTTTTTTTTGAGATAGAGAGAGCAGAGGAGGGGCAGGGAGAGAGAGGGAGACAGAGAATCTGAAGCAGGCTCCAGGCACTGAGCTGTCAGCACAGAGACTGACGTGGGGCTTGAACTCACTAACTGTGAGATCACGACCTGAGCTGAAGTCAGACGCTTAACCGACTGAGCTACCCAGATGCCCCGACTTAGACTTTCTTAGGGTGTTTTTTTGTCATAATAAAGTTATAAATATGGACAAAAGAGTATGTCAAGTTAACCATCTTTTCCCTTGCTGCTTCTAGATTTTGAGTCAAAGATTATAGAGGAATTTACCTGTTTTCTTCTAATGCTTAGATGGTTTCATTTTTTTGTCCACTGTTACTACAGCCTCCAGGATGACCCACAACGATCTCCACCTCCTGGTATTTTCGTGTAGTCCCCTCCCACACTGAATAGAACAGACCAGTGTAAAAATAGGATACGTTAGAAATGGAGAGTGACCTCTGAGGCTAAATCATAAAAGGCGTAATGGCTTCCTCCTTCTCTCTTGGGTCACTCTCTCTGGGGAAAGTTAACTGCCCAGTGTCAAAGATATTCACGTGGCTCAATGGAGAGGCCGGTGTGGTGAGGAACTGAGGCTTCCTGCCAACAGCCACCTGAGTGGGCCATTGTGGAAACGGATCACTCAGGCCCAGTCAAACCCCGGCTGATATGCTGACCACAATCCCATGGGAGATACTGAGTCAGAAGCCCCCAGCTAAAATGTTCTCAAACTCTGATCTGCAGAAACTGTGAGGTAATGTTTATCGTTTTAAGCCACCAAGTTTCAGAGGAATTTATTCATAGCAATAGATTACTAGATCTGTAATTTTTCCTCTGAGCAGAGCACATTAGATTTGGATCATGATAGTTGTATCCCTTTTGCTACTCCAGGGTCTATTTGCCTCTGCTCTTGTCCTCGGCTACAGTTCAGATAATAGGCTATAGGATGTGATCTGTGGATACACACATACACTGGTACTGCATCGTCACAGAGCCTCCTGAATAAGATCAACATGGCAGCGTGCAGTTCTGGAGACCGTTGGATTGGTTAAGACCCAACCCAAGTATGCCGCTTTGCTATGTACTCTAGAACTTGGCCATCTCACTTAGAAGTGACCAGCCTATGGGGAAACGAGCTGATCTCAAAATAAACATTTTCTAAAAGTTTTATTTGAGAGAGAGAGAGAGCTCGAGCAAGCATGAGCAAGCTGAGAAGGGGCAGAGAGGGAGAGAGAATCCCAAGCAGGCCCTGCACTGTCAGTGCAGAACCCGATGTGGGGCTCAATCCTACAAACCGTGAGACCATGACCTGAGCCAAAATCAAAAGTCAGCTGCTTAACTGATTGAGCCACCCAGGCGCTCCCCCAGTAACATTTTTATCTACAAAACAATGGTGTTATTTTACCGCGAAGAGAATAACATGTCCTTTCTTAAGATACTTAACCCCTCTGTGAATAGTTTCTCTTCTGTGAAATGGCAATAGCTATTTCCACCATGTACATGGTTTCGTGAGGATTATGCAGCGAATACTTACAAAATTCCCAGTGCCTCACATACAGTAAGTGCTTAATAATATCACTATTAATTATTACTTCTAGGGTTGAATAACTATTACTTCAATCTCCCAAGGTAAACTATAACTCCCTCCTGTCTCCTGCTCTGCACATTCAACCCATTACTATATTACATCAAGTCTACCTCCTTAATACTCTGTAAATCATTCCCTTCTCCCTCCTCACCCTCTCTGGACAGCCCCTCTCCTAGTTTACGCCTTCATAATTTCTTGCCTAACATACTCCCTGGGTTTCCAGTCCAGCTCCATCCAACTGAGTCACCATGCTGGTGTTAGGGGGACCTTTGAAGATATGAACTTGACCGTGTCACCACCTTTCAGAGCTTCTATGGCTCACAGCTCTGGAATCACCTGGGGAGTCAGGGATTGTTAAAATGCAGGCTCCAGGGTACCACTCCAGACTCTACGACAGATTCTGAAATGATTGTCTCAGAGCAGAGAGCCACATGCATTTGGGAAGCAGTTCGGGAAAGGGTTCCCCAATTGTGGATTCTGCAGACTCAAGGTAGATGAAAGTTGATTGACTGTCCCAGTAGAACATGTGTCCTTCCTTGGCCTCCACCTGTGCTTTTCTCTGTGTGCGGTCCCATTTTTTGTTTCTCGGATGCAGTCAGTACACAGGGATTTGTAGCTTTAGAAAATGATGCTAACAAAAACCAACCTAGGAGTGTCTGACTGGCTGTCAGGAGAGCACACCACTCTTGATTTTGGAGTCGTGAGTTCAAGCCCCATGTTGGGTGTGGAGCGTACTTCCAATAAAAGAAAAATTTAATTAAAAGAAATCCTGGTGCCTAGGTGGCTCAGTCGGTTAAGCATCTGACTTCAGCTCAGGTCATGATATCTCGGTTGGTGGGCTCCACCCCCGCATCGGGCTCTGTGCTGACAGCTAGCTCAGAGCCTGGAGCCTGTCTTTGGATTCTGTGTCTCCTTCTCTCTCTGACCCTCCCCTGCTCATGCTGTCTCTCTCTCTCTCTCAAAAATAAATAAAACATTAAAAATTTTTTAAAAAATAAAAGAAATCCTAAAAACTGGCAGTGCCATCTATGGATTCTCCCTCATGAAATAATCCACATTAAAATGATAGTTCTTAAATGAGGCCCACCAAAAGAACAGTCTATATTTCATCCAAAAACATGACAAATGTGTGATCAGGTTTAATAGCAATCATAGGAGAAGCTGTTGGCAAGTGAGGAGGAATTGTAAAAGAGAAGACTCAGATTTAAACAGCCTCTTTTTTTTTTTTAATTTTTAACATGTATTTATCTTTTAAGAGACATAAAAAGAGCAAGGGAGGGCAGAAAGAGAGGGGGACACAGAATCTAAAACAGGCTCCAGGCTCCAAGCTGTCAGCTCAGAGCCCAACACCGGGCTCAAACTCAGGAACCTGGAGATCCTGACCTGAGCCAAGTCGGGGACTTAACCGACGGAGCCACCCAGGCGCTCCTAAACAGGCTCTTTCTAAGAAACAGTAATGTTTCTCTTGGAGGTGGGGGTATTGTAGCCACTAGGTAAATGAAGTGGAGAGAAATTCCTATCCCTAAGTCTGGATTAAGCATCTCTCATGAAAGTGGAAGTCATGGAATGATCTAAGACACTTAAGGTGGTCCCAGGTGCCCTGACAATAAGAAGTGTCCAGAACACAAGACAGATTCCCCTGGGGCGAGGGGGGCAGGAGTGGAAAGAGGGCCTTTCACGTCCAGGCGGGGCCGGGGGCATCTGGTTCATCCATCAGTTTCTCATGGGTGCAGTCATGTGAGCCTGCAAAGCTCAGAGATCTGCCCTTCAGATCTCCTTCCCTGTCAGAGATAACATACTTCCGTGTCGACTCGTGGTTTAAGGACAAGTCCTAGTTCTCGGGGTTTGGTGGGCTAGGGGGTCCCCTGGCCGGATGAAAATACTGCACCACATTTTTACCGTGGCGGGTCATGTATGCCCCTAGGCATTCCTGCTCTCGGTCCAGAGTCCTGGGCAGGGCGTCCTGTCGGGCGGCTGTGAACAGCCCTAGGCCGGGCCGGTGGCCGGGCTGGGAACCCGCTCCAGGCGGGCGCGGGCTCTCCCCTGCGCCACGCTCCTCCTAGGGGCCGGCGCGGGTACCGGCCCAACAGCCGGAATTCACCCGGCGCCCACTGCGCGCGCCTCGCCTCGAGCTCGTCCTGTGAGACAGCGGTGTGGGTCCTCAAGCCCAGGGAAACCGCGGGGGGCGGTCGGATCGGCGCCCGGG
>NW_027528608.1:3254131-3274173 GCF_008692635.1 Crocuta crocuta
CCGCCGCTTCAACACCGCCTTCTTCGTGTGCTGCCTGCGGGAGCCGCCGCCGGTCTACCCGGACTTGACCGAGGTGGTGAGCTGCCAGGTAGGGCTTGCGGGGCCGGCGTGGGGACGCACAGGAACGTGAGAGTCAGGGCCCCCGCCAGCAGCCCAGACCCATCTGGAAACTCCCTGTAATATAAGCCCAGCACAGAGGCTGATTACAGGTCTTTCTCCATCTGTGATGCGGCTACACCGTGGACCTAACCTACATCACCTCTTAGCCTGACCTACCTAAAACCTGCTCAGAACACTTACATTAGCCTACAGTTGGGCAGAATCATCTAACAAAGCCTATTTTATAACAAAGCGTTGAATAGCTCATGTGAAAGTGGGCAACAGGTTGTATGTTATAGAATAAGTGCAAGGGTATCAGCAGTTTGCCTTCAAGATCACACTTGGGAGCTTGCTCATTGCCACTGCCGAGTACTACCGGTGATGAGTGCCTAGCCGGGGTAGGACATCAAAATTCAAAAGTAACTTTGCTGCTTGAATGTATACGGCTTTCGCAGCATCCTAGAGTTGCAAAATTCTAAGTCGGGACTGTCGGTAGCTTCCTCCAGCCATACAGCCAAGAGACTGAGTTGGCCAGGCGCCGGGGTAGCCGCACTCTGAACCCTGCAGGCCAAACCCAGGACCTTGGTGAGGTGCTCCTCTGCTTTCCCCAGCTTCATAGTCCCAAGACCTTGACTCAGCCTCTCTGGTGGTTCCCCTAGGAGTGCCCCCGAGGAGATTCCAAGAGTTGCAGGCCCGGGGCTCCTTCCTGAGCGCTTTCCTCCTCATTTCATGCCCACTCCATTTCCTGCAATTTAATTCTGTCCTCAGAGACATACTTTATATGATTCCACTCTTCAATGTATTGAGACTTCTTCTATGACCACAAATATGGTCTATCTTGGTGAATGTTCCTTTTGCACCTAAAAAGAATAATGTATTCGGCTGTACTTGATATTGAGTTTGGAAAAACGGCAATTAGGTTAAATTTGTTGGTAGTGTCTTTCAGCAATTCCATAGTGTTTTCTTGTTCCATCAGATACTGACAGGAATGCTGAAAGTTTTCTTCAGCTTTGTTGTTGGGTTTGTTTTTTTTTTTCTTAAGTAATCTCTACACCCAACAGGATGCTTAGACTCACAACCCAGAGACCAAGAGTCACATGCCCAATGGACTGAAACCAGGTGCATTCCAGGAATGCTGACATTTTTAATGAGTAATTGTGGCTTTGTCTTTTTCTCTTTTAGTTCTATCAGGTTTTGCTTCATGTATTTTGAAGCTTCCTTGTAAGGTGCTGCATAGATGTATAGGACTGTTAAAGCTTGATGGATTGACCCTTTGATTATTGTGAAATATCCTTTGGGGCACCAGAGTGGCTCAGTCTGTTAGGCATCTGACTTCGGGTCAGATCATGATCTCGTGGTTCGTGAATTCAGGCCCTGGTTTGGGCTCTGTGCTGATGGCTCAGAGCCCAGAGCCTGCTTCAGAGTCTGTGTGTATGTGTATGTTTCTCTGCTCCTCCACTGCTGGCATTCTGTCTCTCTCTCTCAAAAATAAACTTAAAAAAATGTTTTAGTAAAAAATAAAATATGTTTCTTGTAGGCAGCACAGAGTCTTGCTTTTTTTTTTTTAATGTTTTATTTATTTCTGAGAGAGAGACACACAGCATGAGCAGGGGAGGGTCAGAGAGATAGGGAGATACAGAATCCGAAGCAGGTCCAGGCTCTGAGCTAGCTGTCAGCACAGAGTCCGACGTGGGGCTTGAACCCACAAACTGTGAGATCATGACCTGAGCCGAAGTTGGAAGCTCAACTGACTGGGCCATCCAGGCGCACCATAGTCTTGCTTTTTTTAATCAATAGGACAATATTTGCCTTTTAGCTGAAGTGTTTAGATCATTTATATTTACATATGTTTATATATTTAAATATTTACATTTAACTTGAATCTACCATCTTTAGTTTGTTATCTGTCCTATCTATTCTTTGCACTGTTTTTCTTTTCCTGACTCCTTTTGTATTATTTGAATATTTTAAGGACCATGTTATCTCCATTATTGACTTATTAATTATACTTCTTTGTGGTTACTCTAGAGTTTACAATACATAGCTTTCATCATGTATCATGTTAGAACCTTACGACAATATGCCTGCATTTCTCCCCTCATGTACAATAGCTATTGTTGTCATACATTTGACTTTTATTGTTATTATGAACTCTATAATGCGTTGATAATTTGTCCTAAACAGTCAATCTTTGAAAGACTGCGACAATGAGTAAAAAATGTCTTTTATGTTTCTCTGCATATTTACCATTTTTACTACTCTCCATTCCTTTGTGCAGATTCAAATCTACAACTGGTTTCTCTTGGCCCAAAGAACGTCCCCTAATATGTGTTATATTTCAGGTCTTATGACAATGAATTTTGTAGATTTTGTTTATCTGAAAAATACTTTATTTTGCCTCCATTTGTTTGAAAGATATCTTGGCTGGGTATAGAATTCCAAGTTAACAGATTGTGTGTTTTTTTGTCTCAGTTCTTAAAGATATTGCTTTTTGTGGTATTTTGTGGTTTGAATAATTTATGATGAGAAATCCACTTTTAACTCTTTGGTCCTCTGTGCCTAATGTGTTTTGTTTTGTGTTTGTGGCTACTGTAAATATTTCCTCTTAGTCATTGGTGTTCATCAATTTGATTATGATGTGCATGGTTTTCTTTTTGTTATTTCTTCAGATATTTTTCACTTCCCCTTCTTTTCTGAGACTCCAATTACATTTATGTTGGACTACTTGAGAATGTAACTGATAATTTGTTCATTTTGTTTCAAGTATTTTATCTCCGTGCGTCATCTTGAATAGATTCTACTGCAACGCTTTCAAGTTCTTATTCTCTTTTCTTATGTAGCATCTGACTTGTAAATACCAACCTGTGTATTTTTCATTCAGATATTTTCATTTCTAGAAGTTCCATTTAGCTCTTTTTAAAAATATTTTCTATTTCTTGTATCCTGTTCATATTTTCCTTTATGTCTTTGAGTCAACAGAACATATTTATAACAGTGGTTTTAATGTCCTTTTCTACTGATTCTGTCATCTCTGTAGTTTCCTTGCACCAAGTTGTCTTCTGGTTTGGGGTCACATTTTCCTGCTTTCCTGTCATGGGTCTTACAATTCTTTTATTGGATGTTGGACATTGTGATTTTTAGTTGAATACTGAATTTTGTATGTTCCTTTAAAGATTGTTGAACTTTTCCTGACAGGAAATTAAGTTATTGCAAATTAACTTGATCTTCTTGAGTTTTTTTTTTTTTTTTGAGTTTATGTATTTGTTTTCAGAGAGACAGCTGGAGAGAGAGTGAATCCAAGGCAGGCTCTGTGCTGTCAGTGGGCAGAGCCCAACATGGGGCTCGAATTCATGAACCATGATATCATGACCTGAGCCAAAATCAAGAGTTGGACACTTAACCAACTGAGCCACCCAGGCACCTCTTATTTTTAAAAGTGTTTTTATAGTAGTTCTATGATAGCCTTTATTCTAGGGCTGATTTAACTGCACTTCTAATGTGACCCTTATATTCAACCAGGTCTCTCCACTGTGGTTGGAGGAAATGTTTCCTGACCCTTGGTGAGTTCTGGAAATTATTAGTGTAAAGCCCCCATGTTTTCCAATGTCATGTGGTTTCATCTTATGCTTGCAAAGATTAGTGCTTCTCCAAGACTAAGGGCGTCCTATACAGATTTGGAGAGCTCTACTCTACACAGATCCCTCCTCTCAGGTACCGTGTCTTCCATGCTCTAACCTGTATGGGCCTTTCCAAACTCTGTTCTCTGTCTCCTCAGTGAGTCAGCGAGAATGGTATAGATTAGGTTCTCCTTCCCTGTGCTGTGGTCTGATGATTCCCTTTAGGCAGAAAACCTTGGCAATGGTAGAGTTCACCTCATTTGTTTTTCTTTCCTCACAAATTACAATTCTGCATTTTTCAATGTCCGAAAATGGTGGATTAATAGATTTTGTCCACTTCTATATTGTTTACATCATGTTGGAGAAAGGTAATTCTAGCATTCATGACTGGAAGAGGAGATTTTTTTTTTTTTTTTTAATTTTGGAGGGAGGGAGGGGGAGAGAGAGAGAGAGAAAGAGAGCAAGCACGTGAGTTGGGGAGAGGGGCAGAGGGAAAGAGAGGCTCTTAAGCTGGCTCTATGCTCAGTGCGGAGCCTGATGCAGAGCTCAATCGTATGACCCTGCGATGGTGACCTGAACCAAAATTAAGAGTCAGATGCTCAATTGACTGAACCACCCAGGCAGCCCTGGAAGAGATCTTAACCTAGTCTAAGCTAGTGATTCTCAAAGGGGATGATTCACCCACCCACCCCTGGATACATTTGGCAATGTCTCCAGACATTTTTGATTGTCCTAATATGGGTAGTTCTAGCAGCTTCTACTGGGTAAAGCTCAAGGATGCTTCTAACCATCCTTTAGGACAAAAGACAGTCACCCACAACAAATAGTTATCTAGACTAAAGTGTCAAAGATTTTTTGAGCAGTGCATTACAAGTAACAAATAACCAATAAATGATAAGTTCTCTCAACCTATGGTCTGGACTAACCTGAACAGGTTGAATTAAGTGGGTTGTACACATTGTTTATCCCTTCATTTGATTGTTATCACGGAACTCACCTGGAATTTACAAACCAGAGTTCTATGTAAATAACTTACAGATTGGGTGGTCCATTGAGGCCCCAGCATTGTTTTTCAAAATGTAGCCTTGGCAATTTGAGAATCACCTGAGGTGCTTCTTATAAACATAAATTGTTTGGTCCCATAGATCAGCCACATACAGGTTCCTCAGAGGAAGTTTAGGCACATACAAGCTTGTACACTTTTGGTCTATCATTATCCATGGCAGAAATTGATTTCAACTTCCCAGATTGGGGTGGGAATCAGTTTCCATCAGTGTAAATGGATATTTAGTCAATCAGTAAAGAAAGACCCCTTTGGCGTTATTTCATATTCACTGAATCAACTCCTTTTATCTAGATGTGCATGGAAGTAAGGCTTGAGAAGGAGGAAAGGTCACAGCAGTCAGGTCACTTAAGTTAAATGGGCAAATGCTGTCTGGTTGGTACTCTGCTATTATTATTAGTTTCTAAGTTTATTTATTTATTTTGAGAGGGAGAGAGAGAATCCCAAGCAGGCTCTGCCCTCTCAGCGCAGAACCCAACATGGGGCTCAATCCCCTTGACTATGAGATCATGATCTGAGTAGAAATCAAGAGTCAGATGCTCAACTGGCTGGGCAACCCAGGCGCCCTGATACTCTGCTGTTATTACATTCCTGGAACAATAGGCTGAGTCATACCTCTTGACCTTCCAGAAAGCTCCTATTGCTCCTCTTTACCCCCATCATAGCATGTGAACTTGTCATGCTACTTTCTGATTGCTGAAGGCCCCATAGGGCCTGAGAGTGCTTTATCTTGTTCACCACCTCCCCAGGGCCTACCCAGGGCACCCGTTAGTGGGCGGAATGAATGGGCACTGATTTCTCAATTTGCTATCATGAGTTAACACTGGACAGGCTTCTTTTTCCCCCGGGAGTGAGCAGAACCAGCTTGCCTTCTTGCATCTTCTGCCTTCTATGCTGAACAACCCCACCAGGTCAACCCTTGGTGATCTATCCTAGTTGATTTATTGTTCCTTAGGCTGAGTGTCCCATTAACCAACCTCTTGGTGGGGGGGGTCAACCCACATTTCATGAACCAAATCTTTCCATGTTGTCTTAGAGGATTCTAGCAGGGCACATTAATAAATTAACTGTACAACTTCATTTAGATCTGGGTACCGATCTCTGATTTCAGATCTTCCATTGCTTCTGGGATAAACCTTAAAATCTGGCCATTATCTTCCACAGTGGTCGTCTCCATCAGAGGCAACCGAGAGTTTCATATCGAAAGAAATTTGGTTGGCACCCCCGCAGTTCTATGAAATAAGAAGGCTTGGAAACTTTGCCTCTCTCTCTGAATTGCACAAATTCTGTTTGGATGGTGCATCGGAAGGGATGGAAAGATGGCTGCCTATCACATTATTAACTGCTGATGCAGCGGTCCAGCTTTTACCGGGTAAGTCAGTGAAGCACAGTACTCCTTCTTCTTCTTCTTCTTTTTTTTTTTTTTTTTTGAGTTTATGTATTTTTCAGAGAGAGAGAGAGCATACAAGTTGGGGAGGAGCAGAGAGAGGAGACGGAATTCCAAGTAGGCTCCACACTATCAGCGCAGAGCCCAATGAGGGGCTCAAACCCATGAACTGTGAGATCATAACCTGAGCTGAAATCCAGAGTTGGGTGCTTAACCACAGTCACCCAGGCCCAGCACCTTAGCATTCATATTTAATGCCCTGGGCTGTCTGGTGGTATTGCAGTATTGTGGAACACAGAGAATGATTACCATCTGTTATACACAGTACAGCAGTTTATTAAGGTCCTACTCTATAAAATATCCATGGTGTTTATTATAACCAGAAGTTCTGAGCAAGTCACTTTGTATACGCACGTACATTTCTTTAAATATGTTTCCTAGCTGTTGAAAAAGCTCTTTCTCATACATTATCTCACTTTTTTACACTTTAATTTTGAGTTTTGAGAACCGAGTTATGAAGTTGAGAGCTTTTGTTTTCAACTACACTCTGTTAAGAACTTGAATTATGAGAAATTGTCAGCGTATATGAATTAGGGAGTTTGCTGGCCGTCGACTGTTGTTGGGTAAGTGCTAGATGGGGGTTTTATGGCAGTTTATTTTACTTTTTTAATTTTTAAAAAATATTTATTTTTGAGAGAGGCAGAGACAGAGCATGAGTGGGGGAGGGGCAGAGAGCAAGGGAGACACAGAATGCGAAGCAGGCTCCAGGCTCTGCGCCGTCAAGATAGAGCCCAACCCAGGGCATGAACCCATGAATGGTGAGATCATGACCTGAGCTGAAGTCGGATGTTTAACTGACGGAGCCACCCAGGCACCATGGTTTAATGTGAGTTTAGAGGGGGGCTTTGTGACCTGCTCGTGGCTGCTTGTCTCAGTTCTCACAATGGCGATAATACTTGTTAGTGGGACAGTTAGCGGGACTACAGTGGGACAGTTCAGCAGTTTTGATGTATAAATGATAATTTATGTAATTTCACCTTAAATTTATTAGAACAGCCCACACTGAAACTCAAAAATGTGTGGATATCAAGGCCAATATTAATACCAACTAGGATAAAGAGAGTCATAGATTAGCCTAAAAGTTATAATTTGTGATGAAAAATACCAGTCAACTATCTATGTGCCCAAAGAAAATTCTTGGCAGTGGGGGGTGTGGGTATTAAAAACACAAGAAAGAAATCGAGGTAGGCTCATGAAATTAGTTACTAAACACCTGTCTTAGTTCTATACACATAACATAGACACATACCAATGTGCATGTCACTAATATGTTGGAATGTTTTATAAAATAACACTTTGTGGAATCAAAATGTTCTTTTCCAGGAGACGAGCTGTACTTGGAAGATTCAGACTTTGTAGAAAATGTTATGTCCACTGAAAAGAAGACTGAAGAAATCATGAAGGAAGGCGAGACATTTCACCGAGTAGTGCTACACAGCCACCATGCGTATAGTGTCCACGTGACTGTCCAGTCAAAGTATAAACATGTTTATCCTAAGACCTATGTCATAAGTCAGAGCCGTTTATAGAGGACTGCCTGTTCATGAGCTGGCTTGCTTGAAGTCCTGCTGAATACCGGACGTTGAGTAGACTTGCCTGGAGCATAAGGACCTTTGTACAATCTAGTACTGACATTAGTCTAGTCTAATAGAGCATAATACACATTCCAAGTGTGTTACAGTGCTCTCTTGCTTATTTCATTCTTCAAACCTTACGGTATCACACAAATATAAATATTAATGATCCTGTTCCCAGAATGAGAGGGAAAAAAATCTCACAAAGGGTTCCACGTCTGAATTATTATTTTATTTATGTACTTTTGAGAGAGAGCAAACGGGGGAGGAGTGGAGACAGAGAGTCCCAAGCAGGCTCTGAGCTGTCATCACAGAGCCTGACCCAGGGCTTGAACTCACGAACCATGAGATCATGACCTGAGCCGAAATCAAGATACATAACTGACTGAACCTCCCAGGCACCCCATCCATTTCTGTATTATTTTATTATCAAAAGTTTAAGTAAAATGTTCTACTGCTATTGTCTTTTAACCGTCCACTGCAGTAGCGGTTTTCTTGATATGCTTAGGACATCGAGCCATGGGTTCCTTAGACTCACTGGTGGAATTTGTTGAAGGGAGTCTGACTCCATGTGAACAGCACACTGAGATGACACTTAGGGGACATTTTCTTGTTATGTCTTTACCTTGATGATTGACACACAAATCTGTTTAATACCAAATGGCATTAGTTATCGGGCTTACCAAATTGGAAACCTTTCAGCTACCATTCTAAAGAAGTATGAAGCCATAACAAAAACCATATTTATTTTTACTCTGGCAAGCAGTAGCTAATGAATACAAAGAGATTAAAGAGATGTAGAAGTATTCATCATTTAATGGTGTTTTCTTTATGATGCTTATGTTCAGTGTTTTTAATATGGGTAAGTTTTTCACCTCCTCTTAAGAGGAATAGTGTTTATTGATTAAAGATGTGGACATGATTGACACTAATTCTGTTTCAGATCTTTGACTATGTTATGTATCATATGATGGATTTTATTTTTCATGAAATGTGTTAGTTTTCCTACCTATAAAATAGTGATATTGGTCAATAAGGTATATGTGTATTACTTAATCTTTTTTTTTAATGTTTTATTTATTTTTGAGAGAGAGAAACAGAAGGTGAGTCGGGAAGGGGCAGAGAGAGAGGGAGATGCAGAATCTGAAGCAGGCTTCAGGCTCTGAGCTGTCAGGAGAGCCTGATCAGGTGCTTGAACTCACAGACTTTGAGATCATGACCTGAGCCGAACTCAGACACTTAACTGACTGAGCCACCTAGATGCCCCTTATTACTTAACCTTGACTAGAGGAATACATCTAGATAAGTGGTTCTCCAACCACGGAGGGCACTTTTGCCCTTCTGGAGACATTTGGCAGTGTCTGGAACCATTTGTGGTGGTCACAAGCTGAGATGCTACTACCATCTAGTGGGTAGAGACCGGCCATGCGGCTAAATATCTACCATACATAGGACAGCCGTCCACAGCAATTCTCTGGCCAAGGTTGAGAATCTCTGATCTAAAGGAAAATCTCTTTTCTTCAGTGAACAGTTCCAACATGTAAACTGTGAGGACCATATACTGTTAGTGTTCCCTCTGGCTCCTGCACCTACAGAAGCTCTCCTTACTGACTTTGGCTTCGGGCATCATATTCTTTCCCTCTCACAGAGAGCCAGAAAGTAGCTGGAAGAGAACTCCATGAACACCATTATTTTGCTAGTTAGAAAGCTGAGAACAGAGCCACACAGCTGGTTAGTGCCACAGCTAAGAGTGGAACCTGATTCTTTGTTGAGCGAGTGACATCTATTACCTATCGCCAAAAGCAGAGGTGTTAACGGTTCTGCCCACTGCATCCGGGTGTTACAGTTGCCAAGGAAGCCACAACACAGCCAAGCACTGGATAGAATAATGCCCTGCTCACATGGAGAAGAGACAGAGCAAAATCAGCTCCAACACTGTGCGCCGGTCCCCCATGGCCAACACGGGGCAAGTGGCCTGACCACACCCCTCTTGTGCTACAGAAGGACCCCATCTCCTGCGGTGGACAGGTGGACACGTATAGTATGGGGTTGGCCAGGTGTCATCTGATGCACACGCTTGTGTAGATCAAAGGAGTACACACTGAATCTGAAACAGGAAAGACATTCCCCCATCACAAAGGTGACAAGGCCTCTCTCCTCAGTAGGGAAGCCTTCCAGGCTCAAGGCTCATTCTTATGCAGCTGGGGGAGGGTCAAAAGACTGCCTTTCCCAATCTATCTAGTCCTGCACCCTTTCTGCTGGAGTTAGGTGGTTCAGTGGGTGATTTGGGGAGATGTGACAAGTAATGTGACTTACTTTTCCTCATAAAGATGTATTTTTGTTGTCTTCTTCATTTGAATGAAACCTTTCTGAATGAAACCTCTGTCTCCCTTCCAAGAATGCTTTTGGGGAGACTGTCACATGACTTAACAGCTGTCACAATACCCAACACAAAATAGGGCCATGCTCCTGTGCTGAAAAAGAGTTGTTTTAGAGCCTGGCTCGTGAGGGCTTGTGGCATTTACCATATGTTCTCTCACCTTATGTATTCAAGCTATCTGGGGCTCAGATGCAGAAACAGGGAGTTGAGCACTTGTCCCTACGGCTCCTCCGTCTAGTCCCCTCCCTGCCCGTGCTCACGTCCCTACTGCCTGCCATCTTGTTCGGAACGCAGCCAGGAAAACCCATTTTCTATGATACTATACAGTTTCTTGAAACTGAAGTGACAAACTCAAAACTACTAAGTCAGTATTCATTTTCACAACCTACATCTTTTTGCTGATTCCTTTGAACGACTTCCTTGAGAATCCAAAACTGAGCTAGTGTCAGTATTTCAGGTTAACGTGTCTTGTCCTCATGGTTCTTTGTTCGTAAGAGTGCCCTGTGCTATGGGAGACACAAAGGGCTCAGATATAAGGGGACTTCTCTTCTGAGGGATGATGGGGAAATGGGGAGAGCCCTCATATGTGGGCACATGTAGCTATTTATTGTTTCTTCTCCTCAAGCCTCTATTTTGTTTTTAACTTGTCTGCAACTTTTGGCTTTTCCTGCTTCCTCCTTGCTCTTCTTTAGCCACTCGCCCTTTCTCTTTGACGTCTTCTCTTCTCACTGATCTTTAGCTGGTAGAGCCCCCTCAGGACTTGTTCTCAGACCCTCTTCCGTCATTGGGTGAGTAAGCCCCCAAGGTGACCACTTCCAGGTCTGGTCCTTTGAAAAGGAAACTGCTTGCCCTCCACTTTGTCTTCTTCCTTCTCACTGGCTGGACATTGTGACCACTGGAGCAGCTCTCTGGGACCCAGAGACAGAAGCCAGACGTTAGGGCATAAATGCCTGCCAGACTTGGACCGCTCACCTCTTGCTTGTTACGTGAAAGAAAATATAAGCCATTCATTTTGGGGTCTTTCTGTGAAAACTTTGTTTTCTTGTGAAAAGCTTGTTTCCTAACCTATAATTTCCCCCTTTTAAGCAGGTTCCCTCAGCACCTTCCCTCTACCAGAAACCTACCAGTTATTTAAACTAAACACATTGGTCATTCTTTTCCTTTATTCTTAGATCCTATATTCCTAACAGTCCTCCTTTTCCTTTATTCCTATATCCAGGTGACTAGCAAGTCCTGTTGATTCGATTGCCCCCAATTATCTTGGATTTCCCATCTTCTGTCCTCTGCACTGCCTCAGTTGAGACACGATAGCCTTGTAACAAATGTAAGAGCTAGTCTTTCCATTTTTTTTCTAGGGATTTCTTGTTTTCTTTTTTAAGTTTATTTATTTCTATTTTAAGTTTATTTATTTATTTTGTGTGCAAGCAGGGTACGGGCAGAGATAAACGAAGAGAGAGTATCCTAAGCAGGGTCCGCACTCAGCATGGAGTCTGATGCGGGGCTTGAACTCGTGAACTGCGAGACCATGACCTGAGCCAAAATCAAGAGCCAGACACTTAACCGACTGAGCCATTCAGGTGCCCCTCCTCCATTTTCATTCTTAACCTCATGATGCAGTCTCTCCTATTGAACTGGAAAAGTGTTCTTGACATAGAAATGTAAGTCATGTCCTGTTACTGCCTTCATTAAAATCCTTCAGTGGCTTTTCTTCACGCTTAAAAACTAAATTCACTGTGGCCTGCAAGATCCTCCCTTTCTCTCTGATCTCATACACCCCTCTCTTTCTACACTCCCATCAGAAGGTCTTCTTTCTATGAACAGACACTTCTCCAAAGAGGACATCCAGATGGCCAACAGACACATGANCTTGATTTACTCAAAGTTCTTTCCCAGCTCAGGATCTTTGCACATATTGTTGCCTTGAAGGAAACCTGGATCTCTGAACTATTTTTGTTCTTGGGTCTCTCTGTTACTACCACCTCAGGAAAACAGGTGAGGATGAGAACCCGACATGTGGATTATTGGCATATATGAAAGAGCATTCCAGCACAAAGGGAAGAAAAGATTCATTAGGAGAAGGGAATAAAGTTTCCTTGAGCTGAAGAAAAATGCTGATCTTCAGATAAGAAGTTCTGGCTGCAGTCAAAGGAAAATTGACAAAAGTTGTCCAATACCTGGATGAATACTGAATTTCAAAGATAATGCACAGATTTTCAGGAAGAAAAACAGAAGATTGCTTAGAAAGGCAAGAAAACGAGGCTTCTGAGCATGTGTCACAGAATAACAGGATATACTGAGCTGGGGGAAACGATGTATGTACTCAATAATTCTATTGCATGAAAGCCACAGATAAATTTTCATTTACATATGGGCTCCAAAAATTCCACCTGTTCTGAAAAAAATCACTTGATAGAAACACTATGGATGACTGAGGATTAATCAAACTAAAAACTTTTTAAAGTAGAAGTATGTGGGAGAAGTCCTAATGGTGAGTGTGGAACTCAATTAAATATAGGAAGTAAGTGTGAATAATATGTCTGTAAAATACTATAAGTGTTAAAAATAATTCATATTTGGGGCACCTGGGTGGCTCAGTCAGTTAAGTGTCTGACTTTGGCTCAGGTCATGATCTTGTGGTCTGTGAGTTTGAGCCCCGCATTGGGCTCTGTGCTGACAGCTCAGAGCCTGGAGCCTGCTTTCGATTCTGTGTCTCCCCCCTCTCTCTGCCCCTCCCCTGCTCATACTCTGTCTCTGTCTCTCAACATTAAAAAAAATCATATTTTAATCTGTTTTAAAAACAAAACCACACCTTTTTCATAAAAATAATTTGGTTAAATAATCCCAGATTATGTTATCTGACACAGAAAGTGGCTATGGGAGGAATGAGAAAAAAACAGGAGAGGATGAAATCAATAGCTGCACTTTTGTGACAAGTACCTGTGTAAGTGCTCGCTTCAGCAGCATGGATACTCAAATCAGAACGATACAGACAAGTGGCCCCTATGCAAAGATGACATGCAAATTCATGAAAGATTCCATATTTCTGGGGATTAAGGAGTGCACTTGTGATGAGCACCAGGTGATTAAGATAAAAACCTAAAGGGGTGGCTGGGTGGCTCAGTCAGTTGAATGTCTGACTCAGGTCGTGATTCCAGTGTTGTGGGATTGAGCCCCGCATCAGGCTCTACACTGAGCGTGGAGCTTGCTTGGGATTCTCTCTCTTTCTCTCTCTCCCTCTTCCCTGCTTGTGCATCTGCTCTCTCTCTCTTTCTAGAAAAAAAGTAATAAAAACTAAAAAATATATATTTGTGTGTTTTTAAATGCAAATGTAGCTAATAGAGTTAAAAACAGAAGAGTCACTTTTCAGATCAGTCAAAAACAAAGCAGAACCCCTAATGCAAAAGACAGAAATCAGTGTGAGTGGCAATGTAACAAAAGCCAAAGGCTTAGAGTAAAACAATTCAAATAGGAATGAATGTCAACCATGACAATACACAAAAATGGGTTAAATTTATTCAGAGACAAAAACTCAGATTAATTGTATTAAAACCTAGTTAACTAGAAAAAGAACCAACTAAGCCCAAAGTTAGCAGAACAAGGGAAATAACAATTAGAGCAGAAATAAATGAAGAGACAGGAAAACAATAGAAAGACTAACAAAACTAAGTATTTGTTCTTGAAAAGATAAACAAAATGAACAAGCCTTTAGCTAGACTAAGAAAAAAGAGAGAGGACCCAAATCAATAAATTTCTAAATGAAAGAGGAAACATTGCAAGATACCACAGAAATAGAAAGGATCATAAAAAACCACTATGAACAACTATATGCCAACAAACTGGATAACTTAAAGTGTACCTTTCTAGAAACATACACTCTACCAAAACTGAATAAGGAAGAAATAGAAAATCTGAACAGACCTATAAGGGATGAGTTTGAATCAGTAATCAGAAGCCTCCCTCCAAAAGAAAATCCCAGAGCCAGATGGCCTCACTAGTGAATTTTACAAAACCTTTAAGAAGAATTAACACAAACCCTCAAATACTTACAAAAATTGAAGAAGAGGGGGGATACTCCCAAGCTCATAAGGCCAGAATTGCTCTGATATTAAAGCCAAATAAGAACACTACAAGAAAAGACTGTAGGATAATATTCCTGATAGATATTCAGGAGATGCAAAAATTCTAAACAAAATACTAGTAAGCTGACTTCAGCAGCACATTAAAAGGATCATACACCATGACCAAGTGGGATTCATCCCTGGGATGCAAGGATGGTTCAACACGTGCAAATCAGTAAATATGATGTATCATATTAGAATAAAAGGTAAAAAATATATGATGATAGCAATAGATGGAGAAAAGCATCTGACAAAATTCAATATATATCTATTCATGATAAAAAGTCAATAAATTAGTTATTCAATGAATGTACCCCAACATTATAAAAGCCACAGGTGACAAGCCTACAGCCAACATAATACTCAACGGTGAAATGTTGAGTTTCCTCTAAGATCAGGACAAATCAATGGTGCCCACTTTCACCACTTCTATTCAACATAGTACCAGAAGTCCTAGCCAGAGGAATCAGGCAAGAAAAAGAAGTAAAAGTCATTAGAATTGGAAAGGACAAAGTAAAATTATCTCTACTTGCAGGTGACATGATGTTATTTACATAGAAAATATATTTATATGTAAAAAATTCTGAATATACCACTGCAAAACTTAGATATACTAAATGAATTCAGTAAAGTTGTAGCATATAAAAATGAACATACAAAATCAGTAGCATTTCTGTACACTAAAACAAATTATATGAAAAAAGAAATACAACAGTTTTAAAAACAACGAAGTACTTAGGAATAATTTTAACCACTGAGGTGAAAGATCTCTACCCTGAAAACTCTAAGACATTGACGAAGAAAACTGAAGAAGACGCAAGTGGAAAGAGAGCCTGAGTTCATGGATTGGAAGAATTAATATTGGTAAAATGTCCATGTAACTCCAAACCATCTGTAGATTTAATCAATTCCCCTATAAAAATTTCAATAACATTTTTTTAGAGGAACAGAAAAAACAATCCTAAAACTCATGTGGAACCACAAAAGACCCCAGAATAGCAAAAGCAGTCCTGAGAAAGAAAACCCTGGACGCATTACACCTCCGGACTTCAAACTATGTTGCAAACCTATCTAAACAGTATGGTACGGGCATGTAAACAGACATATCAGACCAATGGAATAGGATCAAGAGCTCAGGCATAAACCCATGCATATACGGTCAACTAATATTTGACAAGAGAATCAAGAATGCTCAGTGGAGAAAAAATAATTTCTTCAATAAACGGTGTTGAGAAAATTGGATACTCATATGCAAAAGCATGAAACTGGATCCCTATCTTACATCACTCACAAAAATTAACTAAAAGTGAACTAAAATCTTTAGCGTGAGACTTGAAACCACAAAATCCCTAAAAGAAAACATGAAGAAAAAGCTCATTGACATAGGTCTTGGCAATAATTTTTTGGGTATGATATCTGAAGCACAAGCAACGAAATAAACAACAAGGACTATATCAAACTAAAAGTCTTCTGCACAGCAAAAGAACCAATCAGCAGAATGAAAAGACAAACCGCATATCTGATAATGTTAATATCCCAAATATATAAAGGAACTCTTATAACTCAGCCAATAAAAAATTCAATTAAAATATGGACAAAGGAGCTGGATAGACATTTTTCCAAAAAAGATATACTGTATTCAGAGAGCCAAAGCATAAAAAAAAAGCTCAACATCAGTAATTATTAGGAAAGTGCAAATCAAAACCACCATGAGATACCACCTCACACCTGTTGAAATGGTTATTGTTAAAGAAAAAAAAAGAGAGAGAGAGAGATAAGTGTTGGTGAAGATGTGGAGAAAAGGGAGAAAAGATGTGGAAATGTAAATTGGTACAGCCACTAAGGAAAACAGTATGGAGATTCCTGAAAAATTAAAAATAGAACCGTATGATAGAGAAATCCCACTTATAGGTTATATCCAGGGGGAATGAGGAGTGCCAAGGTGGCTCAGTTGGTTAAGCATCTGACTCTTGATTTCAGATTAGGTCATGATCTCAAGGTTTGTGAGATCCCTTCCCCCTTGAGTATGTATGCACACTCTCTCAAAAAAAAAATTAAAAAATTAATTTAAAAAAGTACATGAAATCACTATCCCCAAAAGATATCTGTACCCATATGTTTATCGCAGAATTACTTACAATAGCTAGACATGGAAACAAACTAAGTATCCATTGTTGGATGAAGGAACAAAGAAAATGTGGAGCACGATTATATTCACACATGTTCATATGTAAATGTCTATGTTCTAATATATATTATATATTGATATGTACTGTTAAATATGTAATATTAAATATTTCTATAATGGAATACTATTCAGCCGTAACAAAGAAGGAAATCCCACCATTTGTGAAACATGGATGGACCTTGAGGGCATTATGCTAAATGAAATAAATCAGAGAAAGACAAATATTGTATGATCTCATTTTTACGTAGAATCTAACAACAACAAAAAAACCTCATAGAAACAGAGATCCCATTTTTGGTTGCCGAGGTGAGTGGTGGAGGAATTAATTAGTGAAGGGGGTCCAAAGGTAGAAACTTCCAGTTATAAGATAAGTAATTTCTAGGGATGTAATGTACAATGTGATGAATATAGCGAACAATACTATATTGTGTATTTGAAAGTTGCTAAAAGAATTGATCTTAAAAGTTCTCATCACAAGGAAAAAAATTTTAACTATGTGAGATGATGTATGTTAACTTACCATGGTGATTATTTTGTAATATATACATATATCAAGTTATACACTTTAGATTTATACAATGTTATACGTCAACTAGATCGCAATAAAACTGGAAAAAACTAAACCTGATTATGAGCTGTTTAAAACAATTCTGCTGGAGAGCTGAAGATAAAAAGAGAAAACAAGAGTATTAATCAGATGAAGTAAAATTCAAAGTACAAAGCTAAGTGGGACAAAGGTTAATTTAGTTTGATAGTGTATGGTTCAAAGTGGAGATACGAGAATATTCTTGCAGTGAATAGCAACACTGAGCTATTAAAAAATACATAAGAAATAAGGATAATCTGACAGATACATAATACTGGTGGGAACCATGAACAAGATATTTTCTGGCCAAGTCCATGAAAGGTAACAGGTGTCTGGGAAAAATGCTCGGCAAGCATCAGGCTTCTACCTTTGGGTTGAATGCCATAACCATAATGTCCATTCTCAATTGATGCAAAATATGTAAGAAATAAAACCAAAAAAGTATTTTTCTAAAGAATCAACTGACAAATGGTTAAGCTAGCTTTTGGTCTGAACTTGTTTTTCATTGCTTTTTGTAAAAATGATGAGAATATTTTATGTTTAGAATTTATTGATTTTGAGGATAGGGAGAGACAGAGAGAAAGACAGGGAGACTCCCAAGCAGGCTCTGCGCTGTCAGCACAAAGCCCAACATTGGGCTTGAACACATGAACCGTGACATCATGACCTGTGCCGAGATCAAGAGTCAGTCGCTTAGCTGACTGAACCACCCAAGAATATTTTAAAACTAGAGAAATGAAGACTTGGTAGCATTTTATTTGGGATTTTAGTATCTATGTTGATAAGTGAAATTAGTCTGTAGTTCTTTGTCTTATCTTTGTCACGTTTAAAAAAATGTTTTTAATGTTTATTATTTTTGAGAGAAAAAAGAGAGGGTCAGAGACAGAGGAGGACAAAAGATCGAAAAGCAGGCTCTGTGCTAACAGCAGAGAGCCCAACGTGGGGCTCGAACTCAAACCGTGAGACCACCTGAGCTGAAATCAGATGCTTAATCAACTGAGCCACTCAGGCGCCTCTCAAGCTTCAAATATGAAATACAGTATTAACTCTCATCACCATACAATTACATTCCATACCCATGACTTACTTATTTTGAAGTAATTTCTAAAACAATGCTTCCCACCAGCTAGTGGGGAAGAAGGGGAGCGAGGTTACAGGTACAGATACTGATCCCCTTCAGCGTCCAGGGGACTAGGTGGCTCAGCCCCAGGGCAGCGAGCTCTCATTGCAGCCATCTTGACTCTTGGTCCCAGTGTGACGTACAAATACTTCCATTTTTTGTGAGCTCTATTGCGAAAAAGTGTGGGAAACACACTTGTAGCGTGTGTTCTGAATCTTTGCGGCTTGGGAACTGAACTGTCCCTTCACACCTCTTTTTGACAAGGTCTGGGGCTTTCAGGTGAAGTGGCGCTGCCAGGTACCTCCAGTGCGCGTGAGGCCTGGTTAGCCCAGCGCAGCAACAGGTGAACTTCATGCACTTTGCAGCGGACTTCCTCTTGACTGGACGTCCACACACCTCTCCTCTCCAACTCTCCTGCCTGAGCCTTTAAGCAGCTGATGTTGCTTGACCTTGAGAAATCTAACAAACCTTTAAAACCTCATGCTTTTGGGAGCCTTCTGTTCCCCAGAAACATAGCCCCACGACTGCCATGCTCTCTATAAACTGTTGCGATTTTTTGCCATCTTGCTGCTTCCCCTTAGCAGCACTTAATGCTTTTTGACACGGCTTAAAATTTGTTTTTTCACAATCAAGATATTAAAGGAATTAGCTGTCAAACCATATAGGTCTGGCATTTTAAATTATTTTGTTGTTCATCTATTTATGCATTTTAGCTGTGGTTCCTTTGATTTTTAAGGTATTCTTTTTTCTTGTTGATCGGCTTACTCAAGTGTTGGAGAAAGATTCCTGAGATAGTAAAGAAAGCCAACCCTCCCTGAGTGCTTCTTGGGTGTCCTTTGATTTCGCAGTGTGACCTCATTTAATTGTGATTCTCAACTTTCAGGCGAGAAAACCAAGGCCTCCAGGTGTTCAAAATTTAGAGAGCCCTTGGGTGCCTCAACAACAAATACACGCGAAGGGAAGAGCCCGGCCCAGGAGGCTGCAGTTTGCAGCCTTTGGTGGTGACCAGAATGGCCAGTGACAGAGTCTGGGGGATGGCCAGTGACAGAGTCTGGGGGAGCCCTGCCAGCCAAGGGCCGGGTGGGAGGAAAGCGGGAACCCGAAACTGGAGGTGGAGTGGGGGGAGAGGAGCAGGGGAGGGGATGGAGCGCCCCCTACATCAGCGACCCGCCGAGCCTCTTCCTCACCTTCAAGGCCACGAGGTGGAGGCGGGTCCAAGGGGACCTCCAAGCGAGTAACCGCGAACTGATTCGGAATGGGTGGGACCACGGGGTGAGCTGGGTCGGGGAGGGGGGCCAGGTGCCCAGTGGCCCNCGGCCCTGCCTTGGGTTTCGCCCCCAAAGTGCCCTTCCTGTGCGTGGCGACGGGACTATCCGAGAAAGGGCGCGGCCGCGACGGTGTTGTCTCCGCAGGGCGGGTCCTCCGACGGCCCGCGGCGACTCGCGGGAAGATGCTCGACGTGCTGGTGCTGAAGGTGAGCGAGCGTCCAGTCCCCGCGGGCCGGCTGCCCTCTCCCCGCGCAGGGGCCGTCTCGGATGGCACCCCGGACCCCGGAGCGCAGATTCACAACAGGGGACATCAGTTAAGGTGTGCCCATGCGTTGTTCCGGACACAGAGCAAACGGTTATCCGTTGTTTGTCCGAAAGTCCTATTTTACTGGGCGTCCTGTATTTACCAAGTCTGGAACCTTAGCGGGAGGGTCCGACCGAACCCCTTCTCCCACGTGGACCCTCACCAGGTTCCTCGCCCGACAGGGGTCCTTTCTGGTGGAGCCCCACTCTGGGGCCCTCCTGTGACCCCCCCCCCCCCCCCCCCCCCCCCCCCCCCACCCCCCCCCCCCCCCCCCCCCC
>NW_027528608.1:3274237-3288060 GCF_008692635.1 Crocuta crocuta
AAACTCTTCCCGCTCGCGCCGCGGGGCCCTGGCTACCCCCACGCGTGCGCCCTGGGGCTCCGATCCTTAGTCCTGGGAGGGGGCTGAAGGGGCGTCGAGCCTGCGGCCAGCAGCAGTTTCCTGTTGCAGGTGAGTGCTGCTTGGGGATGCAGAAGCCAGCGAAGATGGGGCGTGTTCACAAGGTTACCTGGAGGGAGGAGTTTACAAACCAAAAAGAGTGGGTGTCGGTCCGATACAAATCATTTTTTTTTTTTTTAAATAATGCTCCTGTGGGCAGAGGAGAGGAACATAGCAAATCATGGGATTTTTAGAAACCATCAACTTTCCGTCTCTTGTTTTAGGTGTTATTTAGATGAGCGGGGAGATTTCAGGAACGTTTGAAGTTAACCAACTTTTAGAGAGGATTTGCTCCAAGACTTTTAGGGGCTTCAGATCTAACTGGCAAACTCTTCTCAATCACCAGTCCTAAACAGGCATCTCCAATTTCTCTTTTGGAAAGACAGGGCTCTCCTGGCGATGTGGATCCTGCCCCCATGCAAATCCACTGGGGCAGAATTTTGACAGGAGTTGGATTTGCAGAACCTCAAGCTTGTGAGCCAGCCCCTTTCTTGGATCCAAGAACCCTTTTCTGTACCCTGTTAGCTCTGGTCTGCCCACACTTACGGTTCTTACCTGTTCACACTCAGCAGATTTTCTATACAATATAGGAGTAGTTCTCTGAGTGTGTTAAAGGTATCAGTTGTAGTTCTCCAGATTAATTTAGCTTTTAGCTGGATAAATTTTTACCCCAACTGCCCATCAGTAAATGAATGGATAAGCAAAATGTGATACATATAGATATATGTGTGTATATATACACACACTATGGAATATTACTCAGCCTTAAAACAAAAGGCAATTCTGACACATGGTATAGCACGGATGGATCTCAAAGACATGATGTTAAGTGAAGCCAGATACAAAAGGACAACGGCTGTACGATTCTACTTCTATGAGGTTCCTAGAGTAGCTAAATTCATAGAGACAGAAAGTAGGAGGGTGTTTCCCAGGGGCTGAGGAGAAGGGGGGAAGGGGAAGTTACTGTTTAATGGGTGCAGAGTTTTAGTGTTGCAAGCTGGAGAGAGTTCTGGAAATGGATGGTGGTGATGGTTGCAGGACAATTGGAATGTCGTTAATGCCACCGGTCAGCGTTAAGATGGCAAATTTTATGGGTGTTTAGCACAATTAAAATTACTCTTAAAATTATTTTTAAATTTTAGCAGTTAATATTGTCATAGATTTTAGAAATAGAAACAACGAGCATTACAAGCCTGTTATGATAAAGCTAATGAAGACAAAGGTGTTGACTAAGAATACGTATTAAGGGGCGCCTGGGTGGCTCAGTTGGTTAAGCATCCGACTTTGGCTCAGCTCATGATCTTGCAGTTTGTGGGTTCAAGCCTCGCATTGGGTTCTGTGCTGACAGTCCTGAGCCTGTGTCTCCCTCTCTCTGCCCCTCCCCCGCTCATGCTCTGTCTCTGTCTCAAAAATAAACTATTAAAACTATTAAAAAAAAAAAAAGAATACGTATTAAGTATTAAGAAAGCAGCCCAATGTGCCGTTATATCAGGGACAGTGCAGTGGGATGCTGTGGGAATGGTGTACCTGGGCTTTTTCTCCCAGAGGGTCTGCAGGACAAAAGAACTAGCCAGGACATCCTTGATACGCCAGTGATTGGCACAGGAAAAGCCCCAGGGCCCTTGGCCCTGCAGTCAAGCTGTGTTTCTGGACAGCCGGGCGTAGACCTTTTAAGTGGACAGCTTCTGCAGGAGGGGTGGCAGAAGCTAACCATGGGTGAAATGGGTGACATTCTGAATGCTGGAGGCTGTGACGTCACTAATGTGGGAAGAACAGCTGTCTGCTGGCTCACATAAATGATTTCAGTACTGTCCGTGGAATCCACGAACATACGCGTTATTGAATGTGGGAAACAAGACCCTCCTTACATTGTTACCTGGGTATGTAAAAGTAAAGAGAAATAAATAAAGTAGGAAATAATGTAGGAAAGAGGAGTTAACCATTCCTAAGAAATATTGTAGAGCACACCTAATTCGGTTAAATCCTATTAATTTGTGATGTGAAATACTTAGTCCTCACTGCCAGAAAAAGGACTCTTGCTTTTTCTTGAGTAAAATTACTCAAGTTTGAATGGTAGGAGTAACGGAGGAAAAAAATGGACCAAAATTGTGTGTGTATAAATTTTAAGATTTAAGAATATATATATATATTTTTTAAGATTACACTGATTTTAAAGTTCATTTATTTATTTTGAGGGAGGGCAGAGAGAGGGGGAGAGTGAGAATCCCAAGCAGGCTCCACACTATCAGCGCAGAGCCAGGTGCAGGGCTCAAGCTCACAAAACTGAGCTGAGATGGAGATTTGGACACAACGAACTGAGCCACCCGGGTACCCCAATAGATGATATTTTTTCTATTGGAAATGAAACAGCCATGCAGGGAGGGAAATGTGCAAGACTGGTGATTGCAGTGTGGGTGGTATTGCTTTAGAACCCTGGCCAGAAGCAGCTAGTGTCAGAGGTGGGGAGCTCCCCAACCTACTGAGCCCGGCCTCTCCTAGCAAAGCACGTGATCTCCTGGCTGGTAAAACTGAGCCTGGCCTACATTTTTTTGTTTTAGAGTCAGCCTTTTTTTTTTTTAAAACATGAAACACTTCAAAGGAGGCCTTAATTTAAAAAAAATGTTTTTTTAGCATGTATTTTTGAAAGAGAGCAAAAGTGGGAGAGGGGCAGAGAGAGAGGGAGACACAGAATCTGAAGCAGGCTCCAATCTGTCTTCACAGAGCCTGGTGTGGGGCTGGAACCCATGGACTGTGAAATCATGACCTGAGCTGAAGTCAGACGCTTAACTGACTGAGCCACCCAGGCGCCCCTGTTTACGCGTTTTTAGTAAAAATACTGTAAAGATGATTTCATATCAGAGGACAAGAAGCTGAAAAAAAAATCATTACTTGTGATTAAAAATAATTTAGAAATCTGACTTTTTATTAAGGAATATTCTGGACATACAAAGTATTTTATAAAAAAAAAATCACAAACACCTGGACATCCACCACTGAGCTTTGTCAGATCTTTTAACATTTTGCCATACTTGATTCACATCTTTTTTTAACCCATAAGCTGTTTTAAATTGAGGTATGATTTCTATGTAGTAAAATACATTATTTTTCCTGTAGAATCCCATGACATTTTTTTCAAGTTTTAATTTAAATTCTAATTGTTAGAATTCTGTGGCATTTTGAAAAATGCAGACAGTCCTGTAATCACTACAGTCACAATGGAGAGCAGTTCCCTCCCCCGTCCATTACCTCCTGTTCCTTTGTAGTTCTTTCTTTGCCGCACTCCTAATCCTTTGCAGCCATGGTTTTTTACCCTGTTAGTTTCGCCTTTTCCAGAACGTTGTGAAAATGGAAACATGCACATGGAATCATGCAGTAGGATGTAGCCTCTGAGTCTGGCTTCCCTGACTTAGCACAATACCTGTGAGACTGCCTGGCTTGTTGCATGAATCATAATGTCTAACCTTTTTACTGCTGAGTAGTGGTCCTTTGTATGGATATGCAACAGTTTGTGTAGGCACCAGTTGAAGGCCACTCAAGTTGTTTATAGAGCTTGGGGGGATTATGAATAACACTGGTGTAATCTTTTCATGTAAGTTTTTGTGTGAACACGTTTCATTTCATAGATAAATAGGTTTAGATTACCTGTCTGTTTAACTTCATGAGAAAATTTTCTACAGTCACATACCATTTTACATTCCCATCAGCAACGTAGAAGTGTTCTAGTTGCGTGGCAACTGGCCGGCTCATTTGGTTGATTGGGTGACTCTCGATCTTGAGGCTGAGAGTTCGAGCCCCACATTGGATGTAGAAATTACTTAAACATAAAATCTTAAAAAAAAAAAAAAAGTTCTAGTTTCTCTGCATCCTCACCAGCCCGTGAAATGGTCAGTTTTATAAATTTTAGCCATTCTGGTAATGTTTGGTGTATAATGGTATCTTATTGTGATTTTAATGTGCATCTTCTAATGACAGGTGATATGTTAATCACCTTTTCAGGTGCTTGTTTGCTGTCCTTCAGTCTATTTTGGTCAAGTGTCTGTTCATATCTGTCCATTTTTCTAATTGGTTGTTTTCTTAGGGAGTTTTTAGAGTTTATGTATGGTGGATGAAGTTCTTTGTTGGATGTGATTTGCAAATATTTTCTCCCAGTTTATGGCTTTTCTTCTGCTTAGCAATATCTTTCAATGAACAGAAGTTTTTGGGGTGCCCGGTGGGGCTCAGTTGGTCAAGGTTCCAACTCTTGATTTTGACTCAAGTTGTGATCTCACAGTTCATGAGATCGAGCCCTGTGTTGGGCTTTGCACTGACAGTGAGGGGCCTGCTTTGGTCTTGGTCCCTCTCTCTCTCTCTCTTTCGCTCAGTTTCACTCCCTTTCACTTTCTCTCCCCCTGCCCCTTCCCTGCTTGTGTGCATACACACTCTCTCTCAAGATATAAATAAAAACTTAAAAAAAAAAAGAGCATTAGTTTTTAATTTGGATTAAGTCCATTTATCAATTTTGGCTCATACAAATTATACTCTTGGTGTTATATCTAAGAAATCTTTGCCTAACAAAGATTCACAAAGATTTTCCCGTGTATTCTTTTAAATTAAAAAAAAATTTTTTTTAAGTTGATTCAGTTTTGAGAGAGACAGAGAGAGCAAGCAGAGGAAGAGCAGAGAGAGAGAGGGAGAGAATCCTAAGCAGACTCCACATTGTTAGCACGGAGCCCGATGCAGGGTTCAAACCCACAAAATCACGGTCATTGAAATCATGAACTTAGCCGAAACCAAGAGTCAGACATTAACTGGCTGAACCACCCAGGTACCCTTCCCCCATGTATTCTTTGAGAAGTTTAACAGTTTTTATATTTTAGATATATGATTTATCTGAGTTAATTTTTGTATTGGTACAAGGAATGGATCAAAGTTGACTTTTGTGCATATGGATACCTAATTGTTCTAGTATCATTTGTTACAAAACTACCCTTTCTCTAGTAAATTGGTTTTGTGCCTTTATTGAAACTTAATTGATCATGTGTGGGTCTATTTCTCTTCTTTTGTTTTATGTGTCTGTGCTTTCTCCAGTGTCACATTGTTCTGATTACTGTGGCTTTATGGTAAGTCTCGAAATCGGATGGTTCAAATCTTCCAACACTCTTGTTATTTTTCAGAATTATTTGGACCATTCTAGTTCCTTTGCCTTTCTAATAAGAATTTCATAATGAGTTCAGCAATTTCTCAATTTCTGATGGAATGGAGTTGTATTTATAGATCATTGAGGAGAACTTTAACATCTTATCAGTGAACACTGTATATTGGCATTAAAGGTCTTCCTTGATCTAGTTCATTAGTTTGTATACCTTTCAACACACATTTTGCACATATTTTGTTAAATTCATTTCAGTAATTCCTGTTTTTTGGTGCACTTTTTAGAAGTTACATCTCCAGCTGCGCCTGGGTGGCTTAGTCGGTTAAGCGTCCGACTTTCGCTTAGGTCATGATCTCGCGGTTCGTGGGTTCAAGCCCCGCGTCGGGCTCTGTGCTGACTGCCAGCTCAGAGCCTGGAGCCTGCTTCAGTCTGTGACTCCCTCTCTCTCTGACCCTCCCCTGCTCACGCTGTCTCTCTCTCTCCTAGAAATAAATAAAAATATTAAAAAAAAATAAAAAAATAAAAAAATAAAAGTTACATCTCCAGTTTTCATTGCTGGAGTATGATGTACAATTGAATTTATTATTTGACCTTGTACCCTGGAACCTCGTTACAGCCGCTTACTGGCTCTAATATATTTTTGGTAGATTCTTTAGGATTTTCTATGTAGATGTTCTTGTTTGTGAATAGAGACAGTTTTCTTTCTTCATTTCCAATCTTCCTGAAAATCTTTTTCTCATCATATTATACCAACAAGCACCTCTAGTATGGTGTTGAATGGTTGTCCTGAGCAGGCCACTAGTAAATTTTTTTTTGTATGTTTTACTTTTTAGGTCTGGAATTAACCTTTTCGAAAGGGTTTTTTTGTTAGTAGTTTCTATTTTTTACATGAGATTCTTCTCTTGAGAAAACAAACGCAGTATAACCATCTTATCTTTAAGTTGTTGTGCATATTTAAAACAGGTGCTTTTTTTCTTAATGTTTATTTTATTTTTTTTGAGAGGTAGAGGGAGACGCAGATGAGCAGGGGAAGGGCAGAGAAGGAGAGAGACACAGAATCCGAAGCAGGCTCCAGGCTCTGGGCTGTCAGCACAGAGCCCAATGTGGGGCTCGAACCCACAAACCATGAGATCATGACCTGTGCCGAGGCTGGACGCTCAACTGACTGTATAACAGCTCCTTTTAAGTCCTTGCCAGTTCATGTCAACACCTGGGCAGTCTTGGCTTCACTTTCTTCTACTCAGTGTTGTTTTCCTTGGCCACATACCACCTATTCGACTCTTTACATGGCTGGTAATTGCTGCCCTGGATATTGTGGTTCTGCTAAAGTGTGTTGACCTGTGCCTTAGGCACTTGCTCTGTCCTCCCTCTGGGAGGCTTGGTTTATGCTTTTCAAGCACCTGTTTGCTTTGGCCCTTACTGCTAGGCCATGTTTTACTTTGCCCGAAAGCGTGGTCTTGCATTCTTAGGCGTGACACGTCAGGGGGCTCTGTGGAGGGCCTGCGGTGCCTACCAAGCCTCTTTAATTTGGCAGGACTGGTGCCACAGACGCTTTCCTGTGATGGGTGCCAGGGACAAGGGCCAACAGTAGTTAGAGCCTTGGCTGCTGGCTGTGAAGGAGCTGGGGAAGGGCAGTGGTGGCCGAGCTCTGTAAAGGAAGGCAGAGGAAGAGGAGGGGAGGGGCTCCTGTGAAAACCAACCCAGGGCTGGTCAGCGTCCTGTGATTAGGCCAGCATGTCTGCTAGCCCAGGAAGGAGGCTTCTGTCCCTGCCTCCTGGCTGATTCCAGGTCACAGGAATGGCTTTCGAGTCCTCGAGAAAGACTCCTGAGCAGTGGGAGAGGCGTGCACATCTCAAGGGGACAGGAAGGACGGGCACCTGTAGGCCCTCTTTAGGAAATGCTCACAGGAAGGGAGGTGGAGCGGCTCTGTGGGAGGTTGGCTACAGCAGACCGTGAGTTGCCCTGGCAGCCTTGGGGTTCCCCAGGCAGGCATCTTACAGGGACTGGGATCGTCCTCGGGACACGCCTCCCAGTACAGAGATTAGGGGGTGTCACATGCAAGAGTGTGCAGTTCTCACAGGCAGCAGCTAAACCTGTGGTGTTCCTGTCCGCCCTATAATGGTTGCTTTTCTCTGGGCTGCTGGGCTCTCACCTGGGTGATGCAGCCTTGCCAAGGACTTGGCTCTGCCCAGTGCGGCGCATTCAGAATTTCTCCCTAAACTTACAGCTACTCCTGGAGCCCCAAACTCCATTCTCTGCTTCCTCATGCCCCACACTGTGGCTTTCTGCCTGTGTCGTAGCCCCTCAGCCTGGGCTGGAAAGCTGTACCCAAACATGGATCTCACCCAAGATGTACCCCGCCTGGCAGGCATCCAGTCCCTCCGTGTCGCCTGGCAGGCATCCAGTCCCTCCGTGTCTAGTCTCTCCAGGGCCTTCAAATTGTTATTTTGTGGTTTTTTTCTAGGGCTTCTCATTGTTGCTTGTAGGGGGTTAGTCCTTGTAAACTATTCTGCCATGAACTGGAGCCAGAATGGCCCTCTCTCTGTTCTTTTTTCCAACAATTTACTATTAAAATAGTCAAACATTTATAAAAAGAGAACGTTTGAAGTGAACACCTGTATTCCTGCCATCTAGTACCTAGGATCCAAAGTCTTGGGGGGAGGGGCGCCTGGGTGGCTCAGTCCGTTAAGAGACCAACTTCGGCTCAGGTCATGATCTCATGGCTTGTGAGTTCGAGCCCCATGTCAGGCTCTGTGCTGACAGCTCAGAGCCTGGAGCCTGCTTCAAATTCTGTGTCCCTCTCTCGCTCTGCCCCTCACCCACTCTTGCTCTCTTTCTTAAGAATAAATAAAAACATGTAAAACAACAACAGCGTCTTGGGAAGTCATTGCTCTAGCCATTTCAGTAGGCAGAGTTAGGAAATAAGTATATTTTAGAAGTTGTGAGTTCCTATTGATACTTCAATTCAAATTTATTTATTTATCCTAAAGTTGATATATTTTGAGAAAGAGAAAGAGCAGGAAAGAGGCAGAGAGAGGGATCCCAAGCAGTCTCAGCACTGGCAGCTCAGAGCCCAACACAGGGCTCAAACTCAACGAACTGTGAGATCATGACCTGAGCCGAAACCAAGAGTCGGACGCTTAACTGAGCCACCCAGGTCCCCCTCAATTCAAATTTAACTTTTCATTTTATGTTTGTGTCTTCTCTCTAACAATGAACATCTTGGTTTCTAAGAACACTGATCTATAACTAGATACATTCAGATAGTCTGACTTTCATCCCTGTCCCTTCTCTTCCTGGCTTCTTGTAGGTAATGACTTGTATCTGTTCTGGTTTATCTGCTGTCATTTCTTCCTTTTAATATGAGCAGAATATAGATGTATTCCTATTTCTTTCTCTTTCTTACAAAAGACAGCGTATGGTGAACATTATTTGGAACCTTGCTTTTGTTTTTTTATTGCAAATATTTAAAAAATATAGGAGATCGAGGGGATTGATCTCAGTTTGCTTTTTGACTCATGGCACATAATTAAAAACTACATATTACTGGTTGTGTGTTTTTTAATTTTTTTAAATTTTTTAATTTATTTTTTAATATTTTTATTTATTTCTAGGAGAGAGAGAGAGAGAGACAGCGTGAGCAGGGGAGGGTCAGAGAGAGAGGGAGACACAGACTCTGAAACAGTCTCCAGGCTCTGAGCTGGCAGTCAGCACAGAGCCCGACGCGGGGCTCGAACCCACGAACCGCGAGATCATGACCTAAGCAAAAGTTGGACGCTTAACCAACTAAGCCACCCAGGCGCCCCGGTGTTTTTTTATTTTTATGTGTTTTAGGATTTTATCTTTGCATCTTATACCTTTTTTTCCCAGCTTTATTGAAATATAATTGACATATAACATTCTGTAAGTTTGAGGTGTACAGCGTAATGAGTTGATCTATATGTAAAGGGTCTTTTATCTTTTGCCTTTGGTGTGACTATTTAAGACAGAGATACGCATCAAGAATTTGTTAGATCATGTAAGTTAATAACAGTTACCATGCTTCTAAGGTTTATTATTTTATGGCTTTACTTTTAAATCATGCATTGTTTTGTTTGTCTTTTACAATTTTTACAGATTGAAGATCCGGGATGCTTCTGGGTTATTATAAAAGGATGTAGTCCCTTTTTAGATCATGAAGTTGATTATCAAAAACTAAATAGTGCCATGAATGACTTCTATAATAGCATGTATCAAGATATAGAAATAAAGCCGTTAATGTTGGAAGAAGGGCAGGTATGTATCTAATGTGCTTTAAGCACTGTGTCTTGAACTACTACTTGAAATGTACACTGGTTTGTGGATACAAGCTTTTAGCGTATTTTAATTGCTTATAATCATTGCCTTGTGTTAGGTTCTTCCGGCTGCACAAGATTCAGGCTGGTCCTGGAAAGCGGAGGTTGTTGAAGGTTCATGTGGGGCATCAGGAGATGAAATGTCATCCAAATTGGGGCATTGGGGTGGTCCTCCTGGGGGCAGGGAGCCAATGGATTCCAAATCCATCACAGGTGTAAGGGCCCAGGCAAGAGGGCATGGGAGTTTTTGGTCTAGGGTAATGCCTCTCTTTTGCTGCTCATGACTTTGACCAACTCACCCTTGTTTATTTTCCTCACTTGAAGTCACGGCCCCTCCTTCCTTTCTTGACATTGGCTCCCAGGCTCATTGATTCTCTCTACATATCAGTCATTTTTCAGGAGAGTTTGAATTTTTGTAATAGCATGACAGGAAAAGATTTATAAACTATGAGAAAAATTAGAAATAATTTGAATTCCTTCCCCCTTCCAAAAAAAATCCATCAGTAATAACATTTTTTTTTCTCCATACTACTGACTTGTTGAAGAAATGAAACCCGGTCAATTGCCCTTTCAAAATATTCCACAATTTGGGTAGCCTGAGTGCCTTCTTGTGGTGGTGGTGAACTTTCCCTCCTTCCCCTCTGTTTGTTTTTTTTAATGTTTTATCCATTTCTAGGAAAGAGAGAGAGACAGCATGAGCAGGGGAGGGTCAGAGAGAGAGGGAGTGACAGACTCTGAAACAGGCTCCAGGCTCTGAGCTGGCAGTCAGCACAGAGCCCGACATAGGGCTCGAACCCACGAACCACGAGATCATGACCTAAGCGAAAGTCGGACGCTCAACCGACTAAGCCACCCAGGCGCCCCACTCCTTCCCCTGTGTTTTATGTGGACTGTTAGTTAAAGATAAAGCTTTGATTAGATTTAGGGTTACTTCCTCCTCCTCCCCTCCCTCCGACCCCTGTCAGAGTGATTGGGACTGAGAGCTTCATCCTGCATTGACTTTGGAAGTAATCTCACTTTGGGTGAAGACCAGCAGATTCAGACGGTGACAGCCTGAGCCTTCCCTCCGGGTGGGGTCTGCCTGACAGCTCTTCTTGCCCTGACTGACAGCACCACACGGTGACCAGCACGGCCGGAATCAGCCCTTCCAGTTGAGCTTGCAAAATGGTCCTTTTCACATTCTTTCTGTATTCATGAGTCCGAATTCATCTGCAGAGAACTTTCTCTCCCCTATTAAGATGGTTCAGTGACCCTGAAGTAGTACAGTTCCTGCTGGAAAGGTAGGAAAGTTGCTTAATTCTTTTCCTTCCCAGTGTTCTGCCTTCCGCCTAGTGATTTGTGCCCAGTTACATACACCAGTGTCAGAGATTTATGTTGTTTTTCTCTCCTTCTTTTCATTTTTTAAGTACTGTATTTAAAAAAAAAATTTTTTTTTTAATTTTTTATTTCTGAGAGAGAGAGAGACAGCGACAGCATGAGGAGGGGAGGGTCAGAGAGAGATGGAGACACAGGATCTGAGCAGTCAGCACAGAGCCCGACGCGGGGCTCAAACCCACAAACTGTGAGATCATGACCTGAGCCGAAGTCGGACGCCTAACCGACTGAGCCACCCAGGCGCCCCTTAAGTACTGTATTGAACTCATGGGTTTTAATGTATTCATCAGTAGTAATCCCTGTTCCTGATGCTTCAGTTACCCCACTTCGGGCTAGCAGAAGCCCTGTGAGTCGCCAGGTCAAAGCTGACTAGCTGTGTCAACTATTAACTGTTTACACCATTCCTACAAGTTGCTTTGACCTAAGCGTTAAACAGAAATATTCTCCGTCCTTTTGCAAGATTTCTCTTGAGTCCTTTGGCTTTGGAATCCTGTGAGGCTCCTGAGAAGCCAGCCCTTGCAGGGTGGCTGCATCTAGCGTCCGGCCCAGTTCCCGAGGGCAGCAGTCTCTGTTGGCTCACGTCTTCCCCGTTGGGCCCCTCGCGAGCCTGTGGTCAGCATCTGGTTTGCTTGTCTGGGTTGCAGTCGAGTCTGCTCTGGCCAGGCAGTCCTGGGGACGTTCGGGGTGCCAGGCGGCTGTTACTCCTGCAGGGCAGTTTCCCTAAAAACAAGCTGCAGGCATTTAGGTGGTTTTCGAAGACTTTGTGCGTCACAGGCACTGTTCTAGGTGCCAGGAACATGGCGGGACAGAAGACAGGCGTCCATAGGGTCCTGGAGTCAACGTTCAGTTGTGACAGAGAGTAAACAACTGTTGGTGAGCAGGAAAAGCCCCAGGGGAGCAGGATGGGGAAGCCGAGCCTGGGGTGCGGTGTCATGGGGGGTCTAGCCACGTCACTGACCATTATTTGTATGCTTTGTTTCCGATTTGAGAAGGCAAAGCAGTGCATTCTCCTTATTTGACTTTCAAAAAAAATTGTCCTCAGTTAAGGAGTCAAACTGTAGTAAGAGAAGCAATGAAAAAGGATTGGGGTGCCCTGTGTTCCTATTTCCCGCCCAGGGGGGGTTAGTGTGGCAGCCCCGCCTCCACACACGCCTTTCTGTGAGGTAGGGTGTGGGTGGAGATGGTTTGGGAGCACCTTCCGTTGTCCCCCATGACTTGAGGTCTTCACACCGTTTACTTCGTAGGTCTGTGTGGTTTACTGCCAGGAACTGAAGCGCTGGTGCAGGGCTGTCATTAAGTCCCTTGTGTCTTCGGCCGACCATCACCTGGCGGAGTGCTTCCTGGTGGATTTTGCCAAGTACATCCCGGTGAAATCTAAAAAGTACGTATGGGCACCTGGGTGGCTCAGTCTTGAAGCACCTGGCTTCAGCTCAGGTCATGATCTCGTAGTTTTCGTGAGTTCGAGCCCTGCGTCGGGTGAGTCCCGCTTCTCTCTTCCTTTCTCTCTCTCTGTTCCTTACTCAGTTTGTGTGTGTTCTCTCTCTCTCTCAAAATAAATTAATTAAAGAGTACATACGTATTTATTTTGCCTGATGCTTTTTAAGGAGACAAATACTAGTTTTAAAGGAGAGCGTCAATTTTTAAAGTAAGGGATAGAGGTCATAAAACTGGGATTATTTTAGCTTCATGTAGGGGCAGCTTGCGGGTTCCAATTCTACATGCAGTCAGTGTTAAGAGCAAGTGGGCAAAGTGAGGATTCCTCAGGCAGCCTTCTTCCACCTTCCTTCCTGGCCTCCCCCCTTAGTGTGGTCAGGTGACGAAGTGGGTCCTCAGGGAGGCAGAAGGTCATCTTGTCCCCCCAGAGGGGACGTGTGGTGGTGCAGCCTCCCATTGCGGGGATTAGCACACCTATCTAAGTATTCCTGGTCATTTTACTTCGCAGAGTGGGGGCACGACCATCAGTCACATAAGGTGGGGAGACAGTTGACAAGGAGTCCTCATTTACTCCAGGACCGCCTACCAGGACATTAGAAAGCACTATCAACAAGCAAGGCTTTGTGGTAATTTTTTTATCGTTTCCCGTCCCAGAGTCAGAGGATATTGGTTTCATAATTAATTTGAGGACCCTTCATCCAAAAGATTTTAGTTGCAATGAGAGGTTTATCTTGAGTAGAAGAATTTCATGGCAGAAGGGCTTATCAGACATTGGGAATTGGCAGATATTTAAGAAAAAAAATAGTTGCCTTTCTCCCTCATGATTCTGTGCCTTTATAAATAACCATAGTTGTTATAAGAGTAAATGTCGTGTTGAATTGTTTGGAAAGAGTTTTAGTATTTGGAGTTTAAGTTAAGCTTGTTTTGGGCAAGAGAACTCTGTGATTAAAACAGAGCTCCGGGGGGCCTTGGGGGGGAGCGGTTAGGACAGCCACCTTTTCATGAATGGTTGAGACAGGGCGAGGTCAGGCTGCCCGTATGGGGCATCGAGAACCCGCTTTTGTTGGAACGGTACATGCAGGTGGTCTATCGTTTGCCTGAAGAATGGAAATGGACGTGCTGAACGTGTTTTTCAAGTCTGAGTCCCTCATTTTGCAGAGTTGATGAACATGAATTATAAAAACACTGGCTCAGAAAACCCAGAGTTTCTGCTCATTTACAGAAATTTCACGGTAATTCTGGTTGTGTATTGAAACTGATGTTTAAAAATCTTCAATTGAATAAACTTCACGGGATTGTGCATTATTTCCTAGCGTTTTCTCAGTCTGAGGAGCCATGTTAGATGTAATTTTTCTAGTACCTTCCGCCCCCACATCATGAAGTCTTAACAGCAGATACACTGAATATCCACTCATGTACTATTCACGTATCTG
>NW_027528608.1:3288083-3329717 GCF_008692635.1 Crocuta crocuta
CAAATGTGTGATAGTTACTTCCTGCTGTTGGTGGCTATGTTAGAAACAGAAAGAATTGGTTTTTGTGTGTCTTAAGTATGTTAATCACATTGGTGTGCTTTAAAAGAAATACCTCACGTGGAAGTTTTCTTTGTAATGGAACTGTTTCTGTTTTGCCCTTAAGCATCCGAGTTGCAGTAGAAACCTTTATGCAGCTTCCCTACCGCGCGAAGAAATTCAGACTGTACTGCACGAAGCCGGTTACGTTACACATTGACTTCTGCGAAGACAGCGCTGAAATCGTGTAAGTGCTGCCTGTGACAGATGCCAAATCGTGGGTAAAAGTCACGAAATCAAGTGGACGATGTTGATAGTGAACCTGTTCCCCTTGGGTGGTGCTGAGGGTGGTGGCCACTTTGTTACTCACGAGGCAGCTTCTGAGTTGGTGTGTGTGGATCCTGGAACCCAGCCGTGAAGCCCAGTGCCCTGGGTAGCCCCCTCTGTAGAGGCTGCAGTTGAGGGGGCCTTACAGGGGAGCCCGAGCTCTGTGCTCTGCGATTTTTTTTTTAATTGGAAAAAGTAGTAAATTAACTGTAAAGAGACACATTGGCATGTAGCTTCATGGAGTATTAAAAAAAAAAAAAGCCCATCACATTTTTCTCCAGCCTCTCTCTCCCCACCCAGGCCTCTGTGACCCGTCCAGACTCTGAATTTGCAGCTCTCATTCAGTGCTTTCTGTGTTCATTTGCATGGAGCCTTTCATGAAAATCAGAACACACTGCCTTCTCTGCACATTTAACCTAATAATGTGTGCTGAAGCTCTCCGCTAGTGCATGTACTACCTTCTACTGTTGGACTTTCTGTGGTGAACATAACTGGCTGTCTGCTGACCTTAATCTTTCCCCTCTTGAGAGCCAGCTAGAGTGTTTCCAGAGCACTGTGTACAGAACGTTTCCTGTGAGAATGTGGATAAATGCCTATAAAACATGGTATGGAGAGAGGTACACGCACGCGTGTACGTGTGCACATATCATCCACTCCCTCCCGCCTTTGCCTCGCTTTCCTAGGGTTGGGCTGCATCGCCAATTTTAGCACAGGATGGGTCCCTGCATTGGGCAGTACCTCTGCAGGGGTGTGGCTGCGAGCTCCACTGTCTTTTTTTTTTTTCTTCAAATTTTTAATGTTTTATTTATTTCTGAGAGAGAAAGACAGCATGAGCAGGGGAGGGTCAGAGAGAGAGGGAGGCACAGAATCTGAAACAGGCTCCAGGCTCTGAGCTGTCAGCAGAGAGCCCGATGCGGGACTCAAACCCATAAACCATGAGATCATGACCTGAGCCAAAGTCAGACACTTAACCGACTGAGCCACCCAGGCGCCCCTCCGCTGTCTTGACCAAGTGCTACCTGAGGTCCTGGGGCAGCCCTCCCCTGCCACCTGGTAACCCACCGCCCTCAGGACTGTGGCATTGTGGGAAGAAAAACTGTAAGGCCTGGCACACTTTGGGCTTAATTGGCACGTCCTGATGATGTTGCATTGTGTTCTCTGAACCGGGAGGCCACCCCTCTTGTGGAGGCTTTCGTGGGATCTGTGGAGACCCTCCGTTCCCAGTCCCTGCCCCCCCGCACCTACAGTTCCCTTGAGAGGGTGAGTGCATCGCCTGTGGCTAGCCTCAGAAGCTGCACCATGAGCCAGCTTGTCCCTGCCGATGCCAGGGCGCCCCGCCAGGCTCCCTGCGGCCAGCCCACACGGCCTCTGCCCTCGGAGACCGTGGGAGAGTGGGTCCCCCACACAGCAGCAGCCCCTGCCCCCTCCCCGTCCCACTTCCGGGGCAGCCAGCTCCTTCCCTCCAGGGCTGGCATCAGGGTGCTCTGTCCACGCCCAGCTGCCCCTCAGAGGCAGATGGTTTCTTGTTCTCCCCCATCTGCGTCACCGCCTTCCCAGCGCTGCGGTGCTCCCCAGGCACTGTCCCCAGCCTCGGACGCCCCCTCTGGGCGGGCACACGTGGCATCGGGAACGTCTGGGTCAATGTGTGTTTTACAGTCTCTGTGGATTTTGTCCAACGGTCCTCCAGGGCCCTAGCAGGTTATTCTTGCATCACTGGAGTGTGGAGTGCTCTTTCCTCGTGCAGTGTCGACTAATTTTTTTTTTTATTTCTGATTGTTTGCTGGGTGAAAATGGCATTTTGTTTTTAATTTGCATTTCTCTAGCTTATAAAGTTGGTATCTCTTCATGTGGTGGTTCTTTGTGTATGAGAAGGAAACAGACTGAATGATTGGTTTACCTGTAATAGCCTAGATTGATTTTTTCCTTTAGGCCATTTTCTTTCATTTTTTTAAACCTTACTAGGTCATTTTTGTGTGTGTAGCAAGGTTTTAGAAGCACTGTCTCAATTTTTTTTTTTGCCTCCTTTTACAGACCCTTTGATTTTCTTGAAGTAATGTGCTAAATATCTGTTTTAGTAAAAATAAAATAAAACCTTAGCCCAGGCCTGGGGCTGGATGCTTTATGTATGTTACCTCATTTGATCCCTAAAACAGCGCCCGGAGCCTGGTGGTGGCGTCTCTGGGGAGTGAAACTGGCGGAGACAGAAAACCTGTCACTCTGCCCTGAACTTCCGTTATTTTTGTTCCTTGCTTCCAAATACTCCTTCTCTTCCACCGCCTACAGCCCTTAGGGATTTCTTTCCAGAGCACAGGGAAGGGCAAGGTGATGGGAGAAAGCTGGAGGCAGGGGAGAGTGCCGGCCGGGTGGGGATGGCGTGAGGCGCTGATGGCCGCTGTCCCCCAGCCACTCTTAACGTCTTGGCCTAACCAGCGCTGCACACTCAGCGTCCCTGCTCCGGGAGCCTGTGTTCCGGCCGGAGAGACATATGTCTCAGGTCTCTGGGGAGGGGACACTGGTGAGGGGACAGGCGATGCGCTAGTGGTGGGCGTGGGCCGCTCGGGAAGCCCCAAGGGGGCCTGTTCTCTGTGAGGCCCTGCACTGGGTGGCAGCAGAGACAGTGGCCGGAGGAGGCCCCTGCAGGGCGGGGCTGGGACCCCCCCCCCCCAACCCCCCCGCCCAGGGCAGAGCCAGGCCCACCTCCCCGGGCCCCTGCATCACATGTTCACCACACAGTGTCAGAAGCAGCCAGCGGGTGGCTTGCAAAGAGATGTTGGTGTCCCAGCCTCACATTTGTGTTTGATAAGGCGGCATCTGTTTACTGTTGCAGACCTGCCAAGAAGTGGGACAGCGCAGCTATTCAGTACTTTCAGAACATCCTGAAAGGTAAGGCAGGTGCGCCATCGCCGCAGCCTGCTTTGACTTGACCCCCAGGGGGGTTAGCTTTCTGTTGGCGCAGGGGCTTGAGACGTGTGTGTTCATCTGTTACCTGGTGCTCCTCCCACCCTGCATCACAGTGACTCTGCACCCCTGGAACTCTGCGGGTGGGTGTGGCTGTCCGCAAGGGAGAGTTGACATGAGAAAGGGGCTGTTCGGGTGAGGGCTCCTTCCCCCACAATAAGACCCGCCCCTTGGCGTGCGCATGCAAGCCGTGTACTGCAAAATACGTGTCTGTGCACGTCGCTAAGCCAGCAACTCACGGAAAGCCTTGCCTTTTTCAGTGATGTGTAATGATCATTATTGCCGATTTAGGATGTGAGATGGCTGGGTGCTGCCCGGCACCTGCTGGGGTCCCGACCCCGCCCCTGCACCGCCCTGGTGTCTAGGTAGCAGGAGAGCCAGATGCTGGGACCTGGGAGACAGGAGAGGTTGGGAGGGTCTCTGGCTGCAGAGTGTGGGCACTGGGAGCCCACTGGGGAACACTGGGAGATACAGGGGTGGAGGAGGCAGAGCACCGGGGATTGCATCCTGCCCTGCAACCTTCTGTGAGCCCCGTCTCCTCGCCCATAAGTGGTGGTGACAGTGGTGACATGAACCACGTTTGTGACGGACTTTGCATAGGGCCCGAAGGTGCCCCAGCCTGGAACTGCAGTGTGGGTTCCTGGGTCTCAGAGAGGCGCCAATAGCTCCGTTTGACGGGGCATCAGCAGCATGGAGGCACTCAGGCGAGAGACTGAGTCGGTGGATTCAGGAGGCACTGGAAGGGAAGGTGGCCAAGAGCTGCTCAAGGCGTTGGTAGGGGCAGGGGGTGGAGGGCACGGGGCTGGCTCCAGGCTGGGAGAGCCTTCTTCGTGTCTGACCGCCCACCGCCTCCCAGGGGGAGGTTGCTGGCCTTGGTGGCGCTGGGTGATGCTAGGTGGTTAGCACAGATTAATAGGCAGAATGTAACTGCTTCAAGTATACTTATCAGCTCATAATTTACGTTTGTTCATTTGTGCTGTTTAGCAACTACCCAGGTGGAAGCCAAATTGTGTGCTGTGGAAGAAGATACTTTTGAGGTCTACCTTTATGTAACTATAAAAAATGAAAAAGTAAGTGAAAGAATTGCATTTACAAAATATTTTGTCATCATTTAAATTTTTTATTTTAATAAAACAAAGAGTAAACACTAAGGAAAAGAACGTCATTCACACATAAGGACCCCTGGGTGGCTCAGTCAGTTAAGTGTCCAACTTGGTCTCGGCTCAGGTCTCAATCACACAGATCATGAGATTGAGCCCCACATAGGGCTCTGTGCCCAGCGTGGAGCCTGCTTGAGATTCTCTCTCTGTCCCTCCCCCACACACACATGCACACTCTCATGCTCTCTCAAAATAAATAAGTAAACTCTAATAAAAAAGTTGGGGCTCCTGGGTGGCTCAGCCTGTTGAGCGTCTTGACTCCGGCTCAGGTTATGGTCACAAGGTTCATGAGCACGAGACCCGCATCAGGCTCCCGGCTCTCAGCACAGAGCCCAACTTGGGCCACCATTTCGTGAACTGTGACATCATGACCTGAGCCAGAATCAAGAATCAGACGCTTAATTGAGCCACCCAAGTGCCCCCTAGGATGTAATTTTTATAAATACACATATTTGGCATGGTTTGAGTTCACTGCTTTTTTTTCTTCGCATAATTTTCTCACTGTGTAATATGTGCTCATTGTAGAAAATTGAGATAACATAAGTAGAGAGGAAGTGGGCACAATGTGAACTCCCTGCCCCCACTTATCAGCTGTTAACATTAGGGTGGCTGTCCCCTTATGGAGGGTGGCACAGGGCAAAAAGATGCAGCAACAGATGGCATCTTAACCATGGATTTATTTTATTTTTTAAAATATTTTTGGAGGCGCCTGGGTGGCTCAGTTGTTTAGGTTCTAGCTTCAGCTCTCAGGCCATGATCTCGAGGTCCGTGGGTTTGAGCCCCACATAGGGCTCTGTGCTGACAGCTCAGAGCCTGGAGCCTGCTTCTGACTCTGACATTCTTTCTCTCTACCCCTCCCTAGCTCATGCTCTGTCTCTCTCAAAATTAAACATTAAAAAAAATTTTATTTTGAGGGAGAGTGCAAATGCACGTTTGAGTGGGGGTGGGGGGGTCCAGAGAGAAAGGGAGACAGAATCATAAGCATCCTTTGCACTGTCAGTCCAGAGCCTGATGCGGGGCCTGAACCCACAAACCATGAGATGATGACATAAGCCGAAATTTGAGGGTCAAACGCTTAACTGACTGGAGCCACCCAGGTGCCCCTAAAATGCTGTTTCAGTAAATCCACAAATCTAATTTGAATTTTGCCCATTTCCCCCCTGATTTCCTTACTCTGCCTAGGACATGATCCAAGATCTCCTGCTGTTTCCTTGGGCTCCTCCAGTCCGTGATGGTTCCTCGGTCTTTCCTCATCTTCTAAGACCTTGACCCTTTGGAGGGGTTGTTCAGTTATTTTGTAGAACGTTGCTCAACTTGGGTTTGCATGATGTGATTAGATCGAGGTGGTGCATTTGGGGCAAGGATGTTACAGAAGTGACGCCCGTACCCCCGTCTGCATCCTCGCAGGGACGTTCTGATGTTGATACGTGGTGTTACCGCTCAGGCTAACCTTGGTCACCTGGGTAAGGTGGTGTCTGCCAGGTGCACCCTGCAGTTACTGCTTTTTCGTTTTGAAATTGTTAAGTATCTTATGGGGCGTTATTCTGGGGCTGTGCAAATACCCCTCAGTGATTCTGCCTGCAATGCTTATTTCTGTGGTGCTTGCCCCTTTCTGTCAGGCCTTCTACATTAAAAAAAAAATTATTTTTTAACATTTATTCAATTTTGAGAGACCAAGAGAGACAGAGTGTGAGTAGGGGAGGGGCAGAGAGAGAAGGAGACACAGAATCCGAAGCGGACTCCAGACTCTGAGCTGTCTGCACAGAGCCCGATGCGGGGCTTGAACCCACGGACCTCCAGATCATGACCTGAGCTGAAGCTGGACACTTAACCAGTTGAGCCACCCAGGTTTCTCAGGCCTTCTACATTTTTTGATTTGAGTTCTATAAAGAACTGGCCCTTTCCCCCCCATTTATTAATCGATTCAGTAATTTATCTTAGTATAGTCTCTGGGCTCTTTGTTTTACTCTAGGGGATAGAATCCATTACCGTCCTTAGTATCTTGCTCAAATTGTCGCATATTTGGCCATTAGCAGCTTCTTCAGGGTGGCCTGTGCGTCCTTTCAGTGTACCCCATCGTGGAAACCTTTCTACATTTTGGTTCCGTGAGATGCTCTAGGCTAATGTTGTCATTTTCCAGCCCAGCTCTGGAATCAGCTGCTTCTTGAAGAGTGATGTTCAGAGAGTAAGACCAGGGCACGAGGTGTGCTCATGGCTCCCGGGGGTCAGTGACTGTAGGCCCCTCTGCAGACAGGAAGCACGTGGACGTGCACCCATCCTTGTACACACTGCTCTGCATCTCATTCCAGTCCGGCATCACGGGGTTCTTTCTGGCCTGCCCCGTTCCTTATCTTGACACCTACTCTGGACCCTATCGTTGTTAACTACCATATACTTACTTGACTAATCCTAGTATTCACATAAAGTAAATCTGGAATTGCTCGCCCACATTCCCATGAAAAAGAAGTTTGTCCTTAGCCTTAGAGCATGCAGCCAAAACACTGTATTCCAAAGCTACTTAGGTTGGTGGTTTTCTTCCCCACCTTTCTTCCTTGTGATGATGTTATCCATTTGGCATAAGGTTCACTTGTTACTCTTTGGGTTCCCCCACATCCTTGTCAATTGCACATTGCTTATTTCACATTTCATTGCTTATTTTTCACTTTGGGAAAAGTAACAAAATGTTGGCTCTTGGACCAGTCTTGTAAAACATCTTTAAAAAAAGTTTTTTAATGTTTGTTTATTTTTGAGAGACAGAGTGCATGTGGAGAAGGGGCAGAGAGAAAGGGAGACACAGAATCTGAAACAGACCCCAGGCTCTGAGCTGGCAGCACAGAGCCCGATGTGGGGCTGGAACCCACGAACTGTTGAGATCATGACCTGAGCCAAAGTCGGACGCTTAACCAACTGAGCCGTCCAGGCGCCCTGTAAAACATCTTTAAACAAGTTCCTTACAGACTTCTTTCTTCTTGCTGTTCCAGTAGGTCTCTTTCCCTCTGTGTGTGGCTGTGTGCAGATAACTAGTTCTTACTTCCGGCGGTGGGGGTGGGGTGGTGGAGTGCGGAATGCATGCTTATTAGCACAGAGAACTTACAGTAGGTGCATGAGGTCATAATTGTCAGGAAAAGAAAAACAGGGTGCACCGTCTGCTTCCAGCTCTCTAAGGAGGCACAAGGTGTTTTCTTTTTTACCTGGCTTCTTTTACTCAGCAGAATTATTTTAGCATTTATCCGCTTTATCCCTTTTATTGTCAAATACTTTTCCATTGTCTGGATGTATTACAGTGTATTTATCCATTCACTTCTTGGTGGACATTGGAGTTTTGGCCAGTTTGGGACTTAAACAAAACTGCTATGAATATTCATGTGCAATTCTTCCTGTGAACCCATGCATTCATTTTTCTTGGGCAAATACCTAGGAGTCAAATTTCTGGGTGGTATGGTTGGTATTGAGAGATTGCCTATTGTTTTCCAAAGTGGTTAACTATTTTATGCTCCCATGAACAATGTTATGAGTGTTTTGGCTCCTCCACTTCCTCTTCAACACTTGTCTGGCCACTTTGATAGGTGTGTAGTGGTATCTTGTTGTGGTTTAACTTTTCATTTCCCCAATGACTCATGATGTTGCGTGTCTTTCCATAGGCCCTTGCAATCGACGTATCTTCTTTGATGAAGTATTCAGATCTTTTGCACATTTTTGATAACATTTTAAATTGAAATATAGTTGATACTTAATGTTATATCAGTTTGAGATGTACAGCGTGGTGATTTAATAAACCTGTATGGCGCTCTGGTCCCCGCAGGTGTGGCTACCATTTGTCACATGCAACACTATTACAATACCATTGACTGTATTCCCTATGAAGCTTTTATTCTTGTGACTTCTTCATTCCAGAACTGGAAGCCTGTATCTCCCACTCTCCTTCACCCATTTGTACATTCCCCTTCCCCCATCCCCTCTGGTGACCGTCATTTCTCTGTATTTATGGTTCTGTGCCTGCTCTTTGTTTGTTTATTCATTTGTTGTTTTGTACATTTGACATTTAAGTGAAACCATACAACATTTGTCTTATCTCTGACTTCTTTCACTTAACATGATACCTTCTAGGTCCATCTGTGGTGTTGCTAATTGCAAAATTCCATCCTTTTTGTGGCTGAATAATATTCCATTGTATTTTACCCTTTTTAAAATGGGTTGTTTGTCATCTTTTTATTGAGTTTTGAGAGTTCTTTATATATTCTGGATACATGTCCATCCAGAGAGAATATTTTAAAAATATTTCCTTGGGGCACCTGGGTGGCTCAGTCAGTTAAGCTTCCAACTTTGGCTCAGGTCATGGTCTCACAGTTCATGATTTCAGGCCCTGCATTGGGCTCTGTGCTGACAACTCAGAGCTCGGAGCCTGCTTCAGATTTTGTGTCTCCTCCTCTCTCTGCCTGTCTCCTCTTTGTGTTCTTTTTCTCTCAATAATAAATAAATAAACATTTAAAAATATTTTCTCTCTGTAGATTGCTTTTCATTTCTTTTTTAAAATTTGTTTATTTATTTATGAGAGCATGAGTGGGGAATGGGCAGAGAGAGAGGAAGAGAGAGAATCCCAAGCAGCCTCCAAGCTGTCAGCACAGAGCATGATGTGAGGGGCTTGATCCCAGGAACCATGAGATCATGACCCGAGCCGAAATTAAGAGTTGGACACTTAGCTGCCTGAGCCATCCAGGTGCCCCCGTTCTTCCTCCTAACAGTGTTTTTTGAAAAGCAAATTTTAAATTTTGATAAAGTCTGATTTATCAGTTTTTCCTTTTTTAAGCTTATTTTAAAGTTTATTTATTTTGAGAGAGAGAGAATGTATGCATGTGTGTGTGCAGAAGCAGGGGATGGGCAGAGAGAGAGGGAGAGAGAGATTCCCAAGCAGGCTTCACGCTGTCAGCACAGAGCCAACTCCCACGGGCTGTGAGATCTTGACTAACTGAGCCACCCAGGTGCCCCTATCAGTTTTTCCTTTTATGATTCGTGCTTTGCCTTTGCCAACTGCCCAGGTCTTTGCTTGGCAGAGTCTTGTTAGCTCTCCAGTGCTTTCAAGAAGATTTTTTTCTGTTTTGTCCAGATTCTTCCTGTTTTTCTTATCAGCTGGGCTGGTCAGAAGTATCTAGCTTGTCATCACCAGGGCAAAAGTCGAGAAATTGGTTTCTATCAGATTATGTCCTATAAAATAATTTTTTCTGAAGACTGAAATTTGGGGTCCAGTTTGGGATATTTTCTAAACAGTCATTTATTTGACTCTCTTTGTCTTATTCATGAAATGTCCGAAATTGTACAGGTCTGTGTTAACGATGATCTGGTTGCAAAGAACTTTGCTTGTTACATATCCCCCAAGGAGAATAAGAACCTTCATTCTGTAGAGAAGCCACGATTGAATAGAAAGTCGGCATCCTTTTCCAGTAAACTCAATCCAGCCCTTACTCTTTGGCCAATGTTTTTGCAAGGAGAAGATTCTCAGGGAATGGAAAGTGAGTGCATCCTCATCGATATACATGGTGGTTTATTTATTTATTTTATTATTTTTTTTACATGGTGTTTTTTTTTAAATTGTCTTATTTGTATAAATCTTACTGTACTGATGTAAGCTGTGCATACTTTCCCCATATGGAGGCAGAGACTTGGACTCTGAATTTAATATTTTAATTCTAATTCTAGTGATTTTGTGACGATTTGAGGTCCCTATCAACAGGACATTTTTTAAATGTTTTATTTATATCTGAGAGAGAAGGAGAGACAGTGTGAGCAGGGGAGCGTCAGAGAGAGAGGGAGACACAGAATCCGAAACAGGCTCCAGGCTCTGAGCTAGCTGTCAGCACAGAGCCCGATGCGGGGCTCGAACCCACGAACCGTGAGATCATGACCATAGCTGAAGTCGGACACTTAACCGACTGAACCCCCTAGGCGCCCCAACAGGACATTTTTTTTTTTTTAATGAGACCAGGAAAAAACTGTTCTCAATTTCTTATTAACATGAAACTACATTTTCAGAAGTCCGTAAGTTCATAATTTAAAGATATTGCTAAAACAACGTCACATGTCTACCATGTTAGACACTTTTAATTTTTTTTTAATGTTTATTTGTCATAGAGTGTGAGCAGGGGAGGGACACAGAGAGGAGACACAGAATCTGAAGCAGGTTCTGAGCTGTCAGCACAGAGCCCGATGTAGGGCTCAAACCCATGAACCGTGAGATCATGACCTGAGCCAAAGTCGGACTCTCAACCTACTGTGAGCCTCCCAGGCACCCCATTTTAGATACTCTGTTAGATAAAAGAGCTGTTTATTAACAGGGAAATCCGAGAAGAGTCTGTCATGGACAGTGGAAACAATTTTAAATGTGTCTCTCTCAACTCCATTTTCCTCAGCCCCTTCACACTGCTTTCCTGCCCCGAGTTAGGTCCCCCCTGACCTCCCAGCAGAGGCGAGAGCTGAAGTAGTAGACCAGCGAATTTGCATTTTTAGTTTGGGTTTATTTCATGCTTTAATCCTGAATTGTGTTCTCTCTGTCAGATTCACATGACTTAACGTTTCTGGCTCAGTCTTGTCAGCATCCGTGGCCCAAGGCTGTTGTTGGTGACTTTGGGCCAGCTGCTGTGATCCTGGGTAAGTTTACATGTGTGAGGCGTTTTGTAGGCAGCATAAAAGACCACTCAGCTGTTTAAAGAGTTTAAGGCTTGTGTAGAAGGGCTGTGGTAACTTTCTCTCTTTCTCTTGGAACCAGTTTATGACGTAGAAGCTGGCAGAGGCCATTTGCCTTGCAGTCCCTACTGAGAGGGTTTAACTATAACATAAAGAACACACGTAAGAGGTGTCACGTGTAAAACTGGTTTATTCAAGCCCAGCCCCACACCAGTGATGATTATATGTTCTCTGAGTATACGTACAGATTTATGATCAATTTTTACTTTAAGCAGCAGCACATATAACAGTGAGAGGCAATTTATGAGGGTAAGAATACCCAGTCTTTAATTCCCTACCTCTGGCGTACATAATGGATTGGAATTGATGGGCAAGAGTGGCATCTGCCAGCTCCTCTTTGTTGGCTCACCCTCTGCGGTAATTCCTCTACCCCTTACTTCTCTCCCTCTCACGTCAGGCACATGTGTACCTGTGGGGGTGTTGTTGCACGCATGTAATCGGAAACCTCAACTAAGTTAAAGCTCTCGCCAATGAAATGATTCCCTACATTTAGTGTTATTTTCAGTTACTTCGGTAATGTTGTTATCACAGAGAAATACAGATATTCAGAGTTTTATTTTTTATTTTTAAAAACATTTTTTTTAATGTTTTATTTATTTCTAGGAGAGAGAGAGAGAGAGACAGCGTGAGCAGGGGAGGGTCAGAGAGAGAGGGAATCACAGACTGAAACAGGCTCCAGTCTCTGAGCTGGCAGTCAGCACAGAGCCCGACGCGGGGCCCGAACCCACGAACCGCAGATCATGACCTAAGAGTTTTAAAAACCTGCCGTCTTTAATAATTAGTTATTAAAGAGTTTCCAGAGTTTCCAGTTGTGAGGCTGTTTATACCATTTTTCTCTCATCGGAATGAGATTCTACTACACATACATCTGGGTACTGTTTTTCAGTTAACATTGGGTGAACTTCTTTCTGGACACTCAGAGGTGTCCAGGAGCACGTGGCTTAAGGATATGGGCTCTGATGTAAGATGGCTGGAATATCAGTGTCCCTCTCTCCTATGTGACATGGGGAGGCACTGTTCCCATCCCAGTGACCTGATCAACGTACAGAGCTTACGTGGCGTGGAGCCTGGCCTGTGGCAGACTTGGGCACATGGGGCCCCCACCCTGTGTTGTGATGTGCCTCCTGCAGGGCTCCCAGATGAGAATTCTTGCTGAAAGGAGCCCCTGTTACTGACGGGAGAAATACAAATGGAAATAAAAATATGTGCCCATTTCCACCAGAGTAGGAAAATAGCAGGCATTTTACATTATGCTTAATCACTGCACAGCTTTCCGTCATACGGATATCTCATTAGTATTTTAAGTAGCCCGAGATTGCCGGGCAGTAACAGTTTCCCATTCTTCCATATTATAGTCAGTGTTGGAATGGACTACATGTGTCTTTGGAAAGGAAAAGGTTGATGGTAAACTAAAGAAATGCTAATGTGAGATGTAACTGGTTGTCATGTGAAAAACAAAATGATCAGATATTACTTGTCCAAGCAAAGATTCTCCTTTCCCTGTGATCATAGTGACGTGGTTTTTCAACTGTGTTTTTTTTTTGTAAGTTTATTTATATTTGAAAGAGACAGAGTTACCTGAGCAGGGGAAGGGGCAGAGAGAGAGGGAGACACAGAATCTGAAGCAGCTCCAGGCTCTGAGCTGTCAGCACAGAGCCCGACGCGGGGCTCAAACTCCTGAACCGTAAGATCATGACCTGAGCTGAAGTCAAAAGCTTAACCAACTGAACCACCCAGACACCCCTCAACTGTATTTTAATTAATTTGTAGTACTTCTCCTTGAAGTTGACTTACATTTTTTTTTTAAATGAAAGTACAATTCTTTGTTAATATGTGGTTAAACAGTCAAATAGTACAAGAGTAATGGAAAGTACTTTCCTTCTTGCAACCTCTCCTCACCCCAGACCGTTCCCTAGAGGTAAACCTTTATCTTACCCCTTAGCTATTTATTTTGGTGGTTATCTCCAAATTTTGAAACACTTATGATTAATTTACTATTTCTGGGCTTATCAGTTCTAGACAGACAGTCTTGACTTCTGTGACAGACTAGCTACACTCCTGATCCAGGTGCATTTATTCATCAGATGTTCGTTACCACTTAGGCGTCAGGACTATTCTAGGGACTCAGCAAGGAAGGCAGCAGGTATCTGCTTTCATGGGGCTTACATCCATTTCATCAATGAGATTTTTATTTTAGGATAATCACAGACTCAGAGAAAAGTTGGAGAGCTTGACAGAGAAGTCTCTTTCGAAAGCATGTGAGAATTAAACTGCTCACTGGATCTTTCCCCAGTACTTGAGTGTGTTTTTCTAGCAACAAAGGTATTCTCAAAAATATTCACCACACAGCCAGCAGAATCAGAAAAGTAACATCGACACATCGTGATCAAATGAGCCTCAGACACCAGTCAGGTTCGGCCACTCGTCCCTGCGATTTCTTTGTGGTGGAAGGGTGCGGCTCAGCACCTGTTCCTGCGCTTAGCCGTTACGTCTTCTCTGGAATCGTTCCTCAGTCTTCCCTTGATTTTCATTACCCTGACACCTTTGAAGACTATAGACCAATTGTTTTGTAGAATGTCCCTCAATGGGAGCGGATGTTTTTGTCATGATCAGATTCAGCTCATGCACCTGTGGCAGGGATCCCTCAAAAGAGATGCTGTGTTCATCTTACCAGGTGACCCAAAACTGATTTATCCCATTACTGATGAATTGTTTCCTTAAATTGCTTAATTAAGGTAGCATCTGCCAGACTTCTCCACTGAAAGTTACTGTTCACCTTGTAAAAATATTTTGCAGACTGCTATCACGAAACATAAATATACCATTCCTTTTTATTTACTAATTAATTCATATTCGTACAGATTCCTGTTTGAAACCCTGAAATCAGTCATTTCTCCAAGATTCCCTGGCTTTTTTTAATGGAGAGTGGCATTTTGAAGCCAAGATCTGGGAGCTGGGATTGTTCGTTTCTGTTGCGGTGTTACTGCTCCCAGGCCCTTCAGTGGACAGAGCTGAGGACTATGTGCATGTGTACGTGTGCCTCCATATACTTACATCTGTATTTTCTATCTGTCTATAATCTATGTACTGAAAAGCAGGAGTTCACACCACTACTTCCAATTGTGATCCTGCTACTGGATTTATTCTAGCTTCATGCCCTCCCAAATTTGTTATACCCCTCTGTGACTGAGATTCCTACCTTCCGTTATCCATACTGTAGTTACTGATGGGGTCAGTCCTCCTGTATAATCAACCACTCTTTGGTTTTATAAGAAACTGGTTGTTTATGACCATTACTACCACCCTTGCTGCATAGATGCATTCCTCACTCTATTTGCTGACAGTACTCCCATCCCCTTAAACCTCACCTGTGCCCCTCACTCACCCAGTTCAGGGTGATACCCTCCCTCTGCCACACACAGCCGCCTTGTGGATGCTTTCCTCATTTCTCTTAGACCTAGATCCACCCCCACTTTGGTTCTGCATTCCCACATGGGGTTGCTTCTCACTCCCACCCTTGCAAAGGCACCCTCCTAGCCCTTCTTGGCTCTGAGCCTCTCTCCTCCTCTAGCCCACCCCCCCTTAGGTGCTTACTTAAGTTTGGTTGGTTGGGCTGATATTCTGCTTTGTTATCACCAAGGTCTCTCTGCCAGCACAGATCAGGCGCCCTTTTTTCTGCCTCACCTACCAGTCTTAGGACTGAATTGTGTGAGTTTTGATAGACTTTGTCTTTCAAGGAATTGGTCCAGTTCATCTGTGTTACCATATTTGTGGGCATAGAGTTGTTCATAGTATTCCTTTTTCATCCTTCCAGTGTCTATGGGACCTGTAGTGATGTCTCTTCTTTCATTTCTGGTATTTGTTAACTGTTTTATCTTTGTTTTTCTTAGCCAGGTAGAGGCTTAGTGTTTTTATTGAGTTTTTCCAAAGCAAACCATGCTATGGACTGAGTTGTGTGCCCCCCAAATTCATCTGTTTTTTGAAGCCCTGACCCCAGTGTGATTGTATTTAGAGATAGGGTCTTTAAGAAGTAATTAGGTTAGGGGTGCCTGTGTGGCTCAGTCAGTTAAGCATCTGACTTTGGCTCAGGTCATGATCTCACCACTCATGGGTTCAAACTCCACACCGGGCTGTCTACTGACAGCTCAGAGCCTGAAACCTGCTTCGGATTCTGTGTCTCCCTCTCTCTCTGCCCCAGCCCCTCTCAAAAATGAATAAATGTTTAAAAAAAAATTTTTAAAGAAGTTATTAGGTTAAATGAGATCATAAGAGTGGAGCCCTGGCCCAGTAGAACTAGTGCCCTTATAAGAAGAGGAAGAGACACCGGAGTACTTTCTCTCCTCCATATGGGGATACATAAGAAGGCAGCCATTTGCAAGGTAGGAAGATAGCTCTATAAGTAGTACCTTGATCTTGGATTTCCCAGCATCCAGACCTGTGAGAAAATAAGTTTCTATTGTTTAAGCCACCAATTTATAGTATTTTGTTATGGCCTGAGCCAACTAATGCCAAGCAGCTGTTGGTTTTACTGATTTCCTTGATTATTTTACAATCCCAGCAGAGGTAACGAAATTTTTCTCCCAGTCCAGCAACAACTCAGCCAATGAGAGATGGTCACAACTCAGCCAATGAAAAGTCACTATACTTTAGACTCCCAGTTTACTCCTAGGGACTTTTTGTTTACAAAAAGAGGAGCCTGTCTCTCAGGGGGACAGGTGTCAGTGTCGCACTGTAAGAAGAGCCACATGTGTTGGGTGCCATGTTGTGGACCTCTTTGAAAAATATAGTCTGGTAAGTGGGGAAAGTAAATTATGTTTAGTTCTTGTAAGCCAGTAAAGGAATTCTTTAAACTCTTTTTTATGTGATAAGGGTTGAAACAAGGTTTTTAAAACTTAATACCCTCCAGGTTCAATACAAAATGCTATTCCATAATACTTTCATGTATTAAGATTTTATAATAGTATTTTAAAAATTGTACTCCTTTTTGTCCTGTTTTCTATGAATAGTACTTTCTAAGATAACTCTTTTATCACTTTTTATTTTGCAGATAAAACTATAAGCTGTAGTACGGGTTCATTGGGAGGCTTGTCTAAAAAAAAATCTGAAAAGAAGCAACAGCACATCTCTTTGAAAGATATAAATAAGGTTGTATTTTTGAATATTCATTAGATACAAAGTTCATATAATGTTAATTTTAGAATAGTCTCCTTTGAAATCCAAAAATATATTTTTTAGTAAGAAATCCTTGGCTATGATAGTGCCTTTCAGGAAAAAATACACTTCGTGAGTTTGCTGTATTTCTTTTTCAATTTAAAAGAATTTTTTAAATGTTTACTTATTTTTAAGAGACAGACACAGAGCACGAGTGGGGGAGGGGTAGAGAGAGAGGGAGACACAGAATCTGAAGCAGCTCCAGGTTCTGAGCTGTCAGCACAGAGCCCGACGCCAGGCTCGAACCCACGGACTGTGAGATCATGAGCTGAGCTGAAGTCACGTGCTTAACCGACTGAGCCACCCAGGCGCCGCTGCTGTATTTCTAAAGAACAAGATAACTGCAGCTTCCTTCTTGTTCCTGGCCTCGTGGCTTCTGGACACAACTGTGTGTTTATGCTCATGTGAAAACCTGAGATTATGGGACATTCTAATAGTTAAGTTCAAGTCCAATCTGTCCTTCCAGTCGTTTGACAAGACAAGTGAAATAATTATAGGATGTTTGAAATACTGAGTGTCTGAGGTGCCAGCCGCTTGCTACTTGGACCCTGGAATTTAGTGGCTATGGCAATGGTGTAATTCCCCCAGCTTTCCCGAAAGTTCTTGGTCTCTCCCTGTCTCAGTTGACTGAAAATTATCTGGGACGATTGTTATGAGAAGAGTTCCCATGGAATTTCATCTCCTTAGGAATATATATCTTGCTTGCATACGTATTCTTTTGTTCACAGTGTGCTGAGTCTTCGGTATCCTGGCCAACGAAGAGGGGAATAACTATATACGCGGAGCCAGATATACCAACAGCAAGGTAGGATTTGAAAATTCAGGGTAATTGAACAGATACATAAATGTGATATTGTCTTACACAGCGTTCTATAAGACTGATGACAGGAGAGGATTCAATTTCAGTAAAGACTGGCCCTGGAAGTTTTGACTAAACATATGTTCATTTAAAAGAAGAACGTTGTGACAGCTGTTTAGCAGCGCAGTTGACCAAAGCTTGGTAGTGGCTCTACAGTCTCCTTGTTCCCTTGTGACACAAAGTTGTTTCTGTAAGGCAGGTCCGGCAACGTGGTCATAGCGTAAAGGATGGGTAAATGTTGGCCACATGGCGGTACAAGGTGGTGGAAGGCAAAGACTGGTTGTTGAAGATGAGTGACAGGTGTCAAAGGCTTTGGCTGTGACCCTGCCCTCATCGAGATGCATGTCGATGTTTGTGAAAACACAGAAAAGAGGCACTATTACTCCATTTCGCAGATTGTGTAAGATCTTAGAGTAGTATGCTGCTGTTGCTCCCCTCCTGGGCATCATCCCAGTGTTGTCCTGCATTGCATTTATACGTTCTTTATAAATCCTCGAATCTATGATCACAGTTAGTGATCTTTTCGAGGGATGTAAAGAAGAGAAAAAGCTTCTGTATTTACCTTCGTAGTTACAGAGCTTTTCACTCTGTGTGTGGGTCCAGGTTTCCATCTGGCATCATTTGCCTTGACCCCGAAGGACCTCTTTCACTATTGTCTTGTGGGTCTGCTGCTGCTGAACTCTTTCAGCTTTTGTATGTCTGGAAAACTTAGTTCAGCTTCGGTTTTGAAAAAAAGTATTTTTGCTAGGTATAGAGTCTCGGCTGACAATTTTCCGCCCTGTATTTTAGAGACATACTACTGTACTGTGTGCCTCCCGCATCCTTCCCACTGCAAAACCTACTGCCACCCTTTTCTTGCTTCCTTTGTTTGCAGTGTGTCTTTTTTCCTTTGACTGCGTTTGAGATTTGTTTCTGGCTTGAGCACTTGAATTATGACTTGCATGGTGTGGTTTCTCTCCTGGTTCTCATGCTTGGGGCTCATTAAGGTTCTTCATTTGTAGGTTTCTGTCTTTCATCAGATTTGGAGAGTGTTGGGCTGCTATTCCACAGAGGTTTTTTTCTGCACCCGCCCATCTCTTTCTCCTCTCCTGAGACCCTGATGAGACAAATGTCACACCTTTTGATATTGTCCGAAAGGTCCCTGAGACTGCTCATTTTTTCAACCTTTATTTCTTGCTGTTCTTAATAATTCTACTGCTCTATCTTTAACTTTATTGAGTCTTCTTTTATTTCCATCCTGCTGTTTAGCACATCTGGTGAATTTTTAAATGTGAGGTATTTTTCAGTTCTAAAATTTTCATTTGAAATTTTTATAGTTTATATTTCTTTGCTGAGAACTTTAGAAAAAATTTTTTAATGCTTATTTTTGAGAGAGAGAGAGAGACAGAGACAGAGTGCGAGCAGGGGAGGGGCAGAAAGAGAGCGGGAGGGAGACACAGAATCCAAAGCAGGCTTTAGTCTCTGAGCTGTCAGCACAGAGCCTGACATGGGGCTTGAATTCACGAACTGCGAGATCATGACCTGAGCAGAAGTCGGAGGCTTAACTGACTGAGCCACCCAGGTACCGCTGTTTTTTAAAAACAATTTTTTAAGTCTTTGCTGATCACTTTTATCGTTCCATTTAGGAGTGCTCACCTCTCCTTCTCTTATGGACTCTGGTTATGATAGCTGCTTTTAAGTACATGGTAATTCTCATTTGTGAGCCATTTTGGGAACCATATCTGCTAATAAGCTTTTCCCTTGACGATTGATCTTGTTTTCCTGGTTCTTGGTGTGTTGTCGTGTCTTCCGTTCTGGATATCTTGAATATTATAGCGTGAGACTGGTTTCTTTTCACATCCTCTGGAGAAGGTTGACCTTGTTGTTTTTCTTGTTTATTTTAGCAGGAAGTCAGCAGCTCCCTTCGTTCAGACCACAAATTCTGTCTCAGTTTCTGTGGCTGGTGACTGCCCTGCTGCTTTCGATCTGTTACGAATATGCTCAACTTGGGGCAAGCCTGGGACTCGTGTTGGGTCATAAATAGAAATGGGGGACCCCCTCCCTCTGGCACACTCTCTCCTTTTTCCAGGATTTTCCTCACATTCACGATTTTCTAGAAGCTCCCTGTCCCTCTGTCCAGGTAGATGGCTTTTCGTTGAGAAACAGCCATGCAGTTCTGTGGGTTTAGGGCCACGTATAGGGCAAAACAGCAGCGGAAACAAGAAGAGACAAAGATGGAGGTTTCCGTGGGTCTTGTTTCCCAGGTCTTCCAGAGGGAGAGGGTTTCTCCCGGGGTTCTGGGTGCCAGCGCTGCCGCCGGCACTGCAGCCGCGTGATTGGAGCCACCCTGGGCAGGGCCAGGAGAGAAAAAGGGAGAGGAGAAAGTCAGAGATTACACTGCCTGGTGAATGGCTGGTTCTCTGGCTTGAAATAGAAGATTTCTCCCAGCGTTTGGGGTTGATGTCCGCTGTGCTGTTGTGCGTTGGGCCAACGTGGGGAGACAGGGAGGTAAAAGCCCGGGGAGCTCTCCATAATGCTGATGGTCTGCGCGGCTCGCCTTCTCTCCCCTACGGTTCTGTACTTTGCACGAAGTCCCTGGCCGTGGTCCCCAGGAGACATGGGCTGTGTGTCAACAGGGCTTCCCTCCCTAAATGGTGCTTCGGGCTGAGCAGCAGTTTACACAGAAATAAATCTGTGTATGTGGAGCGACTCAGTCCTCAGTGCTCTTTAATGAGTTTTCTCCTCGAAAATAAAGTCATTTTCAGGATTGGGGTTAATGGGCTCAGAGATTCTAATGAATGTTTTTTGGTTCCTAGCTCTTTATGTCAGAAGCCAAATAAGAAGCCTCTTAGGTGGGCCGAGAAGAAAGAACACAACGAGAAGAATGGCTGTGTGAAGTAAGTTTTCTCTTTGGCCTGCACTTTTTATTGTTATAACTGTAATGAAATTATAAATTATTCCTATTATATATGATAATTTTATTATTTTTATACATATACATTTTATTTTACACAATTCTGTTATACATAATTTTAGTTATTCATATATATGATATGTACATCATATATAATTTTATTATTCAAACTTGTGTTCTCACTTAGAAAATACACATGCAGTGTGTCTGCATATATAACTAACAAACTTTGAAGTTAGTTTTATTTTTCTGTTTACTAGGGTAGATTTTTCCTTTAAAATCTTTATTCCACTGTAAATAGTCATTTTTTGGCTCCCGTTCCTTGTCTTCTTGATAAAGTAGACAGTTTTATGAAACCAATCAGATATGGTTGGTTTTGGGGGCTGTTGATTTTATGTGGATTAATGTTTGCTTTCTTCCCATTTCTCGGGTGGTAAAGACGTCTTCCACCTGCTGGAGAAGCTATGTATTTGCAGCATGGAACTATGGGACTACCTGAGTTTTTGTGGGGTTTTTTTTTCTCTTGCCAGATTCACAGAGGATTCACCAGTAAGTTATTAATAATAGAGTAGTGACTTCATTTTATACTTGTTTATTCCACAAAACCTCTTCCTACCCATTTTTATGATTTTTTTACCATAGCAGCCTGAAAACACCCCTACATTCCAAGTAACTGGCTGCTCTGAAGTCACCAGAGTGACAAGGAATTTACGACGGTTCAGAAGTGGGTCGTTCGTGCTGGAATGCCTGGGGAGAGGGTGTTGACCGTGCCCGCCTCCCAGAGCCCACACTCTGGCCCTGAAACACCCCGTCACCCAGCAGGAGCACCCCACACAGCCTCGGGCCCGGGGGCTCGGAAGGCCACTCTGGAGCCTACAGATGGGGGGGTGGCTGTGAGTGCGCCTGTGTTGATGTTCTCCTCCCAGGGCGTCACTGCACCCTGATACCTGGAAGCCGGGGGCGCACAGGGTTGTTTTCCCTCCAGCAGGAGGCCTTGCATTACCCACGCAGCTCATTTCTTCGATTACATTACGTTATAGCTTGACAAATTAGCCCTGAGTTTCTCTGTTGCCTTTTATTTTTGTATTGGAAGGTTGTACCTTCTCTTGGGCTAAATTCCCTTTAGTGAGAACAATTGATTAAACCCGTCCGTTATTCCATCAGTCCCGGTGGGTTCCAGGGCAACTCGAAGTGGTTCAAGATTACAGCAGAGAAGGGAGGAGGCAGTGGAGGAGGTGACCTAGTGATCGCACCATCTTTGTCCTTGTTCAGAACAAGTGCCCCGGGATAGGCGTTACCATGTCCAGAGTCTGGGGGTCGGGGTTTGGGGGGCAAGTGTGGTACTGGCATGACCTCTGTGGCTTTCGTATCACAATAAACAGGGCAGAACAGGACAGGCAGTAATTTCACAGCTATGCCTTGGGACATACAGCTGACCCTTGAACAACACAGGCTTAGGAGTGTCAACCACCCCCACAGTTAAAAGTCTGCGTATAACTTTTCACTCCCCTGGAATTCAGCTGCCAATACCTTGTTGACCAGAAGCCTTACTGATAACATAGCCGACTAGCACATGTTTATTTGTACCATAAAGTTAGAGAAAAGAAGATGTTATTAAGCAAATCATAAGGGAAACGTGTTCTCACTAATGTCCTGTAAATAGTCCACATAGAAGTTGATGTGCACAGTTCAAACCCAGGTTGCTTGAGGGCCAACTATATATTTCATTTTACTTCTGTCAAGGGAGATTTGAAAGGACACCTCAGTCGAGAAAATATTAACACTCCCTTTTTTTCTTCGAATTGCCCTTTTAACTACTTTATAGATTATTGCAGTTTTTAAATCCGGATCCTTTGAGAACTGATGGAATCTCTGATCTTCAGAAGGTATTATACTGCCTTAAAAAAAAAAAAAAGTTAAAAATCAAAGCCACCTCTTTACTCTTTAAATCCCTCTCCTTCTTTGTCTGGATTTGAGGCTGGAAGAGAAACCCCCTTAGGTGGGGGACTCTACCTGAGGACATCCTTTTAGAAATTCTCTGGTGAATTATTGCTTTAGGGAAATTGTTCTTTTTTTTTTTTTTAATTTGGGGAATAGATACTTTTCCTTTTCTTTTGGTAGTTTGGGTGGGTTTTGACAAGCATATGTACCAAGGCTTTGACAAGGCTTTGACGTTGCAGTCAGACACTGGTATCTCCCTCCTTCGCATGAAGAGGTTGATGCCCTGGGTGGGGGGGAGAGGCGGGGGCAGGCATCTAATGGGCTGCTATTTTAGCTGCAGAAGCTGCGGTCGGGGTCCCCGCAGCCAGTCCCTGTGCTCCGGAACAAGATCGAGCCTTGCTTGTCAGTTGATGCATCACCACTTTCGGCTGACCTGAAAAAGGTAAAAGTGCCCCTGAGGCCGCACTTGTGAAGGAATGCTGACCTGTCTAACACAGGATTTTTAATAAACAGTTTGAAGGCTGCACTTGCATATTTTCTTTGCTTTTGAAATTTTTTCTTCAGCTTTTCGTTTTAATTACTGATTTTTCATGTATTTATTTTTGTTACGTTTATTTATTTTTGAGAGACAGAGAGAGCCAGGGCACGAGGAGGGGAGGGACAGAGAGAGAGGGAGACACAGAATCCAAAGCAGGCTCCAGGCTCTGAGCTGTTGGCACAGAGCCCGACGCGGGACTCAAACCCATGAACCGTGAGATCATGACCTGATCTGAAGTTGGATGCTAGGCCGACTGAGCTACCCAGGCGCCCCTCATTTATTCATAAATTCAGGTTAACTTCTTATAAGTGAAGAATTCTTTTGTGGAGAAACCACTGTGTAACTCTTAATGCTTTTCTGAAACAAGTTTTCACATGTGTTCTGCACAGGGGCTTAGAAGGGAAAGGTGCCAGAGCAGTTACAAGATACTTCCGAGTGTCCTTTCTGAAACCGTTCTAGAGACTGCCATCAATAGAATGTGTTTATCTAGTTTCTTGATTCAAAAAAAAAAGAAGATAAAGCTAAACCCACGAGGAGAAATTGAGTAAGAGTGAGTGAAGCCTTTAGTGGCCCAGAGATTTCCACAGGCTTCCAGAAGATGGAGAACAGGCAGTGGAGTGTGGCTGACTAGCAGAGGAAGGAGCACAGTGAAGTGGGGGGTACTGAACTTCCCTCTAACGCTTCCTGAGAACCCCCGGTCAGCCTCTCAGCAAGGGGCTTGGACGATCTTTTTGAAGGAACTGAATGGCCCTAGAAGTGCCCTTCAGATGATGCTGTTTGGAGTTCTCCCCGTAAAACCGCCTGCCTAGTGTGCTGGCTTCCTGCAGGGGATGCTCCCGGGAACCAGCTCTGCCCGGCCCGCACGTCTTCCGTCAGCTTTTAGTGCTCCTCCTCTGTGCAGACACACATCCAGGATCTGTCGACATTTGAAGAAGGCTCCCACCTAAAAACAAAACGCTTTTTTAAAAAAGACCAAAAGGAACTCTGAAGGAAACCAACTGTAGGCAGTCAATAAAATGTTACGGGGCGCCTGAGTGGCTCAGTTGGTTAAGCATCCAACATCAGCTCAGGTTATGATCTCCCACTTGGTGAGTTCAAGCCCTGCATCGGGCTCTGTGCTGAGAGCTCTGAGCCTGGAGCCTGCTTCAGATTCTGTCTCTCCCCCTCTGTCTGCCCCTCCCCCACTCACACTCTTTATCTTTTTTTCTCTCTCAAAAATAAATAGAAACATTAGGGGCACCTGGGTGGCTCAGTTGGTTAAGTGTCCAACTCTTGGTTTCGGCTCAGGTCATGATCTTATGGCTTTGTGGGTTTGAGCCCCACATCAGGCTCTGTGCTGACAGTGGAGAGCCTGCTTGGGATTCTCTCTCTGTCCCTCCCCCACTCATACTATCTCTGTCTCTCTCAAAAAAATAAATAACAAAAGTAAAAAAAGAAAATGTAACAAAATAAATATCCTCAGAGATCAGAGAAGATATTATATGTACTAAACAATACCAGGGCACTATAATAAGGAATAGAGAATAAGTTTTTTGGAAATTCGGAATGCTATAAAAATTAGAAGGCAAGCAGCAGGTTGGAGAGATAAAATGTAAGTAACAGAAAGTAGAACACAAAAACGGAGAGATGAAAATAGGGAAAACAGAATTTGAAACTCAATTTGAGGTCCAGTGTCTGAAGTGGGATTTTTTTTTTTAAAGAATGAAGGAGGGGCACCTGGGTGGTTCAGTCAGTTAAGCGTCCGATCTCGGCTCAGGTCATGATCTCACGGCTCGTGAGTTTGAGCCCCGCATCGGGCTCTGTGCTGACAGCTCCGAGCCTGGAGCCTGTTTCCAATTCTGTGTCTTCCTCCTTCTCTCTGCTCTTCTCCCAGTCATGGTCTCTCTCTCTCTCTCAAAAATAAATAAACATTAAAAAAAAAAAAAAGAATGAAGGAAAGTGGACAAAATATTCTGAGAAGAGCCACATAGGAGTGATTTCTAGACTTAATGGAAGTGAGAGAGTGCCCCTCTCACAAGCCCAGCACAGCGAGGGGCCAGGATGGTGGGCATGCTCTTGTGAAGCGTTTATCCTGGGGGCTTCCGAGGTCATGAAGGCTTCCAGAGAGGAGAAGCCGCTCCACCAGTAGGATCAGGAAGTGGAATGGCTTCAGACTTGGACTTGCCTTCGGTTATACCAGAGGAGCACGGTCTCCAGCTTCTAATGGAAATTTATTTCCAACCTTGAGGTCCATATGGAACTATCCGTGAAGACATTTGCAGATGTGCTGAGTGTCCAAAAATTTTACTTATGCTGCACTCTTGTCAGGAAAGAAGATACTGAAGTATGTTCTCCACCAAAGCAAGAACGTCAACCAGGAAGGACGGCCTGCGTTGCAGATGACAGGGCGATGGTGCAGGAAGACCCCAGGGCATGACCACTGCATGCAGGATGCAGAGTCAGCAGGCTGGGCTGCAGCTGGGGCTCAGGGCCTGGGGACGAGGACTTCACCGAGACCTCGTGCTGATGAGTTCCGCCTCTTGGGAGCTAACGTTAGTGTGGCCAGAGAGCTCTTTCTGTTCCCACACTTGAGAGGTTTTAGTGACTTACATAGAAGAATAAGCAAATAAAGGCATATTAAAAAACAAAACAAAACAACTTTGGAGGCACTTGGGTGGCTCAGTCGGTTAAGCATCCGACTTCGGCTCTGGTCCTGACCTTGCCGTTCCTGAGTTCAAGCCCCATGTTGGCCTCTGTGCTGCATGGAGCCTGCTTCAGATTCTGTGTGTGTGTGTCTCTCTCTCTGCCCCTCCCCTGCTTGCACGCTACCTTTCTCCAAAAAATACATAAACATTAATAACTTTAAAACAAAGCAAAACAAACTTTGGAAATGAAGCTGATGTATCTAGGTGATCAGGAGAAGCCGTGCCCTTGCCCTGGCAGGCTCCAGGCACCTGGTCAGTCCACGGACTGCTTGTTCAAGCCTCTTGATTTGGAGCCTAGGAAAGCAGGTGTCTCGTGGACGGAGTTTGGTGCTGAGAAAAGATTCAGGAGGACTTGTCAAGTCAGGTGGTAGAAAATACCAGATTGAGCAATATGTAGAGGCTCTTTGGGGTGAAGTGAGCAAAGAGATGGAGTTTTTGTTGTCTGTGCTTCATCTGTGGGTGTCTGGCTGTTGATGTCTTGCAGGCCCTTCACAGAAACAAGTTTCCGGGACCCAGCCACACCGAATCCTACTCTTGGCCTCCCATAGCGAGGGGCTGTGATGCAGTGGTCATTTCTCACTGCGGGAATGACCCTCTGCTGTACCTTCCACCGCTCCTTACGATTCTGCAAACAGGGGGCTGTTACAAGGCTTTACCAAGCAGAAACGGAGTAAGTTGGAGACCATTTTGTTTCACGGCCAAATGGCTTAAAAATTTATTTAAAAATTTTTAAATGTAACGTAACCTTTGGTGAAGTTTACGTTACATTACTCACTTGGTTTCCATGATAGGACGGGAACTTATCAGAGTCATTGACTCTGACCCTGAGTCTCCTCTTGAACCCCCATGGTGGCCTCTGGCTGAGCCAAGAGATTTCTGGCTTTTAGGGATGAACGTATAGCTTATAAACTTACTTGGCTGATTTAGTTCCTCTGTCATGGTAACTGTGTGAGTTGGTCGGGCCGTGTATGGTTTTCACCAGTTCATAGGTAAGAAAATTAGCCTCGTGAAAAGTTACTGGTACAGATGCCGAACAGTTGACAAGTAGACAAGAAGTGGGATTAGAGGTTGGGTTTTCTGTCATCTCGTCCCATATTCTCTTACTTTCTCACAGCAGTGCTCCCCCCCCCCCCCCCCTNCGGTGGAAAGGAGAGAAGTGGAGTGTGGGCGCAGGGGGTGGTGGGGGAGTGCCGCCTGCTCTCGGGGGCCAGGCGGTCAGGGGGACTCTGGCACAGAGCACCCTGGGCTCAGACCTGTCTCAGAGGCCGAGCTATGGATGGTTCCGTTACTCGGCAGGATGGTGAAAACTGGCAGTAGAAAAGACGCAGTTGTGCTTGGAAGAGGCACTCATTTTTCTGATTCTGCCATGTAATTTTAATGATTTCCCTTTGGAAATCTGTAGTGAATTGGTATGTGTTGATTGAAACATCTGCATCCCTCAGTTAGCAGCTGCCCCCTATGGACAAGTTGCTGCTCGCGTTGAGATAGAACCCTGGCCGGCCAGGAATTGTGTCCGGGTATTGCCTCTTGTTCCTTCTGCTTTTCTCCACGTCTCCATGGCCAGCCTGCGTGTCCACCTGCCGCTTGCCCCCACTGGCCTTCCACGGCCCAAGGAAAGGGGAGACTTGTTCTTGCCTTCAGTGAGTTGGCACCACGCATCCAGGAAAGTATTGGGCAGGCAGCTCACCTTCAGGAGAGAACTCTGGGATGGCGGAGGTCAGAGTTCAGATGGTGCTGTAGCAGACTTAATCTCCTAAGGAAGTGATGTTAACCTTTTCTAAGGCCCCTTTCAGGAAGCAGTTAGTCACCTGGTACCCTGGAGCCACACTGCCTGGGTTCAGATCCTACTGCTACTGTGTATTAGCTGTGCAGCCTTGGACAGCTAGCGTTACCTCTCTGTGCCTCAGACTCCTCACTTGAAAAATGAAGTAATGATAGGTCCCACTCTGTTGAGAATGTTTTAAAGACAAAATGAAATACTTGTGACATGTTTAGTGTAAGCCCTAGGGAAATCTGAGTCAATGTGGCTAAATCTGTTTTAATGGAACTAGATCCTTTCAGACTCCTATGACAATGGAGACAGCAAAAAATGTGTGTAGTGCTTCCTGTAGAAGAAGATGGTCTGCGCACCGTGCAGGTACTGTCCAGTTCCTGACTTTTGTCCACAGTTATGTGTGTCTGTTTGTCTTCTCAGCCTCTGGCAGTCATTGTGTGCCCTGGGTGGAAAAAGGCCCAGTTCATCTTTGAATTACTGGGCGACTATGGCGCGTCCTCCAGGCCTCTTCACCCGATGCTGCTAACGATCGGACTCCACAAAGATGAAGCCAAAAACATGAAGCTTCCGAGGGGTTGTAAGCATCCTTTCCCAGCTGTTTGGTTTTCCCCACAGAGCCCAGTGGAGCCCTGCCAGGCAGGCGCCTGTGCTGCTGCAGCCACGGCCACCAGTCCAGCCTGCACAGTGGGTGACGGACGGGTGGGCACGGAGGGTGAAGGGGTGCTCGTGGCTGACAGCCATTTGGCTGAGGACACGACGTGACTTCATTCACTTACCAACTGTTTGTCGGCTTGTCTCCTGTTAGATGTTGACTAACTCCCACCCCCTGCCCTTGAGCATGACACATCTTGGGCGCCCGGTATTTAACCCTATATGGATAGGCGTTGTCCTGGATGGGTGGGCCTCACCCGCGTGAGCAGGAAAACCTGCTTGTTTGTGTCATGACACGGCAGTTCTACAAAGCGTGTGGCATCTCAGCAAAGGAAATGTTAGCAACACCTGTGAAAAACCTGAAATGTTAATTTTTTTTAAACATAGGTGATATAATTGTGACGACCCCCCACAGCCTCCAGAGACTTCTCCAGTATCAAAGCTTGTTATTTCTCAGACTCTGCCACCTCGTGTTGGATGAAGTGGAAGTATTATTCCTCGAAGCTAATGAAGAAGTAAGTATGGCGGCCACCAAGATGTCCTCATCACTCAGAAATAGATGTGAGCGAGATTAAAGTCTCATCTGCTTTTAGGAAGCTGGAAACGTGTCTAACGGGGAAAGAAGCCAGTTTATCTAAAATAAGGTTTCCCTTTAAAACCTTTATAATTATGAAGAAGGAACAATTATCTGAGATTTCCTTCCGAAATTTTAAAGTTCTCTTTGAAGAGCAAAAATTCTTTTCCACGGAGGTTTTCCAGAATAACGGTATTTTTGCAATTATGGAAGCAATACGTTTTATTTTAGAAAATTTGGGATACAGAGAAAAGTACTTGAAAAACCCCAACCTCCATAGTCGGACGCTCAGAGTAATCACTCTTCCTGTTTCGGAGAAATTCCTGTGTCAGTACATGTAATTAACAACATCGGGCCGTATTTCTTGGCTAGTTTATGACTTGCATTTTCCAGGCATCAACAGCATGAGTATTATTAGTAAGTATTCTGCATGATTGCTCGCTGGCCATAGGGAGCCAGTGAGCCTAACATGACCATGACATGAGTTTTTAAACGGTCTCATTTTTGGACATTTAATACTGTGTGTGTATGTGTGTGTCTTAGGAACATACACCTTTCTTGCATGTTTCCCTTAGGATAAATTCCTCGGAAGGGGATTAATGGATCAAAGACTATGCATTCTTTTTTTTAATTTTTTTAAAAAAATGTTATTTTGAGAGAGACAGAGACAGACTGCGAACGGGGAAGGGGCAGAGAGAAAGGGAAACACAGAATGTGAAGCAGGCTCCAGGCTCTGAGCCATCAGTACAGAGCCCGACGTGGGGCTCGAACTCCCAGACCACAAGATTGTGACCTGAGCCGAAGTCAGACCAACTTCAGCTTAACCGACTGTGCCACCCAGATGCCCCTAAAGACTGTGCATTCTTATAAGAAGGCATTTCTTGGGCCCAGCGTAACATCATGAGCACAGGCATTTCATTTAGGACCAATGACGTCCCAGGTTCAAGGCCAGGCTTTGTTACTTGCTGACTGTGTGGGCCTGTGCAGGGTTTCTGAATGCCTCTAAAGCCTCAGTTCTTATTTGCAAAACGAATATCCAGGATACTGCAGTGTAGAGTTGCCTTTCTGAAAGCAGAGATTGGTTTCCGCTCCTGCAGGCATTGTGCCGCCACAGCACACACCCTGCGCCCCCAGAAGTAGGGCAGCTGTAGTCCAGCTTTCGTTTCCAGTCTCCTCGCTGAACGTGGCATCTCAGGAGCGTAGTCTGTACTTCCTTGCTGACTGTATACCACCACTCCTACTATTCTTCTGTGAGCTGCTCTCATTCATTTTCTTTGCTTATCTTTTGTTGGCAGGATCACCTTTTTCTAGTCTGTTCGTAGAACTTTTTATGTAAGGTTATTCTTGGTTGCATATGTCACACGTGTTTACCCAGATACCGTTTGTGTTACTTAACATTCTCTCCTTTTTAGTTTTGTTCTTTTCTTTGGAAAGGCCTTCCTCACTCTGAGAACAGAAAATGTAGAATTCTTTATCTCTTGTTCTATCAACCGTTATTCCCTTTTGAAATAAAGATGAAATTAATTATGCTACTTCTTTTAGATGTTTGCTATATTAGATAACTTTAAAAGAAATATTGACGTTGAAGAAAGGGAATCTGCACCACATCAGATTGTTGCCGTTGGAGTACATTGGAGCAGACAAATAGAACAGTTGATGAAAGAGTTCATGAATGATCCCTACGTTGTGGTCACGGCCCTGGAAGAGGCTGCTCTCTATGGCAGTGTCCAGCAGGTGCAGGCTCAGGGGGCGCCGAGGAGGGTGAGGGGCCGAGGAACACAAGCAAGTAGCCTCCATTTCATAGCTTAATAAACTAAAATGTTGCAGCTTTCCTCTCCTGCACAAATCTGTAATTGTGTATTTCGATTTATATTGACATTCTGTACATTCTTTTCTGATAAAATCCTAACTTAGTGATAAAAAGTGAGGCTGGGGCACCCAGAATGTTTTTAAAACCCACACTGTTTCTGTTTTTCATTACCAGGTAGTGCACCTTTGCCTGGAATGTGAAAAAACCTCTACTTTACTCCAGACTCTAGATTTCATTCCAAGTCAAGCACAAAAGACCTTGATCTTCACTGGTTCTGTAGCCGAAACAGAAATTGTGTGTAAGGTGAGCCTTCCACACCTAAAATGTCCATATTTTTTGTTTGAACCATGATTGAATCTCAGAGTCATCAGAGAATTACCACGTAGTTGATTATTTGCCAGGGAAGTAAAACTGTATGGATTTATGATCAGTCACAGGATGAGGTGGCTGGTGTGCAGAGAATAGACAGCCGTGAGAAAGGACAGTGGGGTCCGGGGATAGGGGGAGGGCCTGGAATGAGGAGCCGGGTAGGTGGGATCAGGCTTTCCCCAAGGAGGGAGCTTTGTGCTTTGTCATTAAAAGGATCCCATTCATGAAGAAATGCCAGCGTCTTCTGTACCCTCTGTTTAAAAAGCTAGAGACAATAACATGAAGAGATAGCATCGTATGGCTACCAGAAAAGCCAGATAAATTGTCTACAGATTTACTTAATCTAATTCTACATAAATAGTAAAATGTGTAAATGAAGCCAAATACAAATTAAAAAAGAAGAATCAGTACATCCACCTTCCAGCAGAGAATAACTGGAGGTCTTGTGAAAAGATGTAATGTGTGTTGGCACATCAATTTGATGTGTGTGTGTACATGTATATACCTGTGTATAAATACACACGGCTATGTATGCACACAGTATTGAAGGAAAGTGGTTTTAGCAAAATAACGTTTATTTCACTTTAGCAAGCTTTTAGATACAGACTGTGGAGTTTCGGAAATATATTTGTTTAAATTTACAGTCATCTTGTTCTTACAATTAGTGGATCGATGAAGTAATACCCTCACAGATAATTTTAAATGTTTTATACTGATGATTATTGATGGAGTGATTAACTTCAAGCTTATGTTCCTGACTGTGAACTGGCTTGTTTGGTTTCATCTTTAGGTAGTAGAAAGCAGTTCAATATTTTGCTTGAAAATGCATAAAGAAATGGTTTTTAATTTAAAAAGTGTTTTAGAACAGTGGAAGAAGAAGTTAAGTTCTGGCTCTCACATTGTATTAGGTAAGTGTTTTAATTTCTACTTACGTTTAGGGAAGGCTGAGCTAATAGGAATCGTGTCTTCAGCTTAGTTGTATGCCTCGTCTCCAGATTTCTCGTCACTTCCCAGATCTGCTGAGGGCTTATTAGTAACGTAAATCTCAACATGAAAGTTAAGCTCCACCAAGATTTTGGTGCTGAGGCAAATGCAGGGGCCTCCGCAGTGCTTGGGTCAGGAGGCAGCAGCCCTTAGTGCAGACCTTGTCCCTGGGGCTCCAGGTTGAGGACCACCATCTCGTGTGTGTGTGTGTGTGTGTGTGTGTGTGTGCGCGCGCGCGCACGCGCGCGTGTGTGCCTCTGACGAAATCTGTCACAGATGGTTGTGATCAATAATGTGAGAGATCTAAAAGTCAGACTGTAGAAGATAAGTGAAAAATAGCTGGGCAGCCTGGATTTGTAATAGAAAGAGGCATTTTCCAAGCTATAGTTAGGGAAACAACTTCACTCTGGAATATAGTCACGGGGCTGCAACATTTTGGGGGGGTTGGGGATAGAGTTTCTTGGCCTCTACAAGGCGAAGCGCAGGAGAGAAGCGTGTTGCAGTGGGTTCCTGGAATTGCTCTACAGTGCCGGTGCTGCGAGCCACGGCCTCATCTGCTGTTGTCGGGTCCTTTCCTCCAGCCTTAACTGATGACTGCATACCGCTCTTGACCGTCACTGACGCCACGTGTGTGATTCACTTCAGCTTCCCCTCCTCACCCAAAGTGTTTGGTGGACGTCTGTTTTGCATGTCTGATCATTTTCAGAGTTCAGCCGAACAGGTTTGGTTAATTTCCATCATCCTTTAATACCCCACTGGCATTTTCTGTGCAATGAGAAATTCCTAGTTCGCAGGGTAATATCACTTAGACTGGGATGGATTACCCGCTTCCTTTGTTCACCCCCAATTTTAAGGGTTCTCCTGCAGAACAGGGAGATAAGAAAGCCAAGTCTGTCTTGCTGCTGACGGAGAGGAACGCGTGCCACGCAGTCGGTGTCCTGCGCTATCTGGAGCGAGCCGATGCCAGGATTCCTGTGGAGCTGTATGAGTTTACTGCTGGGGTTCTAGAAGCCAAAGAAGATAAGAAGGCCAGAAGACCTCTTTGTCCATATCTTAAGTCTTTTGGTTTTTGCAAGTAAGCGGTCATTTTTTAAAACCTAGAAATGTACCGCAAAGTGCACATTGATACACTTTTGCTGCTGGATGACCTTTACCTATGTATGCCCGGTGTACACCCCCACCCACCTCCTCACGGTGCTCCCCTGCTCCTTCCCTGTCTGCCCTCCCCCTGGAAGTAACTGCCCTCAGACATTTAGCAACATTGATTAATTTTACTCGTCTCCCAACTTTATGTAAATGGAGCCATACATTCAGCTTACTGCCTGCAAAATTCATCTTTGTTCCTGCGTATATTGGGTGGATTTGTTTATCTGTTTATTTAGTGACTCAGTGCTCTGTTGTATGAAAATACCACAGTGTGTATATCTATTTTCCTGTTGATGGGAGAGGAATCGTTTCCAGCTTGTGGCTAGTATGTGTGAAACTGCCGTGAACACTCTTGCACATGTCTGTCTGTGGCAACGCGCACCCATTTCTCTTGGGTGTAGACTTTGAGATTGCTGGGTCCTGGGGTGAGCACACGTTTAACCTTTCCAAGGTGTGTGACTCTTTCACAATCCCATCAGCAGAGTGTAAGAAAGCGAGTTGCTCCGTACCCTCACAGAACCACAGTGTTCGTGGGGGTGTGGGGGCTCCCTGTCATGGCTTCCATTTGTATTTCCCTAGCAATTTATGATGTGGAGTGTCTTTTCATATGCTCATGGGACATTTGACCATCCTCTTCTTGTGAAGTGTCTGTTCAGTTCTTTTGCCCATTTAAAAAAATGTTTATTTCATGGGAGAGAAGGGCAGAGAGAAAGAGGGAGAAAGACAGAATCCCAAGCAGGCTCCACACTCAGTGTGGAGCCCAGCATGGGGCTTGATCCCACAAACCACAAGATCATGACCTGAGCCGAAATCAAGAGTCTGAGGCTTAGCCGGCTAGAGCCACCCAGGCACCCCTCTTTTGCCAATTTTTTTACATCGAGTGTTATTCTTTTTCTTATTGGTTTGTAGGAGTAATTTATTTATTCGACTTAGAACTGATTTGTCAGAGGTATGCCTTGAGATCTTCTCCCAGTTCATGGCTTGCCTTTTCACTCTTCTTTTAAAATTTTATTTACTTACTTACTTAATCTATCTATCTTATCTATCTATCTATCTGAGAGAGAAAGAGCGCATGCGCAGGGGAGGGGCAGAGAGACCACAAGGGACAGAGAGAATCCCAAGCACTGGAGGCGGGGCTTGAACTCCCTAACCATGAGATCATGACCTTAGCTGAAATCAAGAGTCAGACACATAACCGACTGAGCCACCCAAGTGCCTGCCTTTTCATTAGAAGTCTATTGATGAGCAGACCTTTTTAATTTTGATGAAATATTTCATGGTTACTACTGTTTAGTGTCCTTATGTAAGAAATATTTGCCTACCTCTAGGTCATGAAGACACTCTTCTATATTTTCTTCTACAAGCTTTATGGATAGTTTCACACTTAGGTGTATAATGTAGAATGAGAATTTTTGTGTTAAGTGTGCAGTACGGGGCAAGAGTTACTTTTTTCCATGTGGATAATGACTTACTCCAGTATCCTTTATTTAAAATATCACTGTGTTGTCACTCAGCTGGTGCCTTTGACATAAACCAGACGATAGTATTTGTGGTCCATTTGTGGACTGTGTTACAGTGGTCTCTTTGCTCTTATGCTGGTACCACACTTTCCTAAGTGCTGTAGCTGATATTTTAGCACGCCTTGGAACCTAGGACACACATTCTCCAATTTTGCTCTTCCTCAGGGCTCTTTTGACTTTTAAGTCAGCTACATCTTCAGATACATTTTGGAACAGGCTTGTCAGTTTCTTCAGAAACATTGCCTGAATTTTGATAGCATGCGTGTTGCTACTATAAATCACCTTGGAGAGCTTGGTTATCTTAACAGTCAAGGGACCCTTCTCCCCGATCTAGGCATGATGCCAGTATTTGATCTGAGATTACTGAGACTGGGTAGTAGGAGTCTGATACCTATCGGGTTGAGTTTAATTTTAAGATAACTATAGAATCTAAGATAAGTGTTGAATTATGGTACATTAAACAGGTTGTTAGTGACAGTTTCCATTATGCCTTTAAACACAATATCGACTTTTGAAACAGAAGCTGTGACTTTTCTCAGTTTGGGTTAGAGTGACTTCCAGTTTAGAGGTGATTAGCCTTTGTTGTGGGTTGTACAGATGAATTTCTGATTCAGAGTCTTTGTTTTGGAAGCACATTTTGTTCATTTACAGACTGTCTAAAGAAATAATGAAGTAACTCTTGAAGTTTATTTAGCGTTAATTAAATTTTAGGACCCTTTTTCATTAATGTGCGTGTTAGTGTCGAAAGTATTTAAAAGGCTACTTAACTTTAAGGTATTTGGAATAAAAGTCCTCTGATTCCAATTATAGATTAATTTTCCTTAAGAATACTTTAACATATGTTAAAACTTACTGGTTTTTTGTTTGCTTTTAAAATCTAGTTACTTTTTTTCAGAGACAGAAGGATATGTCCTGATCGACACCATGTTAATCCAGAAATAGACACACCAAGGAAATTATCCAACCAGACGCTACCAACGTTTGGATACATCAAAGTAAGTTTCACTGAAGGCCCTTTTGTCCAGTAATTAATGATCATTTTAATGAACATACTTCATTCATAGGAGCAGAGTAATCATGACCCTGTTAACGTCATAATGGTGATTTATCTGACAGTAGGCACGTGTTCTTACAAGATGCCTTAAGACCCCAGTTTATTTGGAAAAACAAGGTCAAAGTGAGAAAACAGATAAACCAGTTTCAACAGGTCAGGGATTTTTTTAGTTGTACTTTCTGAAAGAAAGTTGTTTCCATTTGGGGACCATTAAAAATAGTACCTGTCTCTTCACAATATCCATGGTCCTTTGAGGAAAATTGCTGAGCTAAAGGTTTGTCACTTATTTTTTAATCATTTTTAGTACTTCTTCCTTTCTTCTTTTTTTAAAATGTTTTTTAATGTTTATTCATTTTTGAGAGGGAGAGACAGAGACAGAGCATAAGCAGGGGAGGGGCAGAGAGAGAGGGAGACAGAATTGGAACCAGGCTACAGACTCTGAGCTGTCAGCACAGAGCCCGATCCAGGGCTTGAACCCACAAACCGTGAGATCATGACCTGAGCCGAAGTCAGATGCTTAACTAACTGAGCCACCGAGGTGGCACCCTTCTTCCTTCTACCTCCCCTTTTCCCTAAAGTAACTATATTCTGCTCATTTGTGCTGTGCTGTTCTGTCTCCCTAGTTCTTTTACCTCATTTCTCAGTTTTTCTGATCTACGTTCTTTTATACATATTGTTTATCATATATGTCTCTCTTCTGTCTCTCTGTCTCTCCCTATATGTATATGTATATTTTTTATCATATTTTATTTTGTTAATGATTTTATTTTTAAACAATCTCTGTGCTCCCAGTGTGGGGCTTGAACTCACAATCCCAAGACCAAGTCACATCTTCACTGACTAAGCCAGGCAGGCTCCCCATTGTTTTCCTAATTAACAAGAGGAAAGGTAGCTTGCTTTGAAATTGAAGGGTACAGTTTTGGTCTCCGTTGTGGATACATCTTTCCTAGTGACTCTTACTCTCTGTAGGGACTGTTGTTCTGCTCCTTATTCTCTTTTTTGTTATAAATTACTATGGAATTTGATCCTGATACTTTGCTACAGCTCCTTTTCAGATGAAATACATTTTCCTTGAATTTTAGAAGGAGGCCTGGGTCAGGGTAACTTTGATAATTTCAGAGCTCCCATTTCTGTGTTTGTTTCTTGTAATAAAAGCATATGGAGACATAGTTTCTGAGATTGTGAAGATTTCCTGGCTCCATTTCCCTCTCCCACTTGTGTCTGTCCCTTCATCTTTGTTGTCTTTGGAAGGACAGTTTTGAGACTTCATGGGGCTCCAGCCTTCCCCTAATGTTGGAATGGATGATAGCCTCCCAGGCTCCCCCCCCCCCTCCGCCCACTGCCCTCACCTGTGGTGTTTCCATTGAGTACCTGTTGCCACTTGTGGACTTCGGTGCTTAGGCGCATCGGACATGCTCTTCCATGTGCTTCTTCCTACACGGACAGTGATAAAGGCAGGCTTTGTGATGCTGCTGGGTTTGGCTTATTGGCTTATGTTGTTGTTGTTGTTTAAATTAATAGATATTGGGGTACCTGGGTGGCTCAGTTGGTTAAGCATCCGACGTCGGCTCAGGTCATGATCTCACAGTTCATGGGTTTGAACCCCGCATCTGGCTCTGTGCTGACTGCCAGCTCAGAGCCTGGAGCCTGTTTCAGATTCTGTATCTCCCTCTCTCTATGACCCTCTGCTGCTCATGCTTCTCTCTCTTTCTCTTTCTCAGAAATAAATAAAACGTTAAAAAAAAAAAAGAAAGGAAAACCTATTATAAAAATTAATTAGTTAATAGATATTTATTTATGTATTTTTAAATGTGTATTATTTTTGAGAGAGAGCGTGTGTGTGCGTACACTTGTGAGTCAAGGAGGGGTAGGGTAGAGAGGGAGACAGAGGATCTGAAGCAGGCTCTGTGCTGACAGAGAGCCTGACGTGGGGCTTGAACTCACAAACAGTGAGATCATGACCTGAGCCAAAGTCGGACACTCAGCCAACTGAGCCATCCAGGTGCCCCTAGGTATTTATTTTTCAGAGCAGTTTAAGTTTACAGAAAAACTGAGCAGAAAATACAGAGTTCCCAAACCACCGCAGCAGTTTCCCATTTTTAACATCTTGCCTTAGTGTGGCGCATGCGTAATGGTAGATAAGGCAGTTATTGATTCATTTATTTGTTAACCAGTCTGTAGTTTACATTAGGATTCACTCCCTGTAGTGAACATTCTGTGGGTTTTGCCAAACATGGATGACACCTAACTCTACATTGGTGCCACAGAAGTCTTAAGTGGCTCAGGACCCCCTTTTCCACCCTTCCTGTCTTCCTTGGAGCTCTCGGCAGTCGCTGATATTTTACTGTCTCATAGTTTTGCCTTTTCCAGAATGTCGTATACTTGGAACTATACCTTATGTAGGCTTTTCAAACTGGCTTCTTTTTATTCCTTAATAGGTCATTTCTTTTTAATTGCTCAGTATACCATAGTGTATCCATTCACCTATTGAAGGACATCTTGGTTGCTTCCAGGTTTTGGCAGTTATGAACAAAGCTATGGTAAATGTTGGTGTGCGGGTTTTTGTGCAGGCATAAGTCTTCAACTCATTTGCATAATAACAAGGAGTGTGATTGTTGGATTGTGTAGTAAGGCTGTTGTGCTCTGTAAGGAACTGCCACGCTGTTTTCTGAAGTGGCTGCACCATTTGTATTCCTACCAGCCAAGAGTGAGAGGTCCTGTTGCTTCAGCTCTCCAGGAGCCGACATCGTCAGAGCTTCGGATTCTGGCCAGGCTAGTAGGGGTGCAGTGGTACCTTATTGTTTTAGTTTGCAGTTCCCTGATGACGTTTGATGTTGGGTGTCTTTTCATGTGCTTACTTGTCACCCGTATGTCTTCTTTGGTGAGCTATCTGTTCAGGGGTTTTTGCCCATCTTTTAATCGGGTTGTCTGTTTTCTGATTGTTGAGTTTTAAGAGTTCTTTGTAGATTTTGGATACCAGTCCTTCATCAGATACGTGTTTTGCAAAAATTTTTTCCCAATCTTGCGGCTTGTCTTTTTGTTCTTCTTAGAGTGTCTTTTGCAGAGCAGAAGTTTTTAATTTTAATTAAGTCCCAACTTTCCAATTGTTTCTTTCATGGAATCATGCTATTGGCGTATCCACAGAGTTCTCATGAAACCCAAGGTCACTTAGATTTTCTCCTTTGTTATCTTCCTCATCTGCTTTTATTTTGGGGTGTGTTTGAGGATATTTTGTCGATTAGCTTTGTTGTAAAGTATGCCCCTGGTATTTGGTTTCGCCATCACATTGCTCTGTCTTTATGTGGGGATTCAGAGTCAAAACCCATGACACTTTATCGCTGCCACCTTCCCAGAACCCCTCTAACCAGTTCCTGCCTTTTAATCTGCTCTATTGACGTGCAGTCTACATACAATAAAATCATTATTTTAAGTGTATAGTTTGTTGAGTTCTGATAAATATGTACAGTCATGGAACTACTGCCACAGTCAAGATATGAACAGTATTTTTGCCCCAGACTCTCCTGGCCCCTCACCCCCAACCCCAACCCCTGGCAGCCACTGGACCTGCTTTCTGTCACTAGAGCTTTGTCTTTACTAGAATTTCTTTTAATGGAATCATACAGTTTGTAGTCTTTTCAGCCTTATTCAGCATAATGCTTTTGAGATTCACCTGTGTTCTTTTTCGTTGTCGAGTAGGATTCCCGTGGATTGCCTGTCTGTTCACAAGCTCATGGGCGTTTGGATTGTTTGCAGTTTTTGGCTGCTGTGAACCTCTGTGTTACAAATCATTTTAGACCCGCATCTTCATGTTTTCTGAGTGAGACATAGTGGAATTGCCGGGTCATATGGTGTGTGTGTGTGTGTGTGTGTGTGTGTGTGTGTGTGTGTAAGAGCCTGTAAAATGGTAGTGGTGGTACCATTTTACATTCCCACTGGGACTATGTATAAGAATCCCAGTAGGTACATACTCTCAGTCCATGGTGTTCTCAGTCTTTAATTTTTTCCACACTGTTGCATTTGCACAGATTATCTTACTTGCATTTGTCAGGTGATAAAGATTCTTGGACCTCTTTTCACTGCTCATTTGGCCCTTTGTATCTCTTTTATGAACTCTCTGTTCACAGTTTTTGCCCATGTTTTTGCCCATTTTTAAATTTGAGTTGTTGAATTTAAGAGTTCTTCATATATTTTGGGTATCATTTGTCAGATAAATTGCAAGTATTTTCCCTCAGTTGAAAAGCAGAAGCTTGTAACTTTGATGAAGTCTCCTTTCTCATTTTTTTATTTTAAATTTTGTGCTTTTCTTTTTTTAAATTTATTTATTTTTGAGAAAGAGAGACAGCATGAGTGGGAGAGGGGCAGAGAGAGAAAGGGAGACACAGAATCCAAAGCGGGCTCCAGGCTCTGAGCTGTCAGCACAGAGCCCAACGCGGGGCTCGAACTCACGGATCATGAGATGATGACCTGAGCTGAAGTCGGTGGCTTAACTGACTGAGCCACGCAGGCACTCCCCATTGTGTGCTTTTCATGCCATAAGAAATCTTTGCCTATCTTAAGATTGCAAAAATTTTTCCCTATCTTTTTTTTCTAGAAGTTTTATGGTATTACATTTAGGTCTATGATCCATCTGAAATTAATTTGTGTGTGTGCGCGCGCACACGCGTGTGGTATAGATAAGGGGCAAGGTTTTTCCTTATAGATAAGTGGCTGCTCCAGCATCATTTATCACAAAGACTTTCCTCTCTCCTTAAGTTACACCGGTACCTATGACATAAAATAAGAGACCACATTTGTGAATTATGAATTCTTCATTCTATTCTTTGGTCTGTTTGTCTACCCTTATAAGGCACCACGTTTGTTTGAATACTGTAGCTTTATAAATAATCCTGGAGACTGGTAGGGAGGTCTTCCCAACTTAGCCGTCATCTTTAATATTCTTCTGACATAAAATTTTAAGATCAGCTTGCTAGTTTCTACTTAGAAGCCTGATGGGATTTCGAAGGGCATTGAATGGAGTCTGTAGATTAATATGGGAAGAATTGACAATAAATATCTTAACAACACTGTCATGTTGTCCATTTATATGGTATGTCTATCACTCCATTTAGCTAGGTCACCTTTAATTCCTCTAGGCAGTTTGTTACAGTTTTCAGTAGACTGATTCTGTACTTACTCTGTTAACTTTCTCTCTCATATGTCACGTTTTTGGACATTTATGTTATTTTTCTTTAAACTTCATTTTCTGATTATTTAGAAATGCAGTTGACTTTTGTGTCCTTACCTCGTATCCTGCGAATGTAGCAAAGTGAATTAGTTATGTGCAGGACTGCTGGCGAGAGCAGAGTCAAAGAGGCAGGGGTGCGACTGGATGGGACCCTCCCGGTATGCGCAGGACTGGGGGTTTTCTGGGCACATGGGACGTTTAGTGCTGATAGCAGGAAAGCCCCAGATACCCCAGGATGAGCTGGTCACCCTGTCCAGAGGCCTCCTTTGGTCCACAAGCTTCTTTTGCCACCTCTGTTCTGCCAACTTAATGTGTCCTCCAGTGTGCTAATGCCACGCAAAGGTGATGGCCATGGACTGCCACGGCGGGGCCTGGGATTTGTTCACTGTGTGTGCTGAGGTCTCAGGCTTAACATGGAGCCTCCTCATGTGGGAAATGCGGGGGAAAAGAAACTCTCCCCTTTTCTCCTGTCACCATTAAAACGATCACCATTAGCATCTTAGTACATTTAGTTTGTCATTTTTCTTTGTCCATCTTTTATTTCTTTTTAATTTTAAAAAATGTTTGTTTTTGAGAAAGACAGTGGGAGCAGGAGAGGGTCAGAGAGAGAGGGAGGCACAGAATCTGAAGCAGGCTCCAGGCTCTGAGCTGTCAGCACAGAGTCCAACGCAGGGCTCGAACCCATGGACCGTGAGATCATGACCTGAGCTGAAGTCGGACGCCTAATCCACTGAGCCACTCTTTGTGCCCCTCTTTGTGCATCTTTTAAAAGATCTGTCATGGAAACTATCAACACCCTAGAGGAGAAAGCAGGAAACAACCTCCTNGATCTGTCATTGGTGAATATATTATGTCCTGCTTAAGTTCTTGGAACGCCGCAGCGGGTATATTCTTTTCCGTGCCATCGTGTGTCACTGACTGCGGTCATGCAGTGGGCCTCTGAACCGTGGGGGAGAAGACTTCCCTGGCAGAGGCCATCTGCCACGCAGGAAGGGACACCAAGCTCCTGGCCTGGGTGAGCACTGAGCATTCATTCGGGCAGCTTCCTCCACGGGGCTGCAGCATGGCTGGCTCAGGACCCATGACAGACATGTTACCTGGCCTCCTGTGGGCAGGGTCTGCAGTGGACGGGCGAGTCAGAAAGAGGTGACAAGTGCTGTGGAGAAGGCGAAATGCAGCAAAG
>NW_027528608.1:3329897-3363834 GCF_008692635.1 Crocuta crocuta
TGCTGGGTACATGTGCTGGAGGTCAAGGGACCTGTGGGAACTGTGGGCAGCGAGGGACTCTCTGAGGGGTCAGCCGCCCCGAGAGCTGAATGAGAAGGATCCGGCCGTGGGAAGATCTGGAGAGGATTGTTCTGGGGAGAGGAGCCAGCAAATCCCTGAAGTAGAGTTAACTTTGGAGTGTTGGTGGCACAGGACAGGGCTTGCTGGCACTGAGAGGGGGAGACAGGCAGGCAGTGGAGCTCAGGGGCACCGCAGAGGAGGGATTGGTATTGATCACGAGGGGCAGCCTCGCCCCGGCCTCCTTGCCTGCCCTGGCCTCCCAGTCAGCAGCGGCCTTTCCGCCAGTAACTGTTCTGTCCTGGTGTCTGGTGTGGGTGACTCACGACTCCCACCTTCCCGTGGACGTTTTGCCCCCTATGTCTAGAAAGCCTTCTCTGTGCTCTTGCTTACGTGTGTGCTCACCTGCACTGCGCCTCGTGCACCGGCCACCCTGCTTACACTTGCCTGTGCAGAGCTGTCTTCCTGCTCATGTGCCGGCTGAGCATATCCATCCACTTGTGGGCTGCTGGGGGCCCCTCCTGGACGGGGCTTGTATATTATCCCTGGTGCTTCCTACGCAGTAGGCTCCTGACACAGTACCATAGCCTCTTAGGGGAACAAAGATCAGAAAGAGCTCAACACCCAGGGATGCTATTTAAGAAAAACTTTTATAAGGTGCATTTATAGTAAACAAAGGACCTTATAATTTGTAGTGAAGTTTTATTTATTTTTTTAATGTTTGTTTATTCCTGAGAGAGAGACAGAGCACAAGCAAGGGAGGGGCAGAGGGAGAGGGAGACACAGAATCCAAAGCAGGCTTCAGGCTCTGAGCCATCAGCACAGAGCCTGATGCAGGGCTCGAACTCCCAGACTGCGAGATGATGACCTGAGCTGAAGTCGGACGCTTAACCGACTGAGCCATCCAGGCACTCCATGTAATGAAGTTTTAAAGTATCAGATTAACAGAAAGTCTTCTATCAGGATTTAAAGTGAACCCACACTTACTTGTGAGTCCGCTAAGGTTTGGTTTACTTGTCAGCCTATTTCCTAATTGCCATTTCCGTCCCTGCTGGTGCACTTTGGGCCCCTCTATCACGTGCTGGTTTCGGCAAGTACCTTTTTGGTTTAGATTGAGTTTGTTTTCTGTATATGTTTGCTGTTTTCTTTTTTTTTTTTTCCCCAGATAATACCCTTTTATATTTTGAATGCAACGCATTACTTTGGCCGTATAGTTGATAAGCATGTGGATCTTTATGCGGCCCTTAATGCTGAAATGAATGAGTATTTTAAGGGTAACAGCAACAAAACAACTGTTGAAAAGGTGGAGAAATTTGGATTATATGGATTAGCAGAAAAAACACTTTTTTACAGGTAAATTTCCATTTATGTCATCTCTAAAAACTGAGAAGCATTTGTTCAAATGGTCTTGAATCCCTGTTTTGGCCTGCGTCCACGTGACCCGGTGTGTACGTATGAAGCGTGGCTGCCGGCTGGGAGGGTGGCGGCAGCGGCGTGTCCCCCCACAGCTGCCTGGCACAGGGCTCCCAAGCACAGAGCACGGGAGACCGTATAACACCCACACACCAGTTTCTGAGCCGTTGCTCTGTGCCGCCTGCATATACACTTATATCATTCCTGGAAAGTGGGTCCCATCTTACAGATGGGCACTATGAGCCCTGGTGAGATCACCTAGGTTCTGTGATGCCAGCTCAGTAAACGGCACAAGCGGTATTCCCATACCGCAGTCTGCCTCGGGGACCTGCTCACACCCTGATTGCCAGCCCTGACTCCCCTTGGTGTGGCCTAGATCGAGAGACTTCGAAACTTCACCTTACTGTGTTGATTTTTATCGTGTTGTCCAAGAAGGGGATCAATTCTATTCAGTAGTACTACACAGTTTTTATTCTTCTGTGTATTGAATTAAATAAGCCATTCTGAGTTCTCTTGACACCTCCACGTCACCACGTTGTTCTTCAGGGTCGAGGTGCTGGAGATGAGCCAGAAAGAAGACAGCTGGGGCCCGGACAGTGTCCTCGTGAGGTTTATAGATGAAGGCCGGACCGGACTGGTCACGAGTCACCAGCTGCTGCGTCTCCCAGAACATTTCCACACTCTGCCTCCCCAGGCGGTGGAGTTCATCGTTTGCAGAGTGAAACCTGCTGACAATGAAGTTGAATGGAATCCAAAGGTAAGTTATTTTGGCTTTTTGTGTTTTATATTTTTTTATATTTTGTTGACTCTGCGTGGAGGCTTATTTGAGTTTAAAGTGTTGAGTTTGGGTAAGCTGCGTCATGGTCCCGGACAGCTAAAGGGACAGCCTGCCTGGGTCCCCGCCGGTGCGGGGATGTGCTCACAGCCGCCGTCACAGACCCAGCTCCCAGGCCCCAGACAGCTGCCCGGCACCGTCTTCATCATTCGTGCTCACGGTCCTGGAGCCGGTGTAGAGTATGCCCTGCTGTGAAACAAGTTGGCTGTCAGCTTGAGAAGAACCAGAGGAAGCGCCGAGCGAATACCCTGGCAGGCAGGGGTGGGGCGCGGGGGCCTGGGTGATGGATACTCTCTGGTGAGGCCAGGTGGTTCCCCTGCGGTTGGGAGGCCGGGCGGGGAGAGAGAGTCCAGAAAGAGCTTTCAGAGGAAAGGACATTTCCTCTGGGCCCTCTGGGAGGAGTAATGAGATTGTCACCACGTAGACCGGAGGAGGCATGAAAGGCGGAGGTGCCCGGAAGGGTGCTCCTGAGTGGGCTCACCTGGCTGTCCGGGATCGGGTGGGCCGTGCTCTCCGGCCTGGTGGAGACCAGACGGACAGTCCTGCTCAGCAGCAGAGCGAGTGGGACTTACTGTTCCCTAACGACACTCCTGATTCTTCAAAGGAAGGCTTAAGTTTGAACAGTCTAATTAATAGGATATAAAATAAGCCATTGCCATTGACGAAGTTAAACCACTTTGGTCAGACATCATCCAAGAAATGAACAGGTGGGTGTTTCCACAGTACAGGCTGGACACAGCGTTACTGTTGTAAGGTCACTAAAAATCTCCCTTATTAAATAGCAGGCTTTTTCCTTCTGCAAAGTATTTACTGAGCATCCCCAGTGTGCTGATGCCCCTGGGCTCTGGGGATGGTTAGCGAGGAAGGCTGTGGTGCTTGTCCTCGGGAAACCTTTCATCTCTCAAGACGGTCGCCCACAAGTACTTCTCCAAGAGGACCCTCCGTAGAAATGGGGGAAAGGTCTCCCACGCGTGTTCTTCCAAATTCATGTGCAAGGTTCAAGGGGATAGAAACCGTCTAACCTGGACGAGCCAGCTCCCTCCTTGCGGCTTTCTCGGGGCAAAAATGTGCCTGAAAGAGAACAGCAGCCACGTGCCCAGGAAAGAGCACGCAGAAGCCTGGGGCCCCTCAGTTCCAGGGCCTCTTCCTTCTCACCGAGCTTCCAAAGTATGGGCATCCGTACTTGGAAGACTTGTTCATAGAGGAGAGAGGATACTTGGCCACAGTGGACAACGCAGTTTGGGAGTCCAGAGTGCACTGCCATGTGCACTGCCCGAACTGAGCCCCAGGGCTCAGTACCCTTGTCCACAAAGGGGCATCATGGCCTGTGACCTGCCTCACGGGACAGTGGGAGGGAGCAATGAAATACATGGAACAGTTTTTTTTGTGAAACTGTGCAGCATAAACACAATAGGAGATTTTCTTAAAGCTTCAGATAAGTCACCTGTTTTGTTTTCTCAGGTCACTAGGTACATTCATCATAAAATCATTGGGAAATTGCATGATGCCAAAGTGGTACTGGCTTTAGGAAACACAGTGTGGGTCGATCCAATGGTGAGTGTGTGCTTTTCCTAAAGGAGATCTGTGTTTGAATGGGCCCTTAAAATTATTTGTGGTATTCTCATTTGTTGCATAAATAGTTGTTTCCCTCGAACAAATGGAGGCTTTGGGGGGCTCTTTGTTAGGGAGGATTAGGTTTTTTTCCCCCCCATATTATTTGGGTCATAAATTTGGCTGTATAACCATACACTTTAAAATTTAATCATAAATTTTGTATAAGAGAATCCCTTACACTATAACCTAGCACTCACAGTGGAGACAGGCTTTCTGGAACTCTCCTTGCTCCATGTGACAGTCTCTGATCTATTCTATTCCACTTTTTCAAGCATTGGTTGTATACTGTTAAGTCAGTTTCACAGTCCTCTGTCCCCACTGGTGGGGAGGCCCCATGTCAGGACAGTGGCCCCCACGTGGAATCAGTCATGTTGAGGATTCTTGGGCTTTCAGAAATGGCTTTTATTATGGTTCTAGTCTCTGCCTCGCTCCTTCAGCAAATATTTGTTGAGCACCTGTTATGTGTGAGGTCCTGTGTGTGGGCGCCTGGCTTCTGTCTGTGAACAAAAGTTCCTACCCTGTGGAGCTGACATGGGGTGGGCAGGGCTGAGTTCAGACCAAGACCTGTAATTGGGACCTCAGTGTATCCTCTCGCTGCTTGCACCCCGAGAACTCTGCTTTTCAGTGCGAAGTTTTGCTCCATTGGCCTTAAATCTTAATTAGTATGATAAGGTTTAAAGGAATTCAGTTCTTAAGAATTGTTCCGCTGGAAGTTATTTTTATGAGACTAGAAAAGCCTTAACACACCGAGAAGCTTGGGTGTAGGATTTAAGAGTTCGGAAGAGAAAATGTTTTTCAGTAGAGAAGGTAGAGATTGCCAGTGCAGGTCAATTAATATTTGCGGTCTTTAGTTTCCATAATAGTCAATATTCTGGTGGTTTATTGGAGACAAAAAAAAAAATAGAAACTTTATTAAGTGATTTTTAAAACTGTAGCTGAGAAAATAAAGAATCCAGAACAGAAAGCCCCGTGGTGTCCGCTTCTGCAGCTCCGCAGCATGGCACTGCCCGTGGCACGGGGCAGGGGAGACAGGCCCCTGCACCCGCTTCCATCTCCACCCAGCCCAGCTCGGCCCCCGGTTCGAGTGGAGAGAGGCCCTGGCGCCACTCCCAGGAGGGAGCGCCTTCCCGGTGCCCACTTCACAAAGTGCTCCCGCTGCCTCCTCTGCCATGAAAGGGCCGCGCGGTCCTGGGGTGAGCCTCCCATCAGCAGGAATCAGGATGTCACAGAGCTTCACATTTTGTCCAAATTAAAATTGATGGGAGTATTTTGGTTGCAGAAAAAAATGCAGTAGAGGAAACTGTCCAGAACACAGGCCCCCTCCAGGTGCCGAAGCCTCTGAGCCTTGGGGTCCTCCTTGTTAGGGGAGGTGAAACTACTCAAGTAATGAAATTAGAAAGTTAGAAAGTGAGAGTCCTGTGCATGGTCCTTGCATTACAGATTGGTCTCATCTGGGAGTTTTATTCCAGGATTGAGTTTTGGGCCCCCCAACCCCAGACCTCTTCATACTTTGGCAGTGTGGGGGCGGGTTCCGGAAGCATCTCTCGTGTGACTTCTGATGTGGCAGAGGGAGGCCCCCATGCACCAGACTTTGCACAGCGAGATTGCGAGGTCACCGAGAGCATGTTCGATTGATTTAAAAGTTCAAAGCATGGTTCCTGCAAATATGCTTTGTCTCTGATTCAAGGTGCACGTTACAAAACTTTCAAATTTGAAAACGTCTGTCATTGATTATAACGTTCGTGCTGAAATTGTGTCAATGGGCTTGGGCGTTGACAACTCGGAGCACGTGGAACAACTGAAGACGCTGCACCAAGGAGCTCAAGTGCTACCTGGTGAAGAAAGCCTGAGCCACGCCCTGTACGTAGACTTTTTGTTTTAACTTGAGAGAGAGAGAGAGAGAATGAGGAGGAGATGGGCGGGGCAGGGGGGAGGGGGGGGAGAGAGAGAAAGAGAGAGAGAGAGAATATCCCAAGTAGGCTCCAAGCTCAGCGTGGAGCCCAACGCAGGGCTCAGATCCTACAGCCCAGGGATCATGATCTGAGCCAAAATCAAGAGTCGGATGCTCAACTGACTGAGGCACCAGGCGCCCTTGTAAGTCGATTTTTGTCTCCCTTTTGGAAGAGCTGTTTTTTGGGAGTATAACTCACGAGTGTCAGAGACTTTTTCTTTTTTTTCTTTTTTCTTTTTTTTTTGAAAGTTGACTGGGTACTGAGTCTCCACGTTTTCATCGCTCAGCTTCAGTAATTTCTCAGGCTTGGAGAGTCTTATTTTATCCATACCCCAGTGCACATTTTTGCTTTTGCTGGAATATTATAAAACAGATCCCAAATGTGCTGTTATACCTGTATCTCTTGCTAAATCAGTTTTTGTTACCTTTTCCCTGACTGCACACACACACAGAACAGTATAGACGTTGTAAGTGTAGTTTGGTGGACTTTCTGAGCACAGAAGCCAATCCTGGATCAGAAAGAGGGCGTGAGTCCGTGCCGCCCCCTGCCCCCTCCCCAGGGCAGCTGCCATCCCAACGTGGAAGAGCATGGATCGCCCTACCCTGGTTTGTACTTTGTGTGAAGGGACTCGAACAGTGTGTCTCTGGTTCTGCTTCGGCACAGTTCGTGAAATCCACCCATGCTGTGCGGGTGCCTGTGCATCGTAAAATCTTACTGCCGCCTGACACCGCGTGTGTGAACGTACCATAATTTGTTCACCCCTTCTGTCCTTGGCGGAGGCATCTCCCTGCCCCGGGCTGCCACTGGGGGCGGTGTGGACACTGCCTGCCTGTGCTCCGGTGCGCATGCAGCTGTTCCTCCTGAGGCTGGTGGTACTTTGCAGCCTGTGTGTGTTATATAAACGAGCCCAGAGTGCACGGTTGTCACTTTTCTTCCTTTTACACAAATATACCAGAAAAAAAAAAAGAACACTTGGGTTCTTGGACACTTCCTGGGACTGTCGCTTTCCTCTGCCCCAAATCCCTTACCTCCTGCCTCTGAGACTGCATCACACCCACACCCACCACGTAAACAGACAGTCCGGATGTCTCATGAACGTAAACGCCCCTCAGCGTCATCCTAACATCTGTTTGCCTTTCTTAACCTCAGGACGGAGTTACTTTGTACTTTTTCAGTGTAATTTTTGTGCCTGTGTGGCTTTTAAAAGCCCATTTAAGAGCAGTTGCCACCTTCACTTCTATTCATCCTCTCCTTCATGAATAAAAGGACCAGTAATTTCTTTCCATGTTTTCCCAATGTAGGGCTTTCTTTCCATGTTTTTTCAGAAGAAATAGATTAGCTTGACACTGTAGGGTATAGTCTTCATTATAACCAAGATTAAAGATATAATCTGATTTTTTTCAGATGGGCTTTAAAAAATATTCTTTTTAATGTTTACTTTTGAACAGAAAAAAAAAAAAACAGCGTGAGTGGGGGAGGGGCAGAGAGAGGGAGACACAGGATCCGAAGCAGGCTCCAGGCTCTGAGCTGTCAGCACAGAGCCCAACTTGGGCTCGAACCCACAAACTGTGAGATCATGACCTGTGCTGAAGTCCAACGCTTAACTGATCGAGCCACCCAGGCGCCCCCAGGCTTTTTTTATTTTTTAATGTTTGGGAGGGAGAGCATGTGCATGAGTTGGGGAGGGACCTGGAGAGCAGGAAAGAGAAACCCGAGCAGGCTCTGCCTCACTGTCAGCACAGGGCCTGCTGTGGGGCTCGATCTCAGAAAAAAACAAACAAACAAGGGAAAAAAACCCCAGAATTGCTGAGGCTGAGGCATGGCATAAAGTTGCTGCCTAGTAGTGTTCCAGACTGGTAGTCCCAGTTTACACTGCCACAGGTAGAGGATGAGAGAATGGGAAAGTCCCCAGCACCCCTTTGGGGGAGGATGGGCTCATCAGGAAGAATGTTGCAGCCACCTGTTCGAAAAGTGGGCAGAAGACCTGAGCACCTGAGCAGACACTTCACCATGTCTTACTAATGAATTGCTCAGCAAAGAATATATGAAAGGGCACCCAGACTCCTCAGTCATCACAGAAATGCAGTTTAAAACCACAATGTGATAATAGCACTTCATACCCACCAGAAATGAGGGAAAGAAAATACCAGGTGTTGGTTAGGCTGTAACGTAACAAAAGGCTTTTTGAAACTTGACTAGAGGGGCACCTGCGTGGCTTAGTTAAGTGTCCAACTTTGGCTCAGGTCATGATCTCACGGTTCATGGGTTTGAGCCCCGCATTGGGCTCTGTGCTGACAGCTCGGAGTCTGGAGCCTGCTTCATGTTCTGTGTCTCCCTCTCTCTCTGCCCCTTCCCGTGTTTATGCTCTGTCTCTTTCTGTCTCTCAATGGTAAATAAATGTCTAAAAATTTTTAAAAAAAGAAACCAGTAGAATGCTATTATTACATCTAAAAAATTAACAGTAATTTCTAAAATTGCACATGTTTTTTATTGTGTTAAAACACACATAACAGGATTTCTCATATTTTTTTCAAATTGTGGCAAAACACACATAAAATCTGTCATGCTCTTCTGAACGCACAGAAGTCCATTCACAGTGTGTGAAACCGTCACAGGAGGGTGGGAGAGACTCTGGTCCTTGCCTCAGTCAAAATGCATCTCTCGAACAACAGAGAGCAAAGCAATAGAGTTTATTGAGGCAAAGTGCGAAGGTCTCAAGAGTGAGGGGCCCCGACGGGGGAGCCGCTGAAGATTGTCGTCTCTGACTGTTTATCAGGACCTTATCAGAAACTTTGTGAGACTTCTCTCACAGCACCTAGCCCGGGTAGGTCTGGAATACCTTTATCCTTCCCCTCCCCCAACCCCACCCCCTTCAGCCCCCGCTTGCAGCCGCAGCCTGCCTCCCTGAGGTTGAGGGTCGCTGATCTGTCCCTGCCTAATATTGACCCTTTCTCTGCTCGTAACCACCACCACCGTGCACCCCTAGAACGTTTTCAACTCCCCAAACAGAAACCTTGTCCCCACGAAACACTAACCCCCATCCCTGCCCCCACAGCCCCTGGAAACCTTCATTCTACTTTCTGTTACTTGGCCTGTCAGAACAGGCACCCTGTATAAATGGGGTCATGCAACACAGGGCCTTTTGTGTCTGGTTCAGTTCACTCTGTGAAGCTTTCCGGGCTCACCCACGTTGCAGCGTGTATCAGGATCTGCCCTTTCTAAGGCTGAAGAATATTCCTCGGCGTGGAGAGATCCCATTTTGTTTGTCCTTTCAGCTGTCAGTGGACGTTTGGCTGTTGTGAGTTGTGCTGCTGTGAACATGGCTGTATGAACCGCTGTTGAGGTCCCTGCTCTCCATTCCTCCTGGGACACACCCAGAAGTGGCATTGCTGGATCACACATAATTCTGTGTTTTATTGTTTTCAGCTGCCGAACTGTTTCCCACAGCAGCTGCTCCATTTGACGTTTGCAGCAGTGATGCACGGAGGGTCCCGTTTTCTCCATGTCCTTGCCTAGAAATTAGCCCAAGGCGAAGGCTTGAGGTCTCCCTCAGGACTTTTCTGAACCTGCGTCTTGCCTCGGCATGCGTGTGGCTTTCTGCCCCCAAATGTCCTGGTTTCCTAGGGTCACCCAGCTTCTCCTTTGGGCTTTAGATGGTCTGTGGTGTCTGGGTCCCTGATCCCTTCCCCTCAGCGTCTGTGGGCTTGTGGTCTCTTTTTCTGAGCAGTACCCGCTATTTTCCGTTGGCGTTCCAAGTTTGGCCCCTCAGGTCCCCCACCAGAGAGGTCAGAGCGGACCACGCAGTAATCAGCGAGTAAAGCCTGCTCTGCTCCCTCTGGTTTGAGGTGGGAATGAGAATCAGGCTGCTGCCCGCCCAAAGCAAGACCACTGTGCTGTGGCGGGTGGGCCAAGGGCGAGTCGAAGTGCCCAAGGCCCTTCCTCAGGTTCTGAAGCTGGCTTTTCCTTTGTTGGGCGTTTGCTTTGTTGCTGTAAGCCTTTGGGTGCTGGCCCCTGCAGAGGTGGTTCCCACAGCATCTGGTGGTCCTTTCGGGGCTTCTGCGGGGAGATGGAAGGCTGGAGTTGCCTTGCCCACCATTTTGTTCTGATGTTTTCCGGTGACAAGATGCAGGAATATGTCTTCAGTCTAATGTTTCCAGTTCATCTAATTAACAGATAATTGTTCTTACCTGAATTATCCTTGGGCCACTTGAAGCTTTAAAATTCATTCTGTAAATTTTTATTGTCTACAGTAGGGAACAGATGAAGGGGCATCTTGCACTGTAATAGAGTGAGACAGACCATCAGCAGGGTACAGACAGACATGGTGGGTCACATGGTGAGATGCAGCCAGTGAGCACAGACAGGTTAGGGTGGCTGTGAGCTGAGAAAGGTGAGAAGTGACCCAGGTGCCATCTAGGACAGTACTCCCGAAGGGACAGGGAGGGCTCCACCATCCCTTGATTCTGGAAACAGGGAGGAAGGTGTGGCGACTAGAGCAGAAGCGTGGGGGCCCCTAGGTGCTGAGCGGTCCTGGGACGGCATCTTGTGGCCATTTGCAAGGACTGGGCTCCACTCTAAGGAAGCAGAGCCATGAGAAGGTTTTGAGCAGAGGGGTGATTAATCAAAAGATCCTTGGCACCCATGTTGAGGATGGGCTGGGTTGGGGGGCAAGGCTGTGCTGGGAGTTCAGGATGGGGGGACACTGGCTCGGGCTAGGGTGGCTTTGTGGAGGTGGTGAGAAGTGGCTGCTTTCTGACTACATTTGTAGTGTGTGTGTGGCCTCACGGAGCCTCGCTGGCAGGTCCTGGGTACTGAGAGCGGGAAGGAGTGAGTGCTGAGCCCCGCGGGCCCTGTGTTGAGTGGCGGGGGGCCTGAGGGGACACCGGAAGGGAGCCTGAGAAGGAGCAGCCGCAGCGTTGAGGGAGGCCTCGGAGGGCGAACACCCAGACGGGGCAGGTGCAGGGGTGTCTCAGAGCAGGAGCCGTGAGCCTGCCAGACGCTGCCAGGAGGCCTGAGGAGTGAGTGCAGGGGCTGGCCATGGGGGCGGCCTTGGGAGCTGGCCGTGGGAGCTGGCCGTGGGGGCGGCCGTGGGAGCTGGCCGTGGGGGCGGCCGTGGGGGCGGCCGTGGGAGCTGGCCAGAGGCTGGCCATGGGGGCGGCCATGGGGATGGCTATGGGGGCAGCTGTAGGAGCTGGCCATGGGGGCGGCCGTGGGAGCTGGCCGTGGGGGCAGTCGTGGGGGCAGCCGTGGGAGCTGGCTGTGGGGGCGGCCGTGGGAGCTGGCCAGAGGCTGGCCATGGGGGCGGCCATGGGGATGGCTATGGGGGCAGCTGTAGGAGCTGGCCATGGGGGCGGCCGTGGGAGCTGGCTGTGGGGGCGGCCGTGGGGCTGCTGGTGACCAGGGAGGATTCCTGCTGATGGATGAACACATCCGAGAATTTGAAAGAACACGACAAAGGTTAAAATACTTCAGTCTGAGGTTGTTAGTTTTTATCTGAACGAATTGGGTGCCGTGAGATTAGGATACATGTCAGCTTCTGTACACTTTCAGGAAACAAAAATTGCTCCATGCTTGCTTATGAGATACTCTTCTAGAAGCAGGGACCTCGCTAGAGTTTCGTAGATTTAACGAAAACGAGGCTTGATGGCTTCCGTCAAACAACAGCTGCTCCTGAGCCCCAGCTCTGTTCTCCGCTTGGCCCTCTGCACTCTGATCGTGTGGTTGTGCAGGAGTCTTGCACACGTGTGGCCCCACACGTAAGGCAGAAGTGCAGAGAACCGTGAGCAAGGTTCTACGGATGGAGCCTGCCCAGGAGACTCCATTCCAGGAGCTGAATGGTGCCGTGCTTACAGCGGGTTGGGAAAGAAGACAGTTCCTGGGGACGTAAAAGACCTGGAAGCCATAGGGCTTGGTAACAGACAGACACAGGGGTGTGACTCTGTAACTCTGAGCGCCTGGGGTGGGAGGGCACTGGCATGGCGGACAGTTCCAAGGTGCTTCCCAGAGAGCAGCTCGCCCTGGAGGAGGACCTACTGAGTTGGTGTGAGACATGTTATGTTTCAAGGTTCTCCAAAGCATAATCCCAGAGCTCAGGAAAGCAGCTGGGAAGCTAGTTAGCTGGTATTAGAGGAGAGTCACACTGGGAAAGCGTGTGACGAGCAGGGACGGAGCCCCACGGGTGAGGGTCTGGTGGGGGCACAGAGTGGGTGATGGCGGGCCTGGTGCTGCACAGTGCGGGGGACGAGGCCTGAGGAGGGGCCCCTGCCTGGCTTGTTGGAACACGGGTGTGCCCTCTTCACTTTTTGGGGGGTGCCATTCACAGGCTTCATGTGTGTCAACCAGAAGTCACAGTCACACTCCCCACACCATGGATGTGTGTGCGTGCACATGTGTTTGTATGGTTTGGTATGGGTTTGCTCTTTTAGGCTTGAATTATCTCTAAAAGGATGCACAAAAACTTACTTCCATTGTCACCCATGAGGAAGGTGGCCGGATGGCTGGGAAACAGGGGCCAGAGAGATTTTTCACTGTAGACCTTTGTGTATCAAAACATGAACCGCATGAATGTGGTTACCGGCTCCAAAAAAAAAATTTAAAAATTTGTAAAGGATGAGGGAGTCCCCTATGTGCTGATATGGAGTAATCTATGTCTAGTTATTAAGTACAGTCAGAAAATGGGCAGAAAAGTGAATTTAATAGGTTCCCGTAAATTTAAATGGTTTCCAGATGGAGACCCACACTGGTAAAACCATGTCTCGGGGAGAAGGGACTGAGGGTCTAGGGCAGGGAGCAGAGATGGCTTTTCCTTCCTGCCCTTGTAACGCTGTGGGTGAATGAGTGACTGTGTTTATCTGACAGTCTCTATCGGTCGCCTGCTCTGTGCTCACTGCCAGGCGTGGGGCAGTCAGCAGAGCTGGCAGCCCGGCCCTTCATCCATCAAGGGGCCCTAAGCGGTGATGGGCCTGACTCGAGGCGGTGGGCACCGCACGGTCATTTGCCACCTGCCTTCCCCCTCTTGCTGGGGGGACGCTGGAGAGGCTAGAGGCTGCTGTCTGCATCTTGGAGCTCACCATCCCCTCTTCCCTGCAGGGCGCCTTCTCCAGCAGAAGATGCCGCTGGTCTGCAGAGCACGCAGGAGGACAGGGGCTCGGGAGGAGGTGCTGACTCCGAGGCGAAGCTGGAAAACCAAAAGCATGGTTGGTGATTTAAAGCATGGCTGATATAAAGTCATGAAAGCTTGAAAATTTCACAGCGTTGAGGCTCTCCACTTTTAGATGAGTTATATAGAAGGTGACATAAAATGCTATTACTTAACTTCTATTTTTGACAGTTCAGCCTCCAATGTTTTAATTTTTTAAATGGGAGACTTTTTTTTTTTTTAAAGAGAGAATGCGAGCTGGGGAGAGAGGCAGAGAGGGAGAGAGAGAATCTTAAGCAGGCTTCACGCTCAGCACAGAGCCCAACATGGGGCTCCATCCCACCAGCCTGCGCTCATGACCTGAGCTGAAATCAAGAGTCCGACACTCAACCAACGGAGCTACCCAGGCGCGCCCCCCCCCCGTTTTTTTAAAATAAATTTTTCCTTTTTGTTAATTGAGGTATAAGTTTCATCCAGTAAAGCACGCAGCTTATCAGAATTACTTACATGTGTATATTATGTCTATTGACTGCACCCAGATGAAGCTGCTGAACATTTCCAGAAGCCCAGGAATCTCCCTCCTGCATCTTCCCCACCTGAAACCCTTCCCAGGAACTGTTGTCCTGACTTTTGTCACCACCAGCTTTGCTGAGTTAGAAGCACAGAGTGTATACTCTTGGGGCTTTCCTTGCTCAGCGTCCTATCTGGAATTCATCTAGATTATCACGGGGAGTGGTGATACCTTCTGGCCGCTGAGTCATACTCTGTGATGTGAATATACTACACCTTGTCTGTTTGCCTGTTGATAGACACTGAGGCTGTTTTCAGTTTGGGGCTATTATTAAAGCTGCTGTGAACATACTCGTTCAAGTCTTCGAACGGAAGATTCAAGTGTTTTAGACTGCCAAGTTCAAATGGTGTTGTTTCGGAAAGTGTTGTGTTTAGCACTGGCTCCTCGTGTGTGCTCACTACAGGCGGCTTCCCATCAGGCGGGCAACTTTAGTCTCAGCAGGGCACGGTAGCCGCAGGGAAGCCTGGGGCCGTGGCAATAAGGCCACTCCTTTGCAGAGTAACTTTACTGTCCTGATATAAAAAAAAAAAAATTTTTTTTAACATTTATTTATTTTTGAGAGACAGAGCACAAGTGGGGCAGGGGCAGAGAGAGAGGGAGATACAGAATCTGAAACAAGCCCCAGGCTCTGAGCTGTCCACACAGAGCCCAATATGGGGCTCAAACCCACAAACCGTGAGATCATGACCTGAGCTGAAGTTGGATGCTTAACCGACCGAGCCACCCGGGCGCCCCCTGATCGTTTTTATACTATTTATCAAATCCATTTTTATAAGTTCTACTAAGTGTGGTGTATTTTAATTTTTTCTAATTATTCTTTGCAAGTGGATGCTTGAGTTTCTGTGGAATTTGTACCCCTCAGTTCTCAGCTAAAAGTTGCATGAAGTGGGAAAAGTACATATAGGTACATAGATTATACCGTTACATATAAATAACTTACTGGAACATTTGACCTTCTGTCCAGAAACTTCACTTGAAAACACGAGAGATTCTTCCCTTAACAAAACCACAGAACCTCTGAAAAGGTACGTCCATCTGCTGGGGGAGCCTACTTCACTTCCTTGCCTTGTGAGTAAGTAGTGAGGCGCGTGTAAGTCTTTTTTTCTCTCTTAGCTTCCACCCACAAGTCAAATGGTTCCAAAAAGATGATGTGGTCATACTGAAGATAAGGCTAAGGAACGTAAAAGATCACAACTGCAAATATTTCCAGGATAGAGTCGTTTTCAGGTAGGTTCACACACATCTTATGAAGTAAAACAGAAATCACTTCTAACACGGGAGAACACCAACCTTTCCTTCTGCGAACCTAGCGCCTGGGCGGGAGAGAAGTTTTACATGGCCGATATGGAGCTGCAGGGCAACATAGTCGGAGACGACTGCAAGTGCACGATTGTGGGCGAGGAGCCTGTGATCACGCTGGCGAAGGAGAGAAAGGAGCCTTGGCGCAGCTTACTCAAGCGGAGGGTGAGTGCATGCAGGCCGCAGCGGCTTTCGGCACCCCGAGCGTCCCCCGCTTCTCTCACTCACCAGCACCTGTTTCTGTCGAACAGAATCCTAACGTGGCTTTTGATTTTGATCACTGGGAAGAACACGAAGAGGAGACCCGCTTCCCCAAGGGTAAGACGGGATGCACCCCTTCCTGGGGAGGTGCAGGTGCTGAATGCCATGAGGCACACCCGGTCACCCCGCCGGCTTGGGGACTGAGGCCTTTGTGGACATCGGTCATTGATGGGAAACCCTTAGGAATTCGTTTTCTCCTGTGGTCGATCTTGATGCTGAATGTTCTCGTTCGAGGTGGTACCGTACGGCCCTTAATTACAAGCAGACTTTCTTACAACGCTTGTACAGCTCTTCCCCAGAGAGTAATCTCTTTGTAAGCAGGCCAGTTTTTACCAGTTTCGTTCTTGCCTCAGAAAATCTAAAATAAGTTATTAAAAGTAGAACTACAACCCTACAACCCAGCAATTATACTATGAGGTATTTACCCAAAGAATACAAAAATACTGATTCAAAGGCACACAGGTACTCTAGTACTGTCTAGTACTGTCTAGTACTATGGCAGCACTGTCAGCAATAGCCAACTTCTGGAAAGAGCCCAGATGTCCGTGGACAGATGAATGGGTAAAGAAGATGCAGTGTGTACATATTGTATGGAGTATTACCCAGTGATCAAGAGGAATGAAATCTCGCCATTTGCAACAATGTGGATGGAACTAGAGCAAATAATCAGAAAAGGACAAATATAAGATTTCACTCATATGTGGAATGTAAGAAATACAACAGGTGAACATAGAGAAAGGGAAGGAAAAATAAGATGAAGAGAGAGAGGGAAGCAAACCATAAGACTCGTAAATACAGAGAATAAACGGTTGCTGGAAGGAGGTGGGTGGGGGTTGGGCTAACGGTGACGGGCATTAAGGAAGATACTTGTTGGGGTGAGCACTGGGTGTCGTGTGCGTGATGAATCACTAGATTGTACTTCTAAACCATTATTCTATATGTTACCTAATTTGGATTTCAGTGAAATTAAAAAATTAAAATAAGTTGCAAAATAGAGCTCTAGAACCTAAGGGACATTTTTTTCCTACACTGGCCAAAATACTGGCAGGGCTGGGGGAGGGAGATATGCTGATTAGTCTGTGGTTAACAGGGTTTTCAATAATCTCTTGTACAGTTGTGAATTGTAAAAACCTGTCCCTGAAAGTGGCAGAGGTGGCTGAGAGCAGTGACACAATGTCCGAGGACAGCGGAAGTGAGAGTGAATGAGCAGAGTCAGACCCGGAAGGGTGGCGAGCACCGCACACGGACGGACACGCCACGTGGCCGAGATTTCGGGAAACAAGGCGCCATGGCCAACCTGTCCTTGACTCAAGGGTAAATTGGGACCCGGTGTCATCCCACGCACAGGGATTGTTACTGCTGGGAAACGGGCTTCAGGGGCTCTGGGGGCAGGGTGGGGGGCCCAACCTCCACCCGAGCCATCCGTCCCACGCTGTCACACGCAGCCCATCCTGACACTCCCGTTGAGTGATGGGGAGCACGCCGTGCCACATGGGGGATGAATTGTACTTTCCGGAGCTGATCTGTTTGCTTCTTCACGTAGAGCTGTTGGGCACGCTGCTGAAAACCTGGTGTGCCTAAGACTTGGGGTTTCCAGCTTCCTGCCCTGAGCTGGCTGGGGTCCGGCAAAACCCCGAGTACGGCTCTGGTGTTCTTAGGGCACGGGTAGCTGCTCACGCAGAGACCAAGGGGAGAAGGGGGGGCTGCGTCAACAGCTGACAGCTGGACCCAGGGCTTTCTGGAGGTAAAGCCTCCGCTTCTGAAGAGCCCCTGGGCTGCAGGGCCCTGGGCGAATGGGACAGAGGTTTCTCTTCAGTGGAAACTGGGAAGGACCTTGGGGTCCCTGGAGGAGACCCTCAGGACACCGGGGTGGGAGGAGCCCAAACATTCACGACGCCATCCTGAGATGGGGCTGTGGCCCGCAGGGTCCCTGGAGGAAGGTGTCCTGTCACTGCCTGACTGCGCAGGCGCCTGACCCTGACGCCCACACTCACTGGAAGTGTTAGAAAGGAGCAGAGTGTAAGCCCCATGGGTGGCTTCGCTGCGCCTAGAAGCGGGAAAGAACGGGGACCGGACATGACCGTCGTGACTGCCCCCAAGATCTTTATTCTTGTTGTACATCAGAAAGCCCAGGTGTCCACGTCTGTGTCTGTCCCAGGTACATAAGCCACTGCTTGAACGATAGGGGAACCCCGTCATCAGGCTGCCCTGTGAGCAGGTTTGGATCGCACTCTGGCTCTCAGTTTCCTCATCTGTAAAATAAGACATCCTGCTCCTGGCGAGGCCTGCCCTCGCTTCGGCCACAGCCCCAGCACCCGCCACGGGGCCCCCGTGGGCTGGCTGCCAGCTGTCACATGGGTACACGCAGTACAGTGGTGATTGTCCCTTTTCTTGGCTAAATTGTGCCGGCTCTTCCGGAAGTAGGAAGTCCTGGTCTTTGCTGGCAAAGATTTTGTCGTGTCCTCAGCAGGCATCAGTTTCTGCAAACAGAACTTTTGCTCCCCCCGGGGGAGGCCTTTGGGCTGGTGGCCTGGCCTCCTGAGCTGCACCAGCTTTCCTTGTGACTGTGGCCACCTGCTGTCAGTGCTCGCTTATATTCACTCTCTTTTGTAAAACATAAGCAAATAATCAGAGCAGGTACTAGAGNCTCATCCTGCTTCTCTGTGTGGTTCGCAAACAGCCAAAGGGAAATAGTGGGGAAGCAGAGCTATAGGTTAAAGTCTTGATTTCTTTTCTTAAATGGGCTACTTGAGGTTCTGAATAACCTTTTGTAAGACGGAGACACCGACTTGTGAAATAGAAACAATGACCAATTTCTTTTTGTTCTGTTAATACGTATTGATTTCATGTTTGGGGAAGATTTCCAAAATGCAAAGGGAAAGTACATTTGTCTCTACGCTTCTAAAATTGCTCTCATACCTAGTCGTGGTGTGAATGTCTTCTGTAGTATATCAATAAAATTTCAGAGCTTTCACAGAAATGCCATTTTCCATTTTTTTAGACCGTACTTTCCCTCAGTGCCAAATGCAAAATAGAATTTTATTCATCACCCTTTCTGGTTAGACCAGAGTGGCAGTGAAGGCTGAGGTGGGGCCTGTCCTGGGCACCAGGCTGCGGATGGTTCTGGACAGTCAGCTTTGCAGTGGGGGCCTCGACATTCAGCCTAGGATAGACTCGCCTCGGATATCCTGGGTAAAATACAGGGGAGCAGTACTTCTGAGAATGGGGAGGGTAGGCAGTAAAACATTGGTACTTTCATATGTTCAAAATCTATTTCAATCAGAGCAACATATGTGTGTATCTGTACACACCTTATCGGTCACTGGTTTAAAGAATACCCTTTATTTAAGCAGATGTGATGTGCCCCTCCGCCGCTGAAGGGTCACAGCCATAAGGTGGTAGTTTTCCCTGAGCCCTTGGCTGGCTGCCAGCCTTCTGGTTAGGTTACATCGTCCCTGCTGACCTTGGCAAACACCTATCCCTTCCCTCTAGAACCCCCGCCCAGAGAACTGAGGATATGGAAAAATAACAGTATTATGAATACCCAAATATGTTTTTCTCTTGAGGAGACAACCAGGTAGAAATAACCACAAATACTGCTTACAAAAATACATTCATCGCAGTTTGGACTTGGCTCTGGGAGGCTGGGCTTGCTACTCTGGGGCTTCCTCTGCCGGCACAACCTCCATCAGCATCTGAAGGTACATGGTGACGGGCTCTGGAGCAAAAGCCAACCAACAGGTGCGGTTAGAGGGGAGCAGTTACCTGGCTCTCGCCCCATGGGGCAGGGTCCTCTGTTCGAGCCGCGCTCGGGTCAGGGGCCCGAGGGAGTCAGAACCATCCTGGGGGTCACAGGGGCTCTTTGGAGGTAAGTTATTTCCTGGAAAAGCGTCAGGAACCTGCTATTTTATTGCCACCAAGCACTGTCCTCTATAGGGAAGATCTGCAGGACTCACTTGTTACGTGTGCATTTAACTACCACTGACCGACAGATATTTCGTTGGAAGTCACTGGGCCTGCGTCTTGCTAAAAATCCAGATAGTTTACTCTTTTCACCTCCGTAAATCCAGCTTCCTCCCAGTTTTTGCAGGGAGCAGCTCGAGCGAGTTTTCTAAAGCTGAGACATGAGACCTGTTTTGCCCTCTAGGCTGTGGGTCCCGCTGGCTAGAGTCTCGGTCAGGACGACCAGATCTGAGCTCACGCTCCGAGGCAGGGGAAGGTGGCTGTCCTCCCAGTACAGGAGGACCAATGGGCTTTCCTGTCCCTAGCGGTGGGGCTGCAGCCCTCTCAGCTCTGGGCTTTGAGCAGAGGAAGGAGGCTGTGCGGTGGGGAGATGGTGTCCCCGGCAGAAAGAACAAAGCCCTATTTGGGGGTTGGTTTCACTGTGTTCGTCAACGTGAAACAGATGCGCTCTCGCTGTACCACCGCTGTCAGGCTCCCCGCGCGAGGAAGTGCCCAGGCTGCGGAGCGGCCCCTGCAAAGTCCAGGGTCGAGCTGACCGCCTTGCAGTCAGGTTTTGCTTCCGGACCTCGTCCGGCTCCCTGAGCTGCATGAACAGAAGTAACAGCAGACAGCAGTGCCTGTGGGGACGGCGCGGTTCCCTGCTTTCCCGCGCAGGCAGGCTGAGGGAGAAGGGGCCTCTTTTTCATCACCTTTACTCAATAAACACTAGGTGGCTGTTGCATAGAGGCACAGTGAAACTGCACAGCCCAGTTCCTGCCTTCTAGAAACAGTACAGGGACGTGGGGACCAAGAAAGGGTGGTCAGGTGGTGGAGGACTGTTGGCCTGGCGAGGCTGCTGGGGGCTCCCGCTGTTGAATCTGCAGCACAGGATGTGACACTGCGAACATTGCCGACATCGTGATGCGTACTTGGCACCACGATGATGTCCTTGGCTCCACTTTTTATTTTTCCAAAGTGAAGTGGCTAACGTAGCTATGCTTCCTAACAACTGTCCTAAGGTAGCTGAGGGGCCGGGATTGCTCAGTGCTGAGAGAGCAGTGCCTCTCGGGCCCTCGTCCCAGCTCTGTCACCTTCCGGGTGTCTTGGGTGCTACTGAGCCTCAGATGGTGTCTGTGTATCAGGTGAAAGAGAGGGGCTCTGGGGGTTGGATGCACAATGATGGGAACATACTTGTCGGTACTGAAGCCTAGACTTAAAAATCGTTAGGATGGTCAGTTTTATGTTATGTGTGCTTTACAGTGGAAAAAAAGAAAAGCAGATGGCGATGGCCCTTCCTACTTGTTACAGTAATTGATGGGGACAAAGGCAGAAGCCACAGGGTGGACCCCAGAGGTGTCACACTGAGAAGGTGAACTTTGCCAGCTGCCTGAGCCGCTGCCATAAGACAGTGGGTAACATTGGGACCAGGGAGGTGCGGGACGCACCTGTCTGCGCCTCGCTCACAGCACCACAGTCCCTGTGTCGGTACTTACTTGAGATTTTCTGAGCCCATCCAAACTTATAGTGGACAAAAAGGAAGTAAAATATAAGGCCGCTCAGCATAAATAGCACACAGTAGAGATACTCCAAGGCAGGTTCGCTGATGATTGGGGCCAAAACCAAAAATATGGATATGAGAGTCACCAAGATGGGGATGAAAATGGGCACCTGCGGGCGAGACAGTGGAGTCATGATTTGACCACGTGCATTCACGTCCTTCCTGAAATTTTCATTTAAAACAAAACACTGATAAAGAGTACAGTGAACTCTGTGTGCCCCTCCTCCAATTTCAATTCACTTTTAATTTTGCCAATCTTAACTCCATCTGCCTTCCCCCCCATTTTCCTAGAATATAAAGAAAATGCCAGACTTCGTGTCATTTTACCTGTGAAATACTCAGTATACATCTCTGAGTAGGACTTTATATTTTGAACGTGTTTATTCCCTCCTGTCTGTCTCTCTCTCTCCCTTCTCATTGATTTGCGGTAGGAATTGGATAATTCATCCTATACAAGGTCTGAGTATTGCCCGAGAACTTGCTCCTCTATCCCTCCAAGTTCCCGCACGCTGGTAGTTGGAACTGGAGGCAGGAAGACTTCGTAGTTGGAACAGGCGTTTCCTTTTGTAACACATCAGGAGGCCCTTAATGTCCACTGTGCCACCTCTGAATCACCAGGGTCAGTCAGTGGCTTCAGGGGCAGGAGAGGAGGCCCGTGCCACTAGGTCTGGATTCCTCCATCTCTCCGGGAGCTGTGTTCTTTTAGTAGGAAATGGCACCTAGAAACCATAATCTGGGTGGTTGGAGTACTCACTGTCCTTTTACAGGGACAGAAGATACTTTCTTTTCAAGATTCACAGCAGTATGAACTGCTGTTTCCAATTCAAAGGTAGGCTTTCATTTTTTCCTTACTGTAGACTTCTGTCTTTTTTTTATTACACTTCTGAAAATCTTGTTTCTTAAATGGCTTTAGCATAGTTACTTTGTCCTATGGTGTGCCTGTAATAGACACGCAAAGTAACTGTACCAGTGCTATATCCACACCACTGCCGCAAGTAGTTACTGCTGTACGCAGTACGCAGTGCTATGAAGTAAAAGATTTCCTGTAGTTCTTTTTAACCTCAGAGTATGACCATAGGGAGAGTCATTCAAATTATCACACTTGGTTCTTCACGTGCTTTTGTCATTTACTGGTTACAGAGTAAGGTTTCTTTTTTTGTTTGTTTTCAGTTTCAAGGGATGTCTTTTTTTTCCTTCCAATTTTTAAAATATAATTTAGGGGCGCCTGGGTGGCTCAGTCGGTTAAGTGTCTGACTTCGGCTCAGGTCAGGACCTCGTGGTTCACGGAGTCAAGCCCCACATCGGGCTCTGTGCTGACAGCTCAGAGCCTGGAGGCTGCTTTGGATTCTGTGTCTCCCTCTCTCTCTGCCCCTTCCCCCACTCTATTGTGCATGCTCTCTCTCAAATATAAAACAAATTTTAAAAAAATTTCTGTTGCTTTTATTTTTTTTCATCAGGGACTCCAGTTATACCTGTGTTAGGTCCTTTTTCCTCTGTCTCCTGTTATTTTCTGCCAAATTCTTTTTGTTTGAGGGATTTTGTCCCGATTAAAGATCTGTTCTACAAGCAGACAGTCTCTGTTTTGCTGACCTGCCTGTTGTTCTCTTGCGGTATATTCGATAAACTATCTCCTTAAAAAACAACCTGAACCTGGGTGGCTCAGTCGGTTAAGCATCCGACTTCGGCTCAGGTCATGATCTCACAGTTTGTGGGTTTGAGCCCCATATCGGGCTCTGTGCTGACAGCTAGCTCAGAGCCTGGAGCCTGTTTCAGATTCTGTGTCTCCCTCTCTCTCTGACCCTCCCCTGCTCATGCTGTCTGTCTCTCAGAAATAAAACATTAAAAAAAACCTGTTCTACTGTCATGATTTGCTTGCCAGATGACCTGACAGAAGTGCAAATGCCTCATTCCATGTCTCTGCTAACTGCAAAGACTTGGCTGCGGTACCAGGAAGACCACTAGGCACGCTTCTGACACAGAATCCTAAGGCTAAAGACATGATGCTGCTCTTGTCCAATTTACTTAAGCCCTCAGCTTTCCTACCTCCTTGTTTTTTTAAGAAGTTTATTTTTTTTTAACATTTTTTTTTTGGAAAGACCGAGACCTAGCACCAATGGAGGAGAGACGGAGGAAGACACAGAATTCAAAGCAGGCTCCAGGCTCTGAGCTGTCAGCACAGAGCCCGATGCGGGGCTCAAACTCAATGAGCCATGAGATCATGACCTGAGCTGAAATCTGATGCTCAACAGACTGAGCCACCCAGGCGCCGCCTACCCCCCAACCTTGTTCTTATATCTGCATTTGTTATTGTAAGAATTCAATAGTACCATTGTTTCCCAAAGCAAAACAAAAAGCCCCTAACACAAACAAAACAAAATAAATTATTTTTTGCATTTATACAGACCCACCCCAGGGAGGTGGCAGGGAGCCCCAGACTGTTCACAGATACGGACTGTTGTTGGTGGCCGCCTGCACTGCAGTGGGCCTGGGGCCAAAATTCAGGAGCAAACTCCACTCTAAACTATGATGCTCAATGCAAGAGTTGAGTCAGGTTGGAAATAGAAAGCGTGCCCTTAGATTTTAACCCATTTCAAGAAAGCAAAGCCACTTGGGGCGCCTGGGTGGCTTAGTCGGTTGAGCGTCCGACTTTCGCTTAGGTCATGATCTTGCAGTTCGTGGGTTCGAGCCCCGCGTCGGGCTCTGTGCTGACTGCCAGCTCGGAGCCTGGAGCCTATTTCAGAGTCTGTGTCTCCCTCTCTCTCTGCCCCTCCCCTGCTCACGCTGTCTCTCTCTCTCTCCTAGAAATAAATAAAAAATATTTAAAAAAAAAAAAAAAAAAAAAAGAAAGCAAAGCCACTTGTGACATTTGAGACATGAAACCTACCTTGATAGGCCTTTCCAGGTCTTTCCTTGTAAACCTCATGACCACCAGTCCCAGAATGGTCAGGCCATAAAACAGCCATGCGGCAAAACTGAAGTAATTGACCAGTGAGTTTATGTCACCAGGGATGATATAAATCGTCGCTATGATACCCTAGGGGAAAGAAGAGTGAATTCTTAGGCCACTTGTACATAAAATCATGGTCCCTCCCACCTCACAGGAGGCTAAGGAAGCAGAGTTTCCTGTGGATGGAGAGGCCTGCATGACGGAAATCTGTGTATCCCACATAGATGGGTTTAAACTAGTCTTTGGCTGTGATGGGTGTTCTCCCCGAGGCCTGATGGAAAGAATTTGGAAAATTTGTGACTCTTTGAAGTTGCAGTTACAAGCAGGGGGAACACAAAACATGCATGTATATATCACACCCGAGTTCTTTAAAAAGAATTTTTTTTTTAAGATTTTATTTTTTTGAGTAATCTCTATTTCCACTCTGGAGCTTGAACTCACAACCCCGAGATCAAGAGTCACATGCTCTACCGACTGAGCCAGCCAGGCGCCCCTCCAGCTTTCTGATAAGTTTTCCTGCTGGAGAGTCTTTACCAGGGGAGAGGGCCCTGGGCTGCAACATGGCCTTCGTCTGGCCCTGCCTTGCCTTCACTGCATGGCCTGGGCTCTGTGTTTGGGCCCTCTCCTCATCTTGAGCGGGTACAGGCTGATGGAGAGCAGTGTTCTCCTTTGCGGTGGAAGGAGTCTAGCCCGAGGCTGGGCTTGGATGGCCCTAGGTGCCGGAGACAGTTGCACAGGACCAAGGACTGTCCCCCACTGAGAAAGTCCAGGCAGAGGATGTCCAAGGGCCACCTCTCCCGCTCAAGGATGCCATGACGGTTAAATTACTGGGCCACATGAGAAGTAGTTCTCAGTAGCCACGTCATTAAATGCCTTATTCTCCTTCGCCGTAAGCTAGTGGGCTTTGGGATAGTTTGTTAGCAGGGGTCTGGACATACAAATGTACCTGTAAGACGCGTGGAGGATACAAGGTTGGAGGCAACCATGTCCTTCATGGATAATTCAGAACGAGGAGCAGACGTTGCCTCGCGTCGAGGACTAAGGGAGCCTGGGCCATTGGAAAACCACTGGGCTTAGCAATAGCAGTTTCCTTCAGGGCCTCTCTGCCTTTAAGAGGGTGTTCTCATGGTGGAATTCATACTTACATAAAAGATGATCGCAGGGGCTGGAGTGAGGCGCCTGACGCTAATGTAGGAGAGCACTTTGAGCATGTGGCCTTCCCGGCCCGCCACGTACACAAGCCTGGAAAAGCGATCATACAGCCGGCTGTTGTACCGTCTCTGGGCTCACTACCAAGGCCACGGAGAAAGGGACTCAGTCGGAGCCTGGTGTCTTCAGGGGGAGTCAGTCTCTGGGGGCGAGTTGAGTTCGGGGGAAGTGGGTGATGTGGTTAAATGCTGCCGAGAGCGATGTGGCCTGGTGCCGTGGGTCACGTGACTGAGGGAGAGCGTGGGGCTGCCCTCGGGCCTGGGGAGGACTTTGCAGGAACAGACTCCACCTGCTCTGTGTCCTCAAGTTACGCGAGACGCGAATGGAAAGACCAGTCCAGGGCGGGTGGACCCTGTGCTTGGAGCACCCGACAGAAGCAAACACGGGGGAGGGGGGGGGGGGGGGGGGGGGCGCGATCAGGTANTGGGGTGGGGAGGGTCAGCAGACTGTAAACAAACAGCTTAGTTCTCCCCACCCACCAAGGACTCCTGGTGATTCAGTAATCTGAAAGACTAGGTTTAAAATGTTAAAAAAAAAAAAGCCAATTTCTAAAAAATGAAAAATTACCGTTATTTAAAAATCAACAACTGATATACCAGGTGCCAGTGAAAAAATAAATTAGAAACTAGATCTGAGTGATCTGAGTTATCAAGTGTAGAGAAATGGAAACTGTAGACAAGAAATTAAGAAACTGGGAGAAGCCCGAATATATTAAACAGGGTAAAGCAAACAGCAGGGCAGAGAGCTTTCGTGGAAGTGAAAAACACCTTTCAAATGAAGTCCAGCTATAGATAAATAAAAACATACCCAGATACAAACATTAGCGTGGAAGCCACATTTGAAAGATTAACTACAAAATCAGGACAAGTAGAACCATAGCAGACGTGGAATGAGAAGCTTTTCGAAGCGATAGGGAGAGTTGGTGTTCAGATTCCTGTGCTGTAAGAGCTAAACTACCATTCAAGACGACTGGCTGAATAAATACACATGTAGATACAAGGTAACTACGACACAGTCTGCCCTCCATTCCTCATTGGAAGCTATGATGAATGGATCAAGAAGATGTGGTTTATCTATACCATGGAATATTACATGGCAATGAGAAAGAATGAAATCTGGCCATGTGTAGCAACATGGATGGACCTTGAGGGTGTTATGCTGAGTGAAATAAGTCAGGCAGAGAAGGACAAATATCATATGTTTGCACGTTTAGGAGGATTAGGAGGAACTTGACGGAGGAACAAAGGGGAGAAGAAGGGGGGAAATGGTGGGGGAAAGGGAGAGAGGCAAACCATGAGAGACTCTTGAATGCTGACAAAAACAGGACTGATGGATGTGGGGGGGAGGAGGGATGGGCATGGAGGAGGGCACTTGTGGGGATGAGCACTGAGTGTTATGTGGAAACTAATTTGACAATAAACTATTTGTAAAAAATAAAAATAAAAATGAAAAAAAAAGTCTACTCTAAGAACAAATGCATACTGAACTCAGAAGGACTTGACTGAAGAAGCCATGTTAAGGAGACAGCAGTAAAACACGTTTGTGTGTATGTAAGCGATGAGGGAAACAAAGGCGAGGGAAATGTAGCTTAAATCGTACAGCTCGCAGCCCGCTGATAGTGGCTTGACCTTCCTTCTGAGGACCTCGGGGCCACCTTGGTGCCTTCATGTTTATGTTTTATGAAAGACTAAAAGTAACTTTGTCTTACCAGCAGCTAGCCCCTCAAGGTCCTGAAGCCTTGCTTCCAAAAAATCCCTTAGAAACTTCGTCTATCTCTCTCCCCCTCCCCGCCCCAAATTTAAAAGTTTATAGTCCGTCACTCCACACGATCCCAGTGCAGCTCTTTCTGTCCTCGGGTCCTATCCCCGTGCTATAAGAAAATCACCATTTTGCACCAAAGACATCTCAAGAACTCTTTCTTAGCCATTTGCTCACGAACCCCGTCATAAGTATTGGATTTTTGATTTTTGTCACGCACACGGCAGGTTGATAGACAAGGTGTAGCTGACCTATACTGGGCGGTGTGAAAGGGAGAGTCCCTTGCAGGAGAGGGGAGAGAACAGAGATGCTAGTAGACTCTGTTAGGTATTCAAGTTCAATTTGATGAGTAATTGCTAAAAGAATAGAAATAGAACTTCCACAGCAGCAGCAGAAGGAAAAAAAAAAACATTTGATGGACAATAAGTCAGAATACGATTTTTTAAAAGCCAAAAATCCACAGTATGTCGGAGATTAGTCCCACTGTAATGGTAATCACATCAAAAGTGATCCCAGATGCCCTGGGGGCTTGTTGGAAGGGACAAGCCAGAGCCCAATGAGGCCGATGGAAGGTACGAGGGATGGGATGTGTTACCAAAAGCAGCATCGTGAAGCCTGCAGCATCTGCAGTATCAATATCAGAGAGCATAGAATGAGTGCAAAAAGTTTTCACTAAAAACAGAAGCCCTTGAAAGAGAAAGCCAAACCTGACAAATCCACTGAGAGCAGATTTGAACAGTCAAGGCACAAGTTTGATGATGATCTAAAAATCGAGAAGGCGTGAACACAATACACCTTACTCTGTAGACCCCCGGCAGCATCTACAAGAACGGCAGCGAGCCACAGGGAAGGCTTAAAGCTTCCGAAGAAGTGAGATCATAAAGATCCCACGCTGACTGCAATACGATAAAATCCCAAGTCAGAAATACAAAGGCCAAAAGGGCCTGTCTATGTAAAAGTACACATTTGAACTTTGAAAGAGACATAAACATGGTTTATGTTCGGATTAGTTCCCAGAACAAGCCAAGTAAACTGGGAGCAAAGGAGTCACCAGATGGAAGCAGACAGACAGGTGGCGCTGTGACCTCACGCTGTAAACCTCTCATGCTTCCAACCCTCCGCAAACTTCACACGCTCAGAAAACAAGCAGGACTTTGGGGACTGGACACCATCACCGCAAGTGTGGCTGGAGGGCTGAGCGGGCAAGGAGGAGGGGAGCACGGATGTGGGAGCACTCATTCTCCCCAGGGTTGTGTGGCCAGAGTGTTGCATGGTGATTGCACAGGACAGGCCCGTGGGTAAAGTGGAGTGAACCTGGCACGCTGGGCACAGCGGTGGCATTCAAACCAGTAGGAGAAGGGACAGACTATGAGTAGGACCTGGGACCACAGGTAGAGGTCTGGGGGTGAGGGTGGGGCGTGAGATCTATGCCTCATATCAAAATACAGTCCAGATTGATCAAAGAGCGAAAGTAAAACGCTGGAAGAAAACATGGGTGGTGGTGTTGAAAGGTGAAGAGTTTGTCTATGTGAGATAGAAAACTCAGAAGCCAGGAAGCAGAAGTCGTAGATTTGACCCCACAATAAATTCTCTCCAACATAATTCAATACAGCACAAGTCCCAGGCCACCCCCAAGCTGCACAGGCACATGAACGATACAGACTTAACTCAAAATGGATCATATACCTAAATGTGGGGGCTAAGCCTATAGAACACAGAACTTCTGGGGTAAAACAAAAATCTTCGTGGTCTTGGGTTGCACAAAGGCTCTTAGATATGGTAACAAAACCATGACACGTGAACAGTGACAAACAGGGCTTTGTCAAAGTTAAAAACGTGTTTCAAAAAACCACTAAGGAAATGAGAAGATGGGGAGCTTGGGTGGCTCAATGGGTTAAGTGTTGGACTTTTGATTTCAGCTCAGGTCATGATCCCACAGTTTGTGAGATCAAGCCCCACATAGGGCTCCGTGCTGACAGCTTGGAGCCCGCTCAGGGTTCTTTCTCTCCTTCTTTGCCACTGCCTCTCCCCAGCTGATGTGTGCAGGTGTGCTCTCTCTCTCTCTCTCAAAATAAACATTAAAAAATAATGAGAAGACAAGCCATAGACTGGGAGAAAATATGAGCAAGTCAGATACCTGATAAAGGAGTTGTATCCATAATATATAAAGAATTCTTACAACTCAATAAGATGACAAACAGCCCAATTTAAAAAGTGGGCAAAAGGGTCCCCTGAGTGGCCCAGTGGGTTGAGTCTGACTTCGGCTCGGGTTGTGATCTCGCGGTCCACAAGTTGAAGTCCTGTGTCAGGCTCTTTGCTGACTCAGAGCCTGGAGCTGCTTCAGATTCTGTGTCTCCCTATCTCTCTCTGCCCCTTCCCCACTCACATTCTGTCTCTGTTTCTCTCAAAAATAAACATTAAAAACATTTAAAATTTTTTGAAAATTGGACAAAAGATTTGAATAGATGTTTCATCAGAAGATCTATGAATGGCTAATCAGCACATAAAAAGATCCTCAGTATCATTAGTCATTAAGGAAATGTAGTTAAAACCACAATGACATAGCTAATACACACTAGAAAGACTGTAATTAAAAAGACAACACCAAGTGTTAGTGAGGATGTGGAGAAACTGGAATGCTCACGTATTGCTAATAGAAATTATGGAACAAACCACTTAGAAAACAGTTAAGCTGTTTCTGTAAAAGTTGATCACAGATTTACTATATGAGCCTGCAATTCTATTCCTAGCAGTCTACCTGACAGAAATGAAAACATACATCTACACAAACACGTGTGAATTCATAGCAGCACTGTTCATGATAGCCCCGACTCAAAGCAATGCAAACCTCCATCCACCTGTGAATGGATGAACAAAGTGTGGTATATCTGGACAGTGGAATACGATTCAGCAAGTAAAAGGAATGAGCAGGTATATGCTATGCCATGGATGGCCCTCAAAACTTACATGCTACGTGACAGAAAGCCAGATGCCAATGACATACTTTATTACTCCACTTAAGTGAAATATCTAGAAAATGCAAAGTTATAGACACAGGAGTAGGTCAGTGATGGTCTAGGGCTGGAGGTGGGAGCAGGGATTAACTGCAATTAGGCCAGAGTGGACTTTTGGGGCTGATGGAAATGTTCTAGAATTGAACATTCTAGAAATGTCTGTGAGGACATTTGCACAGCTTAATAAGTTTACTGAAATCATAGAATTGTGTAATTACCAAGTTTTGTGGTATTTAAACCACAGCAGAGCTACTGAAATTATGTTTTTAAGTATTAGCAGCAAACAATCAGTAACTGAAAAATGCTTAAATACCATTTACAATAGCACCAAAAAAATGGAATATTTTGAGGTGACTCTGACAAGATATATACAAAAGGCAAATACTGAAACGGCTCAAAAAAGTCTGTGAAAAAAATGAAGACCTAAGTAAAGGGGAGGGTCCTTGCCCCAGATTAGAACCATCAATAACGTTAAAATGGCAGCCCTGTCCAAATTGCTCTACGGGTTCCATGCAGCCCTCATCGAAGTCCTTGAGGGCCTTGCTGTAGAAATTGACGAGTAGATTCTCGAATTCATAGAGAAACGCAAAGGGTCTAGAATAGCCAAATACTTTTGAAGAAGGGATGCTGCTGGCCCAGCGCAGTCTGTGCTTGGGTCCAGCTTCAGAAGAATGATTTTGTGGCATGTGAGTAAGCGTAAGCTTTGGCGGTCCCACTCTCTGGAAATCTGTCCATTCAGAACGCTGGACCTTTGGGCAAAGACATGTTCCAGAATGTCCCCTGCGTCAGTGTTTATGAGCACCGCCCCCACTCAGCCCGCCAGGTGAGGTCATGTTAAACTGTGCTACATCATAAAACGGAACCCAACACCGCTGTTAACTGCCTCTGGACCGGGAGGGCCCAGGGGATTGCCAGGGGCTGGTGAACCCTGCTTGTGTGGGTTCACGCCTGCTTGTGTGGGTTCACGCCTGCTTGTGTGAACACAGTTCAGGCGGAACAGAACCCCAGCCATTTTTGGCCTTCGCGCTCCGCTGGCAGAGCTAAGGAGCGACGGACTCCCGTGGCCTGAAAGCCTAAACTGTGACTACCTCATCTAGGTTAGGTCTATGCTCAACGTGGGAAGATGTCCAAGAAGCATCATTAGGTGAAAGGCATAAGGAGAAAAGTAGCACCGGCGTGTCTGCCACCCTGTGTCCCCAGGCTCCGCCTTGCGAGGTTGGGGACGTTGCTCCTTGCTGACGAGGAAGCTGGGGCCTCCCTTCAGTGGGGCGCGTTGCCCGGTGCCAGTGTGCCAGCTTGGCCACGCCTTTTGCTCCCTTTCCAGGACTTTGGGTTTTCTTTTCTTTTCTTTTTTTTTTTTTTTTAAGTTTTTATTCAAATTCCAGTTAGACTTTGGGTTTTCTGTTAGGCCATGATGTGTTAGCCTGGCAGAGCCCGAGGACTTTCACCCTGAGTCTTCTTTCCCTCAAGTGTGGAATGGGCTCTGCTGCCCGCCCCCCTGGTGAATGCTAGGGTCCCCTACCTGCCTGCCGTAAAGCAGGTCCCGTTGGCGGCACCGATGGTGGAAAAGGCCACGAACAGCGGAACCACCCAAGAGGCCGGATAGAGAACGCGGTCGCCAAACGTCTGCAGAGAGAAGCAGAGGAGTCCTGAGGGTCTTGCACTGTCCCCAGGAGCACTGGGTCCCAAGGAAGCTGCAGGGCTCTCCTCGGGGGCCCAGGCCCCCACCCCTGGGCGGGCACTGCCTCTCCCTCCCTCCGGGAGAGGAGAAAGCAAAGAACCACTTCGCAAGAACACAACTTCTTCTTCCCCACCCCTGCCTCCCAAACTGTGGCAGAGCGGACGAAACTAACTGCATCCTTGGCCTTCTGTCCCATTCATGTTTGCTGGATAATCTCTGGGGCGACGTGTTCCTGGCCCCTTGAGGATTAACATCCCTACCCTAGAAATGCCCGCCAAGGTCGGGAGGAGAGGAGGCTTGTTCTGACCTCCCAGGACTCTGTTAGAACATGGTCTTTCCCCTTCCTGGTACACAGCTGGTGCCACAAGGTGTAATTAAAGGTTGGCTGTCAACTGGGTGGACGCTGACCCTTTGATCTCACTCCAGTGCCCTTCTGCGCATCCCCTTGCTCTCTAAAATCTGTGGACCAAGGCCCGGACTTTGCAGAGAATAACTGCACAGAGCCTGGATCAACCTCCACCCGATTCCCCTGTCAGGAAGTTAGCCTGCATAGAACCCTGTGTAAACTGTAGGGAGCTAGCACTTTGTTTTCCAGGCTCAGAGTGCCTTCTCCATTTCGGGGATACGTTACTGTCCCCCACTGTCTAACACCAAGTAACAGACATCTCCTCTCCACCCCTCCCTGTGCTAATTATTCATCATCTCAATTTCCTTCCAACACGATGGCCCCTCATGGAAGTCAAGGGGTCAAGGAGTTGACCCCTTCTTCCTTGACCCCCTCGCTCAGCATGACCCTGTTCTCCCTGTGCCTCAGCCGCCTGTCCTTGTGGTCAGTGACCTCATCATAACCAAGATGGCATCTCGCCCTGCCCCCGTCCGTCGCCTGTTTCCAGTTCATTTCCTGTCCCGCCCCAGCTCCCTGAGGCCTCAAGCACCTGGGCCCCTCCCCACCTTTTCTGTAGACCCTCACACCCATCCCCCTTGGCATTGAGACCCTCCTTGACCAGTGTAACTTGCACAGTCCGTTGTTCTAATTCCCTCCTTCCATCCCTCGTGCTTTCTCACATGCATGTGTGTGTGTGTCAAAACCCCAACGCTGCAGGAAATCGGCCCTGGCCCGCCTGTGCTCTGTGCGCACGCCCAGGCCACAGACAGAAACTTCCACCTGCTGGCGGTCTTCCATCACAGGTGGGTCTTCGCTGCTGGCCCTAACCTGTTCCCTCTGCTCGTGTCCTAGACGATTATTTCCCTCATCCTGAGAGGGTATCTCCGCTTCCCACAGAGCCCAGCACCCTCCCCACAGACCCCAGCACCCTCCCCACAGACCCCGGGCCCTCACCACAGCCACCGCCTGGGACTGCAGGAGCTCGGTCGGAGTCATCACGGTGAAGTAGGAAATGTTCATGAGGATGTAGCAGCCTGTCACCAGTGGGATCCCGATGATGATGGCCAAGGGCAGGTTTCTGGGGGTGGGGGGGGAGGGGCAGGGAGCCAGGGTCAGCCCGGAGCATCCCGTGACGGCCTCACACAACTGCCATCTCCATCCAGTCCTTTCTTCCCACCCGCCCGATGGGCCATCCACCTCTCCCTGCGATGGGCTGGGATCACCGCTGCCTCCAGAGCCGCCCCCCCCCAACCCGCAACAAGCAGGGGCTGTGGGATGTGACATTTTCAAATGAGGAAGAACCCTCCCTCTCTTAGACTCCAGGGTGGGAGGTTGAACTGTTCATAAAGCATAATAAGCCCAAGATAAAGTTGGGGTTCATCCATCCTCTCTGCAATGATTCCACTGCCCACAGCAAAACCAGGCTCTGATGAGCGGATGTACATGAGCTTATAAGGAACCATCTGCACTATGGGAGGGGGTCCACTTTGTGCTTGGGGAAGAGAAACGTGCTTGCCGGCCCACTGTCTCTGCCCAACTCCGTTTTCCTACCTGAAAGGGTTTCTAAGTTCTTCCGTGATGTAATTGAGTTGATTCCTAGAGAAAGAAAAGGAACAGGAGTTAACATAATTTCGACCTTCTTCGCTAAGCTTATGAAATACCACGTAAAGGTCGGCCTCATTGAGGACCCTCCACCACAGAGAAAGTTCTCCTGCAGGAATTCAGGGTAACATCTTTCAGACACAGCCCATCAGGTGGGGCTCCCAAGGTCTGCATGTCTTTCAGTGATACGTCTTTGCTGTTCGTGGGAATCGTGGGGGTTTTCGAGAATTATTGGGGAGGCACATGTCCCCAGGCTGCTTTGAAAAACTGTTAAGAGTCACTGTCTGGAAGGAGGATGAAAGCTGCTTTGCACGAGGGAAGGAGCAGGGCCACGGAGGGCCACCCTTCTTCCTCATGGAACATAAACAGAATCTCGTCCACTGCGCCCAGTATTTCCCAGGGTGAAAAGGAAGTGCCACAGCGAACTGGTGCCTTGTTGGGCTCCTGGGCAGCCCTGACGGCCTCCAGTTTGGCTGAGCCTATCTGTGTCCCGCGAAGCTTCTAGCTCAGGCCTGCTGCAGGCTGGGAAAGGGGAATTGGTTTTGGCATCTGTGGGGTCCGAGGAGAACAGAAGGGACGGCGGGCACTGAACCAAATGGAGACATGGAAGTGAACTTTAGGGCCCCCCTCCAAGCCCTAGGAAGGGGAGGTCCTTGCTCGCCTTGGTTTCAGCATTGTAGCCTGAGAAACCCCAGCCAGAC
>NW_027528608.1:3363975-3504844 GCF_008692635.1 Crocuta crocuta
CTCAGAGCGCCTTACCATCCGTCGTATGCCCAGAGGCCATTATAAAATGCCAGACTGATGGCTCCCACAGACAGTTTTGTGCCCTCAAAAGAATTCTCAAAATTCCTTGTGTTTCCTGTAATGAAGCCAGATAGCAGATGGTGGGTGTCAGAGGACCACACTGGGACCCTGCATCGTCCCCATGAGACAGAAGGACACGAACCGTGGCCTCAGGCTATCAGACAAGCTCTGAAAAGCAGGGAAACCACAGGCGCTTTCTGCTGAGCTCGTGCCAGCTGGCTTCCTGAGACACAGGCCTCAGAGCACAGCCTGAGTGCCACCCACCCTCCCCTCCAGCCGCCGGTCACCTTGGGCCAGGAGGACCAGCCCGCTGATGATGATGATGGCCACAATCACCAGCTTGGCCCCCGTGAACACGTTCTGGACGTAGCTCCCAAGCCGCACGCTCAGCGAGTTCACCGTGGTGATGAGCACTGGAAAGGGCCAGAGTGGGGGGCACATCATGTGTCCCTGGGCTCAGCACCCCCCTCCTTTCCCCGGGGTCTCCTGTCCCCCCATCCTGCCCTCTCCACCACCTCATCCATCAAGTGTGCTCAGCGGGGGCCTCTGGGTCCTAGGAAGGGGGAAGCAGCCAGTCCCCAGGTGAGCCCTACCTTGAGGGACAGCCCACCTCCAGAGATCCGCGCCCCCACCAGACGCTGCCCTGCTTCTCACCAGTGCCTCCAGGCCCACCAGCCTCTTTCTGGGCGTGGTGGAGCCGAGGCCAGTCTCCCCACGTCCCCCGTGCCGAGTCTTTCTTGCCCCAGCCCGGGGTGTCACACTCGGGTACTCACGGATGGCCGCGGCAGCCAGGCATTTCACGACAGCCTGAGGGGGACTGCAGCCTGAGTAGAAGGGCGCACAGACGTACTCAGAAAAGCTGAGGCAGATGATGGCAAAGGATGTGGGCTTTATGACAAACAGGCTGGTCCAGGAGAAGAGGTAGGCAGGGATGGGCCCGAAGGCCTCCATCAGGTAAGGGTACTCGCCGCCCGACTTGGTGATCATCGTGCCAAGCTCTGCAAAGCACAGGGCACCTGGAACACAGAGGGGGGGTCCCCTCAGGCCCCTGGTGAGGAGTGGCCCTGGTTGCCCCCGCCCCTCTGGGGCCACGCCCATGCAGGCCGCCGTGGCTTTCCCAGCAGACCATCCTGCTCTTTCCAGAGCGGCCCAGTTTACCCCTGGTCGCCCATGGGCATTGAAAGGAACCCGGGCAACAGCAAGGCCAGGACACAGATGGTGCTCACACAGCCCGTCCCCACCTTCTGCAGGGAGAGCTCGCCAGGGAGGGGCGTCTTTGTTACCCAGTGTTGCCAGGACCCCACAGGCCGCCCATATGATGAGACAGGGCCCCACGGTTCCCGTGTTGCTGAGCACAGACTTGGGGGAGATGAAGATCCCAGAGCCGATGATGGTGCCCACGATGATGCAGATGCCGCTGAGTAGGCCCACCTTGGGTGTGGGGGAGGGGGAGGGGCGTTAGTGTCCCCACCGGGGACACGGGTGGCCCTCTCCCCCCTCCCCCTCAGCGAAGCTGGCACAGCCCGGGTGAAGGCGCTTCTGGCCTGTGCTGTTGCAGCGGCAACACCGGGCTTTGCTTACATCAAGTCGGTTCATCCTCACCACGGCCTCATGACCCCCATTTGACAGAGGGGAAAACAGAGGCACAGAAAGGTTCTGTTAGTGTCCAGGGACATACAGCCAGAGTGGGCAGACCTGGCTCAGATTCCAGTCTCCCAGCCTCCACTCTTATGACAAAGGGGCCCAGATGGTAAAGGCTGATTTAGCAAATGATGAAGTCAGGGTTTGGGGTCCAGGCAGGGGCCCTGGCCTCACGGGGGCAGAGGTGGGGGCAGGGGGAGAAACATAGGCCTCTAGGGGCAGAAACATTTGGGGGCTGTGAACTTTTGCTGAAGCCATCTTGCAGGGTATGAGCTTCATGCCACCCCGCCCCGCCTCAGACACGTACCATCGAAATCTGTTCCTATGAAATTTAAGAGCAGGCAAAACTAACCTACAGGAAGAGAAACCCAGGGCTAGGGGGGAGTCCACCTGGAAAGGGGCAAGAGGGAATTTTCTAGGGTGATGAGTTTGTCAACACCCATCAAACCGAACACTGAAGATCCGAATTCTATGCGAATCGAGAACTTCTCTGAAGAGAGACAGTGTGTGAGTCGGGCCTCTACGTATCACGTCAGCCCTCAGGAGCCACCGGGCCTGACTTCTGGAGTCCAAGGTGAACAGGCACGTGCTCGCCGGTCGGGGCAGAGGCTGCGCTCAGGGGTTGAGCCCAGGAACAAGGAAGTCCCCAGCTGTGGCTTGCCAGCAAGGGTCACATGCAGTCGGGGTGGGGCCCGGGAGCAGGGTCAGCTTCCGTTCTGGCCTTGGGGCCGTGGGCACTAGTGGGATAGTCTCAGCTTTTCTCCCCTGATGGCCCATGTGGCTGACCAGCCCTGGGTCCTCTGAATTCACCCCGAAGCCGCCCGAGTTTAGGAATGACTTGAGGACCACCTGGGCTTAGCTCTGTGCTTTTCAGCAGGCAGCAGCACCCGTTAGCCGGCTCCTAGGGACCCCGGATCCCAGGCCGGCCTACAGTCAAGCCGAGCTGTCCCCCAAATCCCTCCTCCATCCCCTCTGCCGTCGGGCATGGGAGCTCTCAGAGGCTCTGCCTGGAGCTCGGCCCACTAGTTGGGCCCTCAAAGCCATCCTGATCTTGTTCTGGAACTTTCTGTCCTCATCCTGGGAGTTTGAAGCTGTCCTTCATGCCCATCCACCTGCACCGAGCTCCTCTGTTCTGTCTCTACTCCTCCCACCCCCCCCCCGCCAAACTCCCCTTCCCTGCAGCTCTGTTGCCAGCCCCACGTGACACTGGCCCCCTCTAGGGCTCATGACTACATACATTCCATCTCGGCTCATTCGTGTCACACCCACGTCACACGTGCCACCCTGCTAGAGGAGATGCAGAAGGAGTTTCCTATCGCTAAAGGAATACGAGGACACACAAGGGGCAGATTCTTGGTGAAGACACCAGAGAGGGGACTCCAACATCAGAAAGTCCTCTCTGACCATCCCCATGAGGCCATCGGTCTGGGCAAACACCAGCCCCTCTGGGTACCCGCCAGGCACACAGAAGCACATGCATTAACCTCGTGAGAAAATGCTGAGTTCACTGACCAGGGGGAAGGAGGTACGTCCAGAGAATTGTTCACTTAGAGATGCGCTTTACAATGCAGATCAGCAGGGACTTCACCCGGGGTGGCTCCTTGCTGCACTTGACCCGGGAAGGGCTGGTGCCAGGGGTCCAACCTTACCTCCTTCTGGAGAGTCGTGGTCTTGGGTTCCTTACTCTGGATACTCTGGACCGACTTCTCATCTTCTCTCCGGTTCCTCAGGCTTGTCCCCTCCATGTTCCCCTCCTGCCGCTTCTGAGATGGCCGCAAGGAGGGCCTGGGCCTTGACTTAGCAGATGCTCTAGCGGACAAGATCCAGACACGGGCTCAGCGAGGGTCCCCCTCCGCAGACCCTCCTGGCCTGTGGGGCCCAACTTCAAAAGCAGATTAGTAGCTACTATGCTACCGGTCCAGGGTAGATTCTGGGGATAACACCGGTCCTGACCGCTGTTGATGCTGTGGAGAAGGGGGCTCCCGGGCTCTTTTCCACGGCACCCCCAACCAGTCAGCTTCTGCTTGTCAGCAACGACACACTCGAAAGTCCTTCTAACTTCCAACACCTTTTTCTCCGAAAGTAAAAAGAAGTATTTTAAAACATACTGGAATATATTTGGTGGAACCAAGCCCAAGGAAAGAAAGCTTTCCCCGTAATTGCTGTCCAAGAGCAAAGGCGCCTGGCGGGGAACAGACCCAGTGCTTTCGCAGTGAGTGAGACGGGGCATGAAATGCCGAGGAGATTCAGCTCAAGGCTGACTACTTGGCGGCCATTTCCTGTCCCTCTCTCTAAATAAAGTCGCTCTCAGCCCCCCGCCGGGAGAGAGGAGAGCCTTTCCATCAACCTTCGGCCTTACCTGCTTGACCTCACAGAGCTGCCCAGTGAGGCTGGTGGCTATGTCTGCACTGTCGCACCCTAGGAATGGCCATGTCTTGTGCCCAGGAGTGGAGGAAGCCAGAAGGTACAGAGGTCAACAAAGGTAATTATTAAACACCTTTTTTTTTTTTTTTTTTTTTTAAGCAATGAAGCTTGGACACAACGCAAAAAAAAGGGGAGGGTCAGGCAAGCCCATTTCTGTGCACAAATGTTTTTGTGTAGTTTGTTTATGGCTACAACTTTGTTTTTGTCCTTAAACAGATTCCCCCAAATCAGCAACATCCTGTAAGGGGATCTCCCTCTGAAGACTGGCATCCAAGGGGATAAACTTTGGAACTGACTCTTTTATTACCTTAATGGGCTGTATTTACAGCCCCAGTCAGGCAGCACAAAGAGAACCCGCTGTGCGTGTCACTAGCTGGTCAGTGCGCTGGTCGCTGGTCGCTGGTCGGGGTGGATGCCTTCCTCCTGCCTGCTTCTGGCCGAGCCCGAAGGAGGGTAGGCTAGTCTTTCCCACTCACATTTGGCAGTGACTGGGTTCTGACACCCCAGGAGCTGCAGAAGAGTTTGCCAAAATGTGGGCCCAGCCCCCAGCCCTCCCGCAAGCGCCTGCTCCGTGTGCACCTGCAGCTCTGGCCCCAGGACTGTTCCACTCGGCAGTACTGCTGTTCACATAGCCCGGCCTGTGTGACCCTGACCATGGAGCAGAAAAGGGGATCCACACTTGCCCTTACCTGATGGGGAAACCAAGGCCGCAGAGCTAATGAAGCGCGTGAAGGCTACAGAGGTCTGGCTTTCTTGGAGAGGGAACAGAGGTGCCCCAGATGTGCTAAGGGGGGGGGACGCTGAGGGCAGACTCACCCTCCCCACGAAGGCTGACTACGGTGGCAGCTCTAATCCCTTATCTCAGATAAGTTCTTTCTTTGGATGGAGGAGCACAGCTGGGAGCATTGTGCAGCTATCATGACCACCCCCGCCGGTTGTTTTGCATTGGGGTAAACATGACAGCATCCCAGATATCCAGAAGAGACCAAGGGTCAAGAGACCAAGGGCAAGCCACAGCCGGTCACACTTCGGGGGGGCAGGCAGATTTCTCAGAGTTGTCACTTAACGGCATCCGGAGAATGTGGGGCCCCTGCTGTCTCAGAGTCAGGGGCCCATGCAGCTCCTCAGGGCAACTGCTCCCCTGCTCTGAGCACAGGGCTTACCTGTGGGCTCACCCACCCTGGGCGTGGAGGCCACGGGCCAGGGCAGGATGTGCCGCCCCACACAGGACCTGCCCACGGGTTGGTTTGTGTCCTTCCTGAAGTTTCTGCAAACTCGGCAGTGCTCAAAGTGTAGTTGCTGGGGCGTCTAGGTCTGCAAAACACTGCAGAATGCTCTCTGGGTCAAGGTTGCCTCCAAAGGGCTGATGTTCTAACAGAAATCACCTGGGGAGGGCAGGGCAGGGTGGCGGACAGGTGACCGCAGGTCTCCCCAGGCACGTCCCCCTCTCGGAACCGTAGGGACTGCAGAAGGTTAGCATTCAACTTCAGCGGGTCCCCTGGTCTTCTGGGGCCTCAGCCAAGTGCTGAGTTTGGAACATCAGGGCCTGCGGCTCCTTCAAGGGTCGAAATCTACTTGGGTAATTTGGGGTCCACGGTGAGCATTTCCTTGCGTAAAGCATTGTTTCTTTTTCGCTTTTCCTTGGCAGAGTCAGTGTTCGACCAATGAGCATAAGTGTTTTTTCCCCCTCAGGGAAAATCACCTAGATTTGTTTTAACCCACCCCCCACCCCTACTCCGGTGCTTGGTCGTAACCTTTGGCTCCTTGTGTGTCTAGCCCTGCTACCGCGCGGCTGGGGCTTTGCCTCACTGCAGCACCTCCCTCTGACGGCGTGTTTCCTGGGAAGCTTCAGACTTTCTTCATAAAACTCTGCGATTCCTTAAGTTTCTGCTAAAGTTCTTGACCTTCAAACTGTGCTTTCTCCCATGGCAAAGATGATGATATAGTCATCATCTGCATTTTATGTTATGATCTCAGATTTGGTACATATTTGGTTCCCTTGTCCTGTAATGGCTTTTACGGACATGCTTAGCCTGGCGGGGGGACTCCGTTTCTCCACAGCCTCCTGGTGTCTTGCCCTCTGAGTCGCCTTCCTCCTCAGAGGGTCAAACCCTCACACAGATGCTGGATCTGCCTTTCCCACTTCAACTGTTTCCAGGCGTGCCTGCGGGTGTTTAAACTTTCTTCTGTTCCTGGGTTCAGGCGGTTTTCTGTCCCTTCCTGCTGCTGCTGCTAAAAGTGTGGAGCCTCTGGGGACCACCAAGACCTTATGGCAGGCATTTACCTACTACCTGGATTCCAAGCATTGGAACTTGTAGAGTCAGTGGAATGTGCAATGTCTTGAAATGTCAAGGACTTCAGTCTAACCATAAAACAATTAGCAAGGAAAGCACAATTAACAAATTCTTATCTGGAAAACAATCTGTATCCAAGAGCCATTGGGATAGTGTCATTATACCTTAGAACTCTATCCATTTTTTTAAAAAATTTTTAAATGTTTATTTAATTTTTGAGAGACAGAGATGGAGAACAAGTGGGGGAGGGGCAGAGAGAGAGGGAGCAGAGAATTGGAAGCAGGCTCCAGGCTCTGCGTTGACACACTGACAGCAGTGAGCCTGATGCCGGGCTCAAACTCATGAGCCGTGAGATCATTACCTGGGCTGAAGTCGGGTGCTTAACCAACTGAGCCACCCAGGCGCCCCAGACTTTGTCCATTTTTTAAAAGATTATACTTGACCTGTAACATTAGTTTCAGGGGTACAACATAATTGTTCGATATTGTATATATCGTGAAATGATGACCACAGTCAGGCTACTTCATTAACATCCGTCACCGCACATAATTTTATTTTCTTGTGATGAGAACTTTTTAAAATTATTTTTTAATGTTTATTTATTTTTGAGAGAGCAAGAATGAGTGGAGGAGAGACAGAGAGAGGGAGACACAGAATCCAAAGCAGGCTCCAAGCTATGAGCTGTCAGCACAGAGCCCCACCCCAGGCTCTAACCCACAAACTGTGAGATTATAACCTGAGCCAAAGTCAGATGCTTAACTGACTGAGCCACCCAGATGCCCCTCTTGTGATGAGAACTTTTAAGGTCTACTCTCTTAGCAACTCTTAAAGAAGCAAATCTGGAGATTTCTTTTGTAATTGAGGCACAATATATAGAGCGATAAATTTCTCCTTGTCACCATTCTTAGGTGCTCAGTTCAGCAGCATTAAGTGTTGTGCGACCATGCCCCCCATCCGTCTCCTGAACTTTGTCATCTTCCAAAACTGAAACTGTACCCTTTAAAGTTTTTAAAATTTTATTCATTTTGAGAGAGAAAGAGTGCGAGTAGGGGAAGGGCAGAGAGAGAGAGAGAGAGAGAGAGAGAGAGAGAGAGAGAGAATCCCAAGCAGACTCCATGCTGTCAGCACAGAGCTCGATGTGGGGCTCAGACTCACAAATTGAGATCATGGCCTGGGCCAAAATCAAGAGGTGGATGCTTAACCGACTGAGGCACCCAGACGTTCCTAAACTATGTCCCCTTTAAACACTAACTCCCCATTCGCTCCTCCACCCCAGATCTTGTAGCAGCCATTCCACTTTCTGTGTCTTGAACTTTGACCAAGTAGACAAGGGAAGTGGAGCCATGCCGTAGTTGCCCTTAGGTGCTGGAGAGCTCTTGAACAGTTCAACCTCACGCACTCTCGCCACGCAGCAAATCAGCCCTCAGTGTTTACCCAAAAAGAAAGAAACCATGTCCACACAAAAATTTGTATCCACATGTTCCCAACAGCCAGGCTCGAGCAGAGCAGAGGGCCAGGGGTCAGGCTCTCCATGGAGATGGGGAGAATGTGGGGTCCGGGAGAAGTTTCTCGTTTCGATGCGGATCCCCTGACGGCCTTTACTGCTGGTGGGAAGCCTGTGTAGAGACAGAGGTTGCCCAGAGTGACCTGGACTACAGATCTAGGAATCCCTAGGCAGGCGCGAGTGTCTTCCTGAAGGAGATAACCCCACCCACTGAGCCCAGCTGCTTGAGGAATTGAGGGGTGACAGTCCCCCAGCCACCTCAGTTCTGAGAGGAAGTGGGTCCAAACCAGACAGCATGCAAGCTTGGCTCCTGGGAACAGGGCTGGGGGTCTGTGAGGCCCGGAGAGCTACCCAAGGCTCTCCTCTGCTCCCGCTCCTCCCACCCCCACAACTCACTCACTCCCTTGCTCTGGGGGGAGGCTTAAAGGCTTGGCTGGTGGGCCCTGGCTCTGGCCATCCTAGGGTCGAGTCTCACAGCTCTGGAATCCACGCATTTCTCTTCCTGCTTCAGCTCCTGCCCTGTTCTGCCCATTTCTGCTGGTTGCACTTTGCAAACCCTGCATGCATCCCGGGCACCACAGGGCCAGCGCCGAGCAGTCACAAGTGGTTGACTGAGGCGAGGGACAAGCCAGAGAGCCACGAGGTCTACACACCAGGCCCTGACCTCCCTTCCCTCCTATTTCCTCTGACTCTTCCTCCCCTCCCATTGGCACCTTGGCACGAGTGCCTTCATCTAGAACATTCTTGCTCCAGTAGGAAGGCCCTTCTTCACAGAAGCATTTTCTGTGGTTCTTTGCCCTGCCCGTAAATTCATTCACGCCTCACCACAGCTCGTCTTCCCCTCCCTAGCGCTTGGCCTAAGTGCACCCTGTCCTCACCTTCCACGAGAGGAGACTTGGGCCCCTGGGAGCCGGCCCAGGCAATGGTCCGGCGCGTGGTGAGGAATGTCCCCCTCCAGGAGCGGGCAGGGCCCCTGCAGAACCCCGGCAGGGCCCTGCTCTGTGGGCGCTCCAGCCCTAGGACAGAGAGGGCCGGGTGGAAAGAGGGCTGGGTCACAGTCTGCCCACGGCACGGGGCGGGCACCCAGCCTGGCCTCTTTCTTCCCAGCGTCGCAAGGCTCCATGCAAACCCCCGAGGCCAGACTAAGGCGGAGCCCCCTTCCTGGGGCTGTGGGGGGCTCCGGTGCAGTCCAGGCCGTGATGAGGGGACTAAACGGACAAGCTTTCTGTTAAGAATGACAGAGGCAACTCCAGAACTGCTAGAAGAGGCGGCCGCTGCATGTGAGCAGGGGGATCCTCGGGGCAGGCATCTCACCGGCCGTCTGCTTCCCTCCGTGGGCCCTGTCACTCGCGCCCCTGCCCGCCGCCCTCCTTGCCCCACCTGAGTGGCCACTCGGCTCTGGGCACTGTTACGGGAGAGAAGCACACAGCAGGCTGAGCGGGGCGGGCGGCCCTGTGTCCCCAGTGGACGTGCTTTTGTGGTCCCCCAGCCTCTCGAAGCCTCCCTCCTCCCCAAGTGTTCCGCTTCTGCTTCCGGAGTCTGGACCCCTCCGGCCTCCCTCCTGGGACCACAGCCGTCCCAGCGTCCTCTTTGCTCCTCTGTTTCCCCAAAGACAGTCCCCAGCCTCCAGGGCTCCCGCCTCCCCCGAGGCCTCGGGGTCCTGGGTGCCGCCGGCTCCTCCGGCCCAGGCACAGCCACACCGCTCCCAAGTGTGCCTTCCACCGCCGTCTTATGTCCCACTAACTTTCTCAGAACGTTGCTGGAATTCTGTGATTAAGCAAACTTCGACTCAGCCTCTAAGTGTCCACACAAAAAAGGTCACCTGGTGTCTCCGTATGTTTTCGAAACAGTAAATGCCCATGCCCGGCCCCCTGGGCCCGAAGAGCGGCCGTTCCCAGCCTCCCGGGTCAGGTCTGAGTGGCGCTATTCTCTGGAATTCCACCGCAGCCCGCGTCCCCGGGGACGCTCGGCTCCGCCCCGCACGGCTGGGGACACCGCAGCACTGGCTCCGCGTGGTGTTCTGCTCAGGCTCGCGCTCCTGGCACCACCCGTGGATGTGTGGGTCTTGGTCCTCCACGTGCTTGCCGGCCCCCCCGCCTCGGGGACAGCGCAGGGGTTTCCATCCGGGGGCCGAGTGGACAGGAGCCTCTGGCCCCCTTCGTACTGCCTCTCAAACGTGTTAGGTCGGCCTTGCCAGACACTTGGCCATTTCTGATGGGTCGGACGTGTGTCACTGTGGCTTCCACAGGTACTCACTTAGGTTCCTCCTCCAAATCGCCTGTCCCTGCCTCTGCCGCTGTTGTCTCTTGGGCTGCCCTCTGCTTCCCGGCCTCCTTCACGCTGTCTGGACCAAAGGCGTCTGTCAGCTGTGGGACACGCTCCCCGCTACGTGGCCCTTCATTAATTGTACTGTCGTCAAATTGTAACGCCGTCCTCTGTGGTTAGTGCCTTCCAGGTTTTGTTCAAGAAATCCTTGCCTGACCCGCAGTCATGGATTGCTTTCTAGAAGTTTAGTTTTGCCTCTGACATTTAGCTCCCTAAGAAAGTGCCCAAGGGAAATACACTGGGAGCCACATGCGCAGTTTATGGTTTTCTAAGTGGCCACATTTCTTAAAAAGTAGAAATGAAAACAAAAAGAGGTGAAACCATCAACTTTCACAATAGATTTTGTTTCACCCAATGTTACCTCAGCCTGTAACCAGAATAGAAATTATTGGTGAGATAGTTTCTATTCTTTCCATAGTAAGTCTTTGGAGTCTAGTGTGTTTCATGTTCACAGCACACCTCAATCCGGGGGCTAGATTTTCATCGAAAATACTTGATTTATGTTTAGATTAATTCAGGAGATTTATAGCTGGAACAGCCATGTGCTCTGGCACACACAGAAGTTTTCCTGTGACTGCTCAGAGACCCTGCTTGCTCCGGAAACTCAGGGCTCTGGGGTCCTGTCCTGTTTCCTTCTCTTTTGGCTCTAAAACAGGCAGATTTACTACCTCCATTCTGGGGGCTGGAAGTCCAAAGTCAAGGCGTGGGCAGGGCCGTGGTCCCTCTGTAACCCGAGGTGGGATGTCCTTCACGGCCTCTTCCTATCTTCGGGGGTTCCCAGAAGTTGCTGGTGTTTCTTGGCCTGCAGCTACATCTCTCCAATCCTGATGGGTGTCCTGTGGGGTCCTCCCTGGGCGTCTCAGTCCTCACATGGTCTTCTTTTAAGGACACGGGTCATCTGGCATCAGGACCATCCCTGCTCCAGTGTGAGCTCACCTAATTGCATCTGCAACAACCCTATTTCCAAATACAGTCCCATTGTAAGGGTCTGGGGGCTAGGGCTTCAACATATTTATTTAATATTTTTTTAATGTTTATTTTTGAGAGAGAGAGAAAGAGAGAAAGAGACAGTGCACGAGCAGGGGAGGGGCAGAGAGAGAGGGAGACACAGAATCCGAAGCAGTTCCAGGCTCTGAGCTGTCAGCACAGAGCAAGACGCGGGGCTCGAACCCACAAGCCCTGAGTTGAAGTCGGATGCTTAACCGACTTAGCCACCCAGGCGTCCCCAATGCATCTTTTTTAAAGGGAACACAATTCTACTCCTATACCTACTGAGTCTTTGTCTTTCTTTACAGCATTTTCTTCTGGAGAAATCCAACTCAGCATCTAACGCCCGCTGAAATGCTATGTCCTGCCCAAAGCCCTTCATGAACTTCCCGCCCCCCACTCTTCCGTGCTCCCCCAAGAAATTACCTTTCTCATGTAGCCCGTTACCCTGGCTGGCTTTCCTGCCGGCAGAGGTTGGTCAGCTGCTCCGTGTACCCCACACCGAGTCCAAGGGCACCTCCTTGTGCAGTGGTTTAGGGTCTCACAGGCCAGCACAAACCGTCACTTGGGAATTCATAGACAAAGGAGCTAATCAGTGCACAGAGAGACTAACCAGGTGAGCTTTCCTGCAAGATAGGGGGCACAGTGTTGGGAGATGGGAGGAGAAGAGAACCTTCTGGGCTGTTCCTTGAAAATATTATTTGTTTTGGAAGGTAAGATCATGAGCGCGCCTCTGTGCCAGGAGGTGGCTGAATGTCCCGCACAGTGTTCAGCCAGTAGCGCCCACAGCAGCCATTGTTTCTGTCCTGTTCTCGTCCAAGCACCTAGCATGGTGGAATTGTTTGTCTTCATCACTGCTATTGTTCTTGACACAGGGCACAGAGATAAGCACTCTGTGGGTATTTGCTGAATAAATAAACTGCACTGGAAGAAATACAATTCAGGATTTTCTGCCCTCCACAGAGCTGGGGGACACACTGATCTCCACGGAGAAGCTGCCGGGAAGGGACGGGCTCTTCCACTCTTCTTGCAGCCACTTCTGACCCCTGACCCCCGTGCCCTCTGTGCAGATCGACCAGAAAACTGAGGTAGCTCGTAAGCTGTTCTCGCTCCAAACTCACACCCATGTCCCCGCTGTGCCCCGGCCCCTCTCCAGCCGACCCTGGATCCCCTGGACTGCTCTTTGCTAATACCGAAGGCAGCAGGCTCACTGAGCTCCCGGGCATGTTCTATAACTGTTGGCCCAGTGAAGATCATTCTAGAGCCATATGCAGACTCCCCGGGACCAAGAATGTCACCGGCTCCTGCTGCGACCGGAAATGGCAGGATGAAGCACGGCAGGAGCCCCTCCCAGCAGGCTGGCCTCCCTGCCCACCCCGAACTCCCACGGTCACTGGGTCCTCGCCTCTGCCCGCACACCCCGCTCGGGCCTTCTCCAGCTTCTGGAGCCCTGCCCTTCCGCCCTTCCCGTTCCTCTACACAGCGCCTGAGTTTAGTCCCTGGGCTTCTCTGTCGCCACTTTGCATGCCCTGTCCTTCTTTGCACCCTGGACAGCCCCCAGACAGGAGGCCCAAGAGCTGCAGGAGCCCAGCCCTGCCCGGCCGCGACGAGGTCCAGGGGCCACCAAACTTGCACAGTATGTCTGTAACACATAAAAACTTAAAGCAGAGATGTACAAATGTTCACTTCCCCGGGGAACAAAATGCTCTCAGAGAAGGCGGGCAAAAGACAGGAATGACAACAGCGGTTCTCTATGGGTGTGACAATCCAGTGTTCCCACGACAAGCCACCCCCCAAGCCCGGGTCAGGAAGGCGAGAGACTCTTGCCACCGCTCAGCCTATGTACCGACCGCTGGAGAGCTGATGGATTTCCTTGAAATAACATTTATGTTATTTGCTAGGTCACTACCACCTGGGGAGATAATATGTAGTTTTAAATCCTGGTGAGTCTGCCTACCCCTGGTAAAATGAAAATAAACTGGAATTGTTTAGCTGTTGCACAAATTTAACAAAACGTAAAGCAACAGTGATCTCCTATCTCAGCTTCATAAGTAGCAATCAACTTCTCTACCTGATGAAGGCCGGCGCTGGCTGGTGTGCACGCCTGAGCCGAGGTACCAACTAGTATGCACGCCCAAGCTGAGGTACTGACTAGTGTGCAGCCCTGAGCCGAGGTACTGACTAGTGTGCAGGCCCAAGCCGAGGTGACACCAGTGTGCACGCCCGAGCCGAGGTACTGACTGGTGTGCATGCCCGAGCCGAGGTGATGCCAGTGTGCATGTCTGAGCCACGCTGCTGGCCGGTGTACAGGCCTGAGCCCAGGCAGGCCGGAGCAGTGAGGGTTCTGGGATTCTGTCCTTACCACTTTTCAGGATCCTGTGCAGCCTGCTGTCCTGCATTTTCCTGCTGTGCCGGGGGACAAGCAGCCCAAGGTGGCTAGCGTTGCCACCAGGAAGTGCCGGGGACGGTCCTGAGGGGCTGGCATGACCTGTTTGAGGAGGTGGCACAGAGGAGTGAACCCTGGCCCCTGGCATCCTTCTCGGTGGTGGCGGTGGGGCAGGGACCCCACCTTGGTGCCAGGAGGCCCCAGAAAACCACCTTCCAGGAGGATAAGGAAGGGGAGGAGGAGGGGCTAGAACACACGTAGAAGTTCCTGGGGCGGAAGTGCGAGTACTCCTTTAAGAAACTGCTAACCCAGCGCACAGGGTCACCACGGGGCTCATCCACCTAACCTTCTGCGGAGCACGCAGCCCGAGTGCTCCCCCGGCTGCAGGCCTAGGGGCCCAGAGCCAGGCCAGCTCATCAGGTCAGCTGTCACACCCAGAGGACATGTATTGGCAAAAATCAAGTTCAGCACTGTATTGTTTAAATAAAGCAAAATGTAAAAAATGGAGGAAATGCCTGAGACTGTTTGTTTCTGCCTCGCCTGGAGGAGGAGAAACGCTGTGGTGGGAGGCGGGGGCCTGCCCTCCCCCGTGTCTCCGGTCCTGGGAAGGTCACGCGCGGGCTGTGGGCGGGCAGGCGGTGGCCTCACGTCACGGTGGCCGGAGCCGCAGCCGTCCGGCACGCCTCCCTGATGCTGTCCCACGCGCCAGGCCTCTCCAGCGTGGCCTGCAAAAGCTCTCGGATTCTCCGGTTTTCCTTGGAGGCAGACTGCCAAACAACCTCAAGCTCGCCTTCGATTTCTCTAAGAGAAACACACACAGAACAGCACAGGGAGAAAATTACTTACAGAGCCCTATGACTCCTAAAGTAGTAAGGCCCCCACTGCTGGGGGAAAATGTTTCAAAAGAAAACGAGCAAATAAAAATCAAGACCAATATTACATTCAGATGGAAGTAAAACGGAACCAATACATGAAACGGGTCCAGAGGGTTTTAGTAGGAAAGTCTAGCAAACATTCCAAAGTAACCACAGTAGAGGGGGTAGGGGTGGCCCCACCTCTTCTGCTGCAGTGCCTGGTCCAGCATCTCCTGCTTGTCGCACAGCATCTGATGGAGGTGCCTCATCTCTTGCCGGTACTGAGAGGTCTTGCTAGCAAAGTCTTCCTGCTGCTCCGTCAGCTGGTGACTGATGTTGCCCACTTTCAGTGCTGCCTGCTTCTTGTACGCCTGGGGGAGGAGGCACTCTGTGAGTGAAGGGACGCTGCCTGTGGCCCATGGGGTGGCTTCCCGGACATACACCCTGCCCATTTGGACCATCAGAGCCCACTGAAATGATGAGTAAACCTTGGGTAAGCCTGATCTGGGAGGGCAAGGATGATAAAAGTCATATAGGGGGAGAAAGAATGTCAAGTGTAAGAATAGCAAATTTCTAGTTTGCATCGTGCCTAGCTTTTATAGGCTACACATCGAAACAGACCAACCTGGGGAGGCCTGTGCACTCTATTGGTAAACAGATGGCAGAGATAAAAGCCTGATCACTTGCTTTCCTTCTACATTCTTACTGAATAGTATTTAAGGTTACGACTTCCCTCTGAGCATTTCTAAAACTGCTGTCACATAGGTAGTGAACTGTAGTTCGCACAGATTCGATGCTGTTTAAAGATGGACAGTTTGTACATTCCCTCTGACCCAAGAATTGGCCTACTTCACTGTTTTCAAATTTCCAGGTGAAAGATTATTTTTTGCTTTCTGACTATCAATTTCTGGCTTTCACCTTTTTGTTCAACAAACATGCTTATTTCTACTCTAGGGGTTGATTTTTTTTTTTGGGGGGGTAGACAATCTGCAATCCATCAATTACTCTGTGTATATCTGTACATAAATAAACCTTATAGATTACATTGTTAAGTCTTTTATATCCTTAGTTACTTTTGTTTGATGTCTTGATCTGTCTTGGGCCAAGAGAAAATTAAAGCTCCTACTATTACTAAGTTTCCATTTCCCTTTGTATGCCCTGTGGTTTATACTTTATAGATTTGCTGCTGTATTATTTAGCACATAGATATTCGTAGCTACCATATATTATTAACTGCAGTCTTTAACACTCCCAAGGCCCCTCTTTTTCTTTTTTTTTTTTTTTGTCTCACTTGGTGCTTTTGGCACTGAACCCTATCTTGGCACATAGAAAGATTGTACCTTTTTTTTCCTTTTTGTTTGCATAAATCTGGATTATCTTTACTCATCCTTTTATTCGTAACCCTTCTGATACACTTTGTTTCAGACTATCTCTTGGCTCTATCGTGGGATACTGTTTGCTTCATAATCCAATCTAACAACTGTTTTCTTTTAATGGGTGAAATAAACTCACTTACATTACTTGTGTTTGTTCCCAAACTTGTTATTTTGCTGTTTTAGCTACATACATTTTTAAAGACTTTAATGTAGTCCTGTTTTCTGTTCTTTTTACTGTTGTAATACTATTATTTAGGAATGAATCTCTTTTTTAAAAAAAATGTTTTATTTATTTCTAGGAGAGAGAGAGAGAGAGAGAGAGACAGCGTGAGGAAGGGAGGGTCAGAGAGAGAGGGAGTCACAGACTAAAACAGGCTCCAGGCTCTGAGCTGGCAGTCAGCACAGAGCCCGATGCACCCATGAACCACGAGAACCTAAGCGAAAGTCGGACGCTTAACCGACTAAGCCACCCAGGTGCCCCGGAATGAATGTCTTTTGATTCTTATGGTGACTTTTATTCTCATGCCTTTATATTATATGTCCTTACTCCTCTCATTTATCAAGTTAGCTCACAACCTTTTCTTCCCCTAGTTGAATATGAATATGCTTAAGCTCTTCCTACTTGATTTTTCATCTTGAAATGATGTCCTTTGAACTCTTAGTTATGAAATATGAACAACCAGCTAGTTTGTCCTACTTTCTACTTTCCTACCTCCTAAACCTATCAGTTTTTCCTTGGTTGTATTATTTCCACATTGTCAAAAAACATTTACATTTCATTCTATCAGCCTTATCCCTGCTTTGCTGAAGTCTTAGTTCACAGTTAAGTGTATCTTTTGTTCACTGCCAGTACTTTTCTGAAATTTGCCCAACTGTTTCTTTTCTTTTCTTATAATGTTTTATTTATTTTTGAGAGAGAGAGCACAAGCAGGGCATGGGCTAGAGAGAGAAAGTTTGAGCACGGGTGGGGAAGAGAGTGAGGAAGAGAGAGAATCCCAAGCAGGCTCCTAGATGTCAGCGTGGGCCTGATGCAGGGCGCTCAAACCATGAATCATGAGATCGTGACCAAAGCCGAAATCAAGAGTCAGACACTTAACCGAATGAACCACCCAGGTGCCCCTGTCCAGTTATTGCTTGATTGGCTGAACTCAAGCTGATTGATCTTTAGGAAAGATTTATGGAAAAAATGTGCCCAGAGTTCTTACACGTTCAAAACTGTCTGAAGAGTAGCTTGGTTGGACGGAAAGAACCTTGGCTCAGACTCTGTTTCCTCGAATATTTCTAGAAGGCATTGCACTGCTGTCTGGCATTCAGTGTTGCTGTTGAGAAGTGTGATGCCAGCATGGTTTTCTTTTTCTTATGTCTTGGTCTTCTGCCTGGGTGTCCAAGGACTTCTTTCTTTATCTTAAAGTCCTTTCAATGTATAGGTTCAAGCCTTTGTTTATTTCAGAAGAGCTTTTATGAATTATGGTTCTGAGCTGTTTTGATTTCTTCTTGGGGACTGTTAACTATAGGCATATTGGATCTCTTATCCCTTGCTGGATTCCTTTTTTTTTTTTTTTCCTACCAGATTCTTTTCACATCTTTATTTCTGCCTTTCTGTCTTTACCTTTCTCATTTCTATCCTTTATGTCCCCGTTGTGCTTTTAGGATAGGTTTTTCCTCATGCTCCCTGTAATTCAGTCTACATTTCTGAAACAGATGCACCTTTCCTTCTGTCTTCCCCAAGTTATGTCAGTTCCAGTTCACATACTCCTTTGTCTGGCGATCTGTTTCTGCTTTGTAGGATTTCCTCCTAGCTCTGATGGCTTTATTAAGTTTTAGCTTTCTAGCTACCTATCTACCTCCTTACTTATCTACCTACCTGCCTATCAATTCCCTGTCAAGTATAATTGATAATTTTGATTTTTGTGGCAACATTATTTCTTTTCTTTTTTAAAAAATATGTTAATGTTTATTTATTTTGGAGACTGGGGGCAGGGAGGGGCAGAGAGAGAAGGAGACACAGAATCTGAGGCAGGCTCCAGGCTCTGAGCTGTCAGCACAGAGCCCGACGTGGGGCTTGAACTCACGAACAGTGAGATCATGACCCAAGTGTGGCAACATTATTTCTGATGTATTTTCACCATGTGCAGGCCAATTATACTTCAATTTTTCTTCCTTTTTCTTATTTTGCCTCTGGAGGCCCCTGAATTCCTCCGGGCTGAGATGAGGTTCCCGGGAGCAGGACCAGTCGGGTCAGCTTCCAGGTTCTCCATACCATCTCTCTTGTGGCCCCTCTTGGCTCCTCTGAGTCTAGCCTGGCTCAGAAGGGATTCCGGCGGTGGCTCTGGCTTCCCTGACCTCCAGGGTGCCATCCTCACTTCTGGGAGTCCTATTTTGCTGGGGTTTCCTGAGATGTCATCCCCGAATTTTCTCAACCTTTTCCAGGTCTCGTCTGTCCACTTACCCAGAGATCTGCCCTGTCCAACCTGGATCCAGCTCTCAGGTGTCTTCTCGGGGTGGCTGAGTGGACGCTTTTTGCTATCTTATTTAGATGAACGGTACTGAGATACATTCCAAACACAAGGTCAACTCCCTGCTGATCAGACCTTCTCTTTTGGAAACAAAGGCTAACAGGAAAGCCAGAAAAACCCATAAAAATCCATGGTTGCTCATTGTTACTCAAAATACTTCATTTAGCTTCCCATTGTTCATAATATGGTATGTTCCTTCTAGCCTTTCTGGGAGTTGAAATACTGTTTTGTATCCTGCGTTTGGCTGTTGAATTTTAAAAATTATAAAATATATTATTTAATTAATTCCCCAGAAGGTTATTGAATGTATTGAATACTGCGTGTCAGGTGCTATTTTAGGGGCCTGGGATATCCCAGTGAACAACACCAGAAAAAAAATCTCTGCCCTTGTGGAGTTTCCAGTGTGGCCAGGGGGACAGACAATTGCTAATAACCATAATCAATAAGTTATGTACCTGTTGGAAGGGGATGCTGTCTATGGAAGACACATTAAAGTAAGGTAGTGAGAATGAGGGTGGGGAAGAATGGATGGCCAGCAATCATAAATGGTCAAGGTGTGCCTCATTGATGTGGTGACAGGTATATATTTGGGGGGAAGCTTAGGAAGCATATATGAGCAATTTAATAACAAAGCAAACACCATGGAACTACCATCTACGTTAATAGAATATAACCAGCATCCTGGAAGTCCCCAAGTGTCCCAACTGTTCAGAAGTACAGTTGACTCTTGAGCAACGTGAGTTTGAATTGCATGGGTCCATTTGTATGCAGACTTTTTCAGATAAATACAGTACAATGCTATAAGTGTATTTTCTCTTACTTACAATTTTTCTAATAACAATTTTTTCCCTAGTGTACTTTATTGTAAGAATGCAGTATATAACACATATAACATAGAAAATACATGTTGGGGTGCCTGCTCCCAGAGGCGATGATCTCCCTGCACCTGCGGTGGGAACTTCCCTCACCACAAAGGCTACGGCCTACGATAAACGAGAGCAGTGATGGGCTGGTGGGTAGGCTGGTCTTCTCTGAATGTAGTTAGATGGAGGTGATCTCACCTGCGGACAGCATAGGACCCAGATCAGGGTAGCGCATATTCCATATTGCATGTGGAAGACCCTCCTGGAAACTGGAGAGGCCCTCAGGCAGCATCTCTGTCTGCACCACTTGAAAATCAAGATGGGCAGGCCATGCAGCTTCCAAAAACTTAATATTTGTGTTATTTAAGCATTATTCATGAAACACAGGGGAAAAAAGTCTACTCTTTGCATTAATACATATATTTGGTTCTGAGTAATTATATATTACTCAGTATAAATTGTATACACACACACACACACACACACACACTCATGCTGTTCACCCAGTATTACGCGTATTTACACAGGGCTAGCTAATGTTTCATTTGTCTTAGTTTGTGAATTTTCCCAGAGAGTAAATGTCATCAGTCTATTTCTCCTCGCAGCAGGCCCTTAAATCATCACCCCACAGAAGTCCTGGATCGGATTCCCCACGGATAGGCTACATTCTCCTCCAAAGCCCCCAGGCTCCCTGCCTTGCACGCAGGTAGGCCTGCCTGTTCTCTCCCTGCCCCTGACCGCACCCCTGCTCCCACGCAAGAGAAAAGGGTTTGGCTGGTAAGGCTGTGCAAGCAGGTGCGGAGGCCAGCAAGAGGAACGGCGGCGGCAGCGAGAGCAGAGGTCAGGTGACGGAGGTGGCCCGGCAGGGAGAGCTGGTACGATGACTAGCTCCCTGGGGCAGAGAAACCAGAGGGTGCAATTAGGATTAAGCAAGAAAGGAACAGGTCAACGCTGCTCTCTAACTGAACCAGTAAGCGCTGGGCTGGAGAATAACGCCTGCACATTAACCTCAGGATAGAGCCTGCAGATTTTTCCAGATAACAAAACAAAACAAAACAAAGCAAAACAAAACAAAACACAACAGCTGTATGGGATCTTACTGCACAGATAAACCGGTTTATTTAATGAGTGGACTGATGTTCCTTCTGCCCCTGAAACCCAATAATGCTTTATTCTGTAGAGGATACATGCAAAATGAATCATTTTGTTAAACACGGAAATCTGACCTTCATAAGCTGTGTTTCCATTTGACACAGAACTTCTGAGGCTAAATGACCACTTACCCTGACTTTTTCCTCTAACCTTCCCAAGCGAATGTTGCCTTCTGTGATTCTGTCGAGAGCTCCGTCCTTCTCACTTTCTAAACATTTAGCCTAAGGAGCAAAGTGAAGAGAAAAATAGCAGGCTCTTAGTTGAACAGAAAAGTTAAATTAATAATCGTTCTGTAAAGAATCTTGCAATTTATAAGTCATCTCCGCTCTGCCACCTGTCCAGCCCAGCGCCTGTCTGAGCCCCAAGCCCCACCCCCGTTTGAAGGCTGTGGGCAGAACTTGGGCCAACAGCTGAGGAGAGGCAAGAACCCACAGCAGCAGGCTGGGCACCCCACCTGGGCGCCAGTGGAAGATCGAGCCCCTCAAAGCAGGGGCTTCCATTTCTATGCCCATCCTGGGCCCACAAATATGAAGGGAACACCGAAGAGGGACCATCTGAGGGCCGGGGAGGATCTAAATCCCATCAACTGGGATGATCGCTGGCCCACATGGGAGGTACAGGACCTACCTCCTGGGGAAGCCTGCGTGCCCTGCCCTGCAAACAAGATGACTTCGCCTTTACGGTGGTCCTGACATGTGGCAGCTGAGTCCCCATTTTTCAGCAAGCTTCTGCTTTGCACTCTGGCTCTTCCAGTGGGGAAGCACAGCAGGCAAGGCAGAGGGGAAACGGGCGCTCAGCACAGCTACAGCAAATGCCCGAGCCCAGCACTTGGGTTGGGGTGGTGACCTCATGGGAGGCGGATGGGATGGGGGTGTACAGGCTTAGGCGCCTACCATGCTATGTCCGAGTCACATTGCTTCCAGAAGACCCGAGAAGGACTTAGAAACCACCACTAACATGTAATAAGTCTTACCACTCTCAGCAGCAACTATTATAATTAAGAAAGAAACTTTTTTTTGGTAACCTTAATATAAGGACAGAGTGGGATCTCAAGGCTGGCTTAATTAGCATCTCTTTTATTACAAATAAGGATCACATTCTCCCCAAGAGCTGTGTGCTGTTTCTATTTCTATTTCGTCTTATATAAACAATGGCTAAAAGCCTAATGTTCATTATCCTATGGAGGATTTTTTTCTTTAAAAAATTTTATGTTTATTTATTTTTGAGAGAGTAAGAGAGAGAGAGGGACAGAGTGTGAGCAGGGGAGGGACTGAGAGAGAGAGGGAACACAGAATCCGAAGCAGGCTCTAGGCTCCCAGATGTCAGCACAGAGCCCCATGTGGGGCTTGAACTCACAAACCGGGAAATCATGACCTGAGCTGAAGTTGGAAGCTTAACTGACTGAGCCACCCAGGCGCCCCCCGAATGCAGAACTTAATACCTTCCTAACAAAGGGGCACTAAGCCTGTGGCACATGCTGACAGACTCTCCACACCCCACTCACCCCACTCATTTGGGAGAAGGGCTGAGTGATTCCAAGTTTGCCAATTTCCAAATGTCTCAGAAAATCCGCTAATTTCCCCTCTCACTACATCCACTAAATTATTATTTCTAATCCTACGTTACGAGAGATTTGCAACGCTGCTTAAAGATATATGTTTAAATAACTGTAAGCAACATGTGTTCAAGGTTGAAAAATCATAAAACTCAAATACACGTGGATTTTTCTTTTTAATTGCCTATAATTTCACCCCTTGGAGATATTGCTGTGTAACTCCTATTTTGTGGTAAATTCTCTCGGGTTTTTTTCACTGCATAGAGCTTGGCACGGAGTGTGTCTTCTTTCACTCCATAGCCTGCTGCTGACACCTTTTAAAACCAACATGGAAATGCCAAGAATCATGTCCTCGGCATCACGCCTGCTGGCTGGGCAGCGCCTACCATCTAGGAGCACCAGGAATCCACTCAGCCCTTTCCTACGGACTAGGGTGGCTAGAGGCAACGAGGTCTGGACTCTACTTAACGCTGTCCATGGTGCTCATAGTTCATCTTCAAGCAGGGAACACATGAGTCTGCACGCGTGACAAACGCCTGATGATCTATTTGGCTAGATCAACTAATTCCATTAGTTTGCCTTCTAAAGTATCATTTGCCATTATTTAAAAGTTTGGGTTATTCGTCTTCCAAAAATGTGTTTCCCCCATGGTTGAAAGCAAGAATTTGGGAGAATCTGAAAATGTGCAGTTAAATTGTAAAAAGATGAAGGCTTTTATGGGTAATTTTATAAAGAAAATACTCTTAAAACCATGTTTGCATACTAACTTGCAGTGTACTTGAAGTTCACCGAAGGAGCTTACCAAATACATAAGACTGTCGCGTTCCTGGGTCATATTCTCGGCCAGGCCAACGAGATTTGCCAGGTACTTGTGAGCGGCCATTTCATTCTCCATGGCTTTTTCCACCTGCTTTTTGAGGACATCGATTTTCTTTTGAGACTTCCTAGAGAGTTCCCCAGATGGTAGAATAAAAAACTCATTAGCCTGAGTGGCTAGGGCATAGAGAATATCTGAATTGTAAAAACAGCAAGTATGTTAGCATTTAAATGTATTCTTAGGCAACCCAAATCTTCTCTTGAGTATCAGGGTGAGAATAGGTAACCGAGTTTAATTTTAAATGAAGCATAATTACTGACTCAGAGCCAAGTCAACAAGAATCACAAAATGCTTAACACAATTAATAGGGTACTTATGTATTATTCTATTAATTTTTTGGCTCATGTTCTAAAAGATGCTTTTGAAAAAGGAATCCAGTTACCCCAAAATGTGTAGGAGAGAACTTCAAGGACTTTCAGTCTTGAAAGGGTCATCATTGTGACTATCAACTATGAACCAAAGACTTGAGAAATGATGGCTAATGCTGGTCAATAGCAACACCTTTACTGTGCTTTTATTTTGATATCCAGTAATCCCGATGATCCTTTTCCATTTTTTAGCCAGTATGAGACAAAGAAAAAAAACGGAATATTTAATTATCTCTTTTTAATACCAAAACCAAAACTCCAGCTGGAGAAAAGATAGATAAATACCTATTTATTTTCTGTGCCCTTTCAAGTTCAGCTCCCAGTGCTTTGTTTTCAGCTGTCAGGCGGTTCTTCTCTAACAGCAGGCTCTTTTTCTGCATTTGCAGGACTGCCAGCTTTTCCATCAGCTCTTCTAGCTCAGCCCCTCCTTTCTCCTCCTCCTTCTGTATCTGGCTGGCGGACAAAAATATCACAGACTTGTTATCCACACTCCGAAGTTAAGATGAGGCAGCCTCTGCCAGGCAAGTGATGGGCGGTCCAGCCCCTGAGCCCGTGGGGCTCCTTGGGAGTCCCCACCCCCACCCCTGGAAATACTGCCTGCCCCTCCCAGAGGGCCTGGGATGAAGCTTCTAGATGCTGGGCGTGGCTGGGCACACACTTCTTTGATGGTAATGATCTTACCCCTTTTTCTGCCTGTAACTGTTGTGTATGCCTCTGTATAGATATACTTTTCTTTTAACATTCATTTCTTTATTTTGAGAATGGGGGGGCAGAGAGCAGAGAGAGAAAATCCTAAACAGGCTCTGCACTGACAGCTCCATGTGGGACTCGAACTTCCGAAATGTGTGATCATGACCTGAGCCAAAATCCAGAGTCGGATGCTTAACAAACTGAGCCTCTCAGGTGCCCCTGTACAGATATACTTATTTGTACCCTATATTCCTTCCAGAGAGAATTTAAGATAGCTTAATTTTTTACATAGTAAAATAACTGCCTTCCCAAATCTTAATGCTATAATGAATTTTATGTCATACTAAATTCTACGGTTTTATGATAAAAGAAATAAAAGACTGAAGAAGGCAATTTCTTTTCTTTTTTTTAATGTTTTATTTATTTCTAGGAGAGAGAGAGACAGCGTGAGCAGGGGAGAGTCAGAGAGAGAGGGAGTCACAGACTGAAACAGGCTCCAGGCTCTGAGCTGGCAGTCAGCACAGAGCCTGACGCGGGGCTCGAACCCACGAACCGCGAGATCATGACCTAAGTGAAAGTCGGACGCTTAACCGACTAAGCCACCCAGGCACCCCTAAAGAAGGCAATTTCAATATAAAATTCTGGCAAAATGATCCTTGAGAAAAGAGTTATTTCGTGATTCATTCTTTGGGTCAGTTTTCATGCAAAACCAGGCCCAAACAGGTAGAGCCACACACAGAGGCTGCCCAAGTCTGAGATGGGGGAGGTCTCTCTGGGTATCCTGTGCACCTTACTCCCAGGCTTGCTGCCTGGCAAGTTGAAATTTAAAACAAAACAACCAAACAAAAAGCTAGAAACAATTTGTAAAAAAGAAAAAAAAACAGTTAACAGGGGCACCTGGGTGGCTCAGTCAGTTAAGTATCCATCTTCAGCTCAGGTTATGATCTCGTGGTCCATGAGTGTGAGCCTTGAGTCCGGCTCTGTGCTGACAGCTCGGAGCCTGGAGCCTGCTTTGGATTCTGTGTCTCCCTCTCTCTCTGCCCCTCCCTGGCTCACACTCTGTCTTCGTCTCTCTCAAAAAAAAAACATTAAAAACATTTTTGAAGTTAACAGTTAATAGTTGATGGGAGAAATAGTTACATTATTTATTTATTTTTATTGATGATTTTTATTTTTAAGTAATTTCTACATATAACACGGGGCTTGAACTCACAACCCTGAGATCAAGAATCACATGCCCCACTGACTGACACAGCCAGGTGCCCTGCAAGAGTTGATTTAAAAAAATTGTTTTAATGTTTTTTTAAAATGTTTATTATTTATTTTTGAGAGACAGAGTATATATATTCTTACTATATATATATATATATATATATATATACACACTTATTATTTAGGTGAAGAAACTGAACATTTTAAAAAATCCCATTTATAATTGCACGATAAGAATAAAATACCTAAGAATAAATTTAGTCAAGGAGCAAACCTCTATACTCTGAAAACTATAAGAAATTGATGAAAGAAACTGAAGACAACACAAAAATATGGGAAGATATTCCATACTCATGGATTGGAAGCATACTCCTAAAATGTCCATACTCCCCAAAGCAATCCCCAGACTTAATGCAATCCCTATCAAAATACCAATATTATTTTTTGCTGAACTAGAACAAATAATCGTAAAATCTGTATGGAAACACAAAAGACCCTGAAGAGCAAAGCAATCTTGAGAAAGGACAAAGGTATCACAAACCCAGATTTCAAGATATACTACAAACCATATATGCTCATATGGTCAATTAACCTATGACAAAGGCGGCAAGAATACACAATGGGGAAAAGACAGTCTCTTCAATAAACAGTGCTGGAAAAACTGGACAGCAGCATGCAAGAGAATGAAACTTGACCACTTACTTACATCATCCACAAAAATAAACTCAAAATGAATTAAAGACCTAAACGTGAGTCCTGAGACCATAGACCTCCTTCCTAGAAGAGAGCATAGACAGTAATCTCTTCGATATTAGCCTTAGCAACACATTTATGGATCTGTCTCAGAAGAGGGAAACGAAAGCAAAAATAAACTATTGGGACTACACAAAAATGAAAAGCTTCTGCACAGCAAAGGAAACGGAATGGGAGAAGATCTCTGCAAATGATATAGCTGATAAGGGATTAATACCCAAAATATAGAAACAACTTCTCTGTCTCAACACTGAAAAAACCATCTGATTAATAAACAAGTAGAGGCCCTGATAGACATTCTTTTCCAAATGCCTATATACAGATGGCCAACAAGCACCAGAAAAGATGCTTAACATGACTAATCATCAGGGAAATGCAAATCAAAACCATGATGAGATATCACTTCACACCAGTCAGAATAGCTCATATTGAAAAAACAAGAAATTAACAAATGTTGGTGGAGGAAAGGGAACACTTGTGTGCTGTTGGTGGGGGGGTAAACTGATACAGCCACTGTGGAAAAGAGTGTGGAGGTTCCTCAAAAAAATTAAAAATAGAAATACCGTATGATCCAGTAATTTCACCTCTGGGTATTTACTCAAAGAAAACAAAACACTAATTCAAAAAGATATACATACCCCTAGGGTGCCTGGGTGGCTCAGTCAGTTAAGCATTTCAACTCAGGTCATGATCTCACGATTCGTGAGTTCAAGCCCTGTGATGGGCCCTGGGGCTGACAGTGTAGAGCCTGCTTGAGATTCTCTCTCTCCCTCTCTCTCCCATGCATGTTCTCTCTCAAAATAAATAAATAAACTTTAAAAAGAAAGATATATACATACTGCTATGTTTATTGCAGCATATACAATAGCCAAGATATGGAAGCAGCCCAAATCTCCATCAGTAGGTGAATGGATAAAGAAGACGTGGTACAGATATACAATGGAATATTACTCAGCCATAAAAACGAATGAAATCTTGCCATTTTATGACATGGATAGACCTAGAGCATATTATGTTAAATGAAATAAGTCAGAGAAAGACAAATACCATATGATTTCACTTATATGTATAATCTAAGGGACAAAACAAACAGAACAAGATGGTGGTTGCCAGAGAGGAGAGGGTAGGGGGATGGGCAAAATAGGTTTAACTATTTTACACTATTTAAAGTGTTAAGAGGTTAAGGTTTCCACGTATAAAATAAATAAAACAAAATAAAAATCATGGACATGAAAAGTAGAGCATAGGGAATACAGTTGAGAATACCGTATTACCATATGGTGACAGCTGGTAATGGTGTTATGACAATGAGCACTGCCTAATTAATGTATAGAGTTGAACAATCAGTGTCGTACACCTGAACCTAATATTAACATTGCATGTCAACTATAATTCAAAAGTAAAATAAAACAGAGCGCTTCCAGTACTGCTGATATTCCCATGTGTCCTGCCCCAATCATAGAGCTGCCTTAAGTATCTTTGTAGTGTCACCACCTATCCATGCGTTCTACAACTCAGTCTAGTGTGCCGGTGCTGGAACCACACATAAAGAGAATCAAGATGCATAACAGGCATGCAAAGGGGCTGTTTGTATTTCAGTGTCATGTGTCTCTAAGACTCACCCATCTTTGTGTGTGGCTGTAGAATATTTAATTGTAACCTTATACCAAATTCTATGTACCCATTTTCTTGCCGACAGTCATCCGGGCTGTGTTCTGTACATAGACTTGCAGGATTCTCTACAGGAATGCCACTCAAAGTGCGATCCTCGGTCTCCAGCTACTTGTTACTTGTCCACAAGATTAGTACAGAAATTAAGAGAATGGCTTTGGAACTTTTCTAGTAATCTAACGCTGCTGTGACATCTGTGCAGTGTGATGTGAGTGAGTCTCATTTGTTGACCAGCAGTTTGGGTGTCGTCAAGTGTGCAGAGAGAGTGGCATGTGGTAGTAGCTGCGTGCTTGTTATGTGCTGCAGGAACACAGGACAATGTCTAATTTTAAGCTTAGCTTGTCAACTGCAACTCATAAACATTAAGAAATCCAGAACTCATTTCTTTTACTAAAAACTCTTATTTTCTTGGACACGTTGAACTGGGTTAATGATAAATGGTTACAGAAGAATGTTGAAAATACACAGACTTTTGCTTCCAGCCAAGACAGAGTTATAGATAGATTCACCCTTTAGCTAGGACACCAGGCAAAACGTAAGAAACAAGTGTTCTCTCTTTAGACGATACGTAATGCAGGGCTGTGATCCCTGAGGAAGGAATAACAAATGAGCACTACAACTGCTTACTGGCAGGCTGCGGCACAGGACAGGACAACTCCATACAGAACCCAGTGGACCTGCTGAGTTGAGGAGTCAGAGATCAAAGAGGCCAAAGTAGCTAACAATTGTGGAGCAGACAAAGAAAGGGCTCCGGAGATCTTTAGGGGGGTGGGCAGTCACTATGAATCTCTGGCTGAGGTCTGCTGATCTGCACATGTGTGATAGAGAGTTACCTGGGGCTGAGAAAGAGCCATTAGAAACGAGGAGGCAGAACCATTGTTGATATTCCCAAGAACCAGGAGTGGTATACATGCCCGGCAGCCCGAGTGGAAGACGTTATAATAGAAGGGACACCGGAGATAACCCTCAGAAGGGTATCACTGCCTTTGTAATGGAACTAAGGTAGCCCTAGACTAAAAGCTGCTTTGGGCCTACCCTAAGAAAAGCAAACTTTGAAAGAATCCAACTACCATCGAGTAAGGAAAGTCTGCACCATAACAAAATCTAACACTATTTAAAAGCAATGCTGTACATCTAGCATCCAACCACACAAAATCTACAATATCCAACATCTAATCAAGCATGGGAATAATAAGCAATAAAATATGGTCCATGATCAGAGGGGAAAAAAATCAATAGTACAGTTCCAGAAGTGAGGGAGATGATGGCATTGACCAACGGAGATTCTTAAACAGCTATTATAAATATACTCTGTATATTCAAGATAGTAGAGAAGTAGATGAGAGATGAGGAGAGAAATGGAAAATATAAATGACTCAAACGGACCTTCTAGAGATGGAAAAATGCAATATATGAGGGAAACCATATCAGGCACAATGCAAGAAGGCTGTGGAGAACATCTTCACACTGAATAGGGAAAAATTCTCCAAACCAAAAACCTGTCAACTTGTAATTTTTTTACCCAGCGAACTTATCAGTATAGTTTTGTCATTTTTCCAATAGAAGTACTGTACTTTCTACATATTTGTTCCTCCAAGGAAATATAATTCATTGTTGTAAACTGATGTTGCTTCTACTGATTTTGCTAAAATCTCTTATTATTTTTAATAATTTCTCTTTTGGTTTGTATTTGAGTAGTATGGGTTTTCCTGCCCTTTCACTTTTGACCTTCCTGCATCTTTCTGACCGAGGTGTATAGCTTAATGGCAACACAGGGTTGCCACTCAGAATTAGCTCCATAGTATTTCTGCCTTGGAACCCATTGTGTACAGCCTGCATGAGGCCTTGAGGTGACACTAGCCTCCCCCATGCACAGGACTTCGGTCACAGCCTGCAGTCATGGGTAAATGTAAATTCCTGGTAGTGTTTCTCCACGTGATAAGCATTCTCTCCACCTCCTTGGGCCTTCCCCTCACTGCCCCGTAGGTAAGACCCCCTGAAGCTTACCAAAATCCTGTTCTTTTTAGTTTGACTTGACCAATCTGGTCTTTCATCCAAGAATCCCACAGCACATCACTCACAGACCCTAATGTGCCCCAGGCACCCCTGCCTTGACTTCCCGTGTGGCCCCTCTAGGTACCTGTGAATCACAAACTTTTCTGTTAAACTTTTCCTTGTGGTCTCACTATAGCTCACCATCCAACATCCCAGGACTCTGCTTGACAAATGTTAATTTAACATTTAGTCTATTTAGTGTATATCTACTCCTGACATATTTGCCTTTAAATCTAACTTTTTATTTCGTGTTTTCTATTTTATCATTTGTCCTATTTTTCCTTGACCTCATTTGGACTGATGTTTTTCTAAAAATTTTTTTAATGCTTTATTTATTTCTGAGAGAGAGAGAGAGACAGCGTGAGCAGGGGAGGGTCAGAGAGAGAGACATACAGAATCTAAAACAGGCTCCAGGCTCTGAGCTAGCTGTTAGCACAGAGCACGACGTGGGGCTCAAACCCACGAACCGTGAGATCATGACTTGAGCTGAAATCGGATGCTTAACTGACTGAGCCACCCAGACGCCCCTGGACTGATTTTTTAAAAAAATCATTCTTTCCCCATACTGGTTTAGGAGTGATACACATTCTCTTTGCACAAATTTCATTGTGCATATTTTCACACTATAGAACGAATCTATACCTTTCTCCTCTCCAGAATGATATGAAGACTTTAGAAGACAAACTCCATTGACCCCTTCATGATTATATGCTATTATTGTTTTGCATTTGAATTTTATGTATTTAAAATTTATTTTTAATTTTTTTAAGTTTATATCTATTTTTGAGAGAGAGCGAGAGAGCGAGACAGAGTGCACAAATAGGGTAGGGGCTGAGCTGTCAGCACAGAGCCTGATGCAGGGCTCAAACCCACGAACTGGGAGTTCATGACCTGAGCCAAAGTCAGACACTTTAATCAACTGAGACACCCAGACACCCTAGAATTCTAAGTATTTTTCAATCCAAAAAGATATTGTTTTATGGAATCGAAGTTCACTTACATTTATTAACATATTCACTGTGTCTTTTTGACTCTTAGTTCTACCTTGTTTCTGATACATCCAACACCGAATTATTCTCCTCCTGCTGATGTATACCCTCTTTTAGAATTGCCTTTAATGTAGGCTTGCTGGTGGCAACACTCCGTTTGGATTTGAAAATATCCTTATTTTGGCTTCATTCTTGAAAGACATTCTTTCCAGTGATAAAATTCTAGCTCCTCAGGGGTTCTGTTTGTTCCTCAATTTAAACACTCTGCTGTGACTGAACTCCCCTGAAGGGAACCTGTCCTCTGCTGTTTCACTAAGACGGCCCTTGATTTACCCAACCATGCTTGCGCTCCATGGGCAAGGACGGCCCATGTATTGTTGATTGTCTTCAGCTGGGGAAGATGCCCAGCTGTCATATCTCTACTCCTGATTAAATACATCCCTACGTCACTTCCCGTCTGTGATCTACTGATACCACAACCTTGGAGTGTTCCATGCGATCCCATGGATACCTGCTTCTGATCTACCTATTTTTCAGTTCACTACTTCGCCATCCTGATATGTCTAATCTATAGTTAAGCCCATCCAGTGAATTCTTAATTTAGGTTATTGTATTTTCTGGTTCTAATAATTCTGTTTCTTTTTCAAATCCAGTATTGTTATGCTTTTTAGTTCCCAGAAGATATTCTGGAGCCCTTTATATCTTTAAGCCTAACAGCTCAGTTGCTTTATAGTGTTTGTCTGATAATTCTGTATCTGGACTCTGTATTAATATGTGCTACTTCTACTGGTTCACAGTCACTGTCTGTCGGTCTGTCTTTGTGTCCTGGACACTATCCTTGAAAGATTTTTAGGAGTAAGGAACCTTCCTCCAGACAGGACTGAGGGCTGGTTTGTTTCTGGTTCACCTTATCCTGAGGATGAAGCCCTTTGGAGTCCCAGCTCCCTATTCATTTGTGAGTGCTGGGACTGTCTTGTCCTTCTTGATCCACCGATATTTCATCCGGGTATATCTGCGTGTGGGTCTTTTTCATTCACTGTACCGGCTACACTGGGGTCCTAGCAGTTAGTCTTCAGGGACAACAAAATGCCTTTCAACTATTAATGTTGGTCTTTTCATTTTCTTTAATCTTCCCTTCTGAGGTTCCTGATGGTCTACGGTTGGACTTCCCGGGTGGGTCCTCCATCCATTACCTTTCTCTCCATTCCCAGCTGTCTGTCTCCCTATGCTCTAGCAGAATCTAATTTTTTTTTTACATTCTGGCAATCATTTCTAATCTTGCTCTCAAAGACTGTACTTCTTGGATGGCACTGTATTCTTTACATCTCCTGAATTCTTTATATTATCTGTTTCCTTTTATTATTTTTTTTAAGTAGGCTTCACACTCAGCATGGACCCCAATGTGAAACTTGAACTCGTGACCCTGAGATGCAGACCTGAGCTGAGATCAAGAATGGGATGCTCATCTGCCTGAGCCACCCAGGCACCCCATCTCAGTCTCCTTTGAAGTGAGTTTGTCTGCTTATGTAGGTCTCCCTCTTTCATTGCATTTTCACCTCCAATATGTCCAATGATGCTTGCTGTTTGTTCACATCTAGGAGTCTGTTCTTATTTTAGGATGAAGAGCTGGGTATTTGGTATGTATTATGTAAGGAGATGGCTTTTCTGCCCTGGCATCTCCCTGGGCAGGCATATCGCTGACAGCTGAGCAGGACTCTGCCTGCACAGACGAATTCTGTGAATAATCAGCTGCTCTTTAGGCTGCACCCTCCTGCCCCAAAAGCCAGAAGAAGGAAGGCTTTCCTTGTGTAGATCCCACCAGTCACCCCAAACCTTTAGTTCTCTCTAAACAAGTTTGCTATCTTTCTTTAGAGGTGGGCCGATGCTCTGGTTTTCTCCTATCATCCCTCCTGGGTAGACTCAACAGTTGTAAGTGATGATAAAAGCCAAGAACAATGTAAGCTTCCGGGCGTGGCCGCCACACAGCTCTCTTGGGCCCCAGTTCCTCCCAGGCAAGCTGCCAACAGATAGAACAAGCAAGACAAAATGGACAACCCAGTCCATGTTTATGACCTGCAGCGCCCTGAACCAGGAGAGGAGAAATGATACACAGGCACCGTCCCTGGATGCTCACTGAGCACAGGTTCAATTTAACCCTTTTCTCTATAAATATCTTTTTCTTGGGACCTCATCTTTGCCCGCAACACAAGCCTTTCCCAAACTCCTCCTGAGATTCCCCTCGTAGGAGCTGGTTCAACAGCTGCTTTGCTGCTAACTAGTAACCACTCTTGTACATGTGGCAGATCTCTTACTACTGGATCAGCGTGGGAAGGGAGCTCCCCACCTGAGGCAACCAGAGGGCGGATGCACTTCAGCTCAACTCCAAGGTATCCTTGGCTGACCTCACGCCTGTAGTATTCTCCTTACTTTGCCTGTTTTTCTTTTTCTTTTTTTTTTTTTAAATGTTTTATTTATTTCTAGGAGAGAGAGAGACAGCGTGAGCAGGGGAGGGTCAGAGAGAGAGGGAGTCACAGACTGAAACAGGCTCCAGGCTCTGAGCTGGCAGTCAGCACAGAGCCCGACGCGGGGCTCAAACCCACGAACCGCGAGATCATGACCTAAGCGAAAGTTGGACGCTTAACCGACTAAGCCACCCAGGCGCCCCACTTTGCCTGTTTTTCTACCAAATCTTGGTACAGCCTCTAGACTGCCCCGAATTCACACATTCCAACCCTGATGAAGCCATGCCCCTCTTCCCACGTTACAAAGGCTCTCTCCAATCAAACACTGTGCCCTCCAATGGAGAACCATCAGAGTCAACAATCTCCATGTCCAGACTTATGCTTCACCCTCTACCCCACCGGGCAACTCTGAGCCCAAAGCCTCCCAGAAAAAGGCTGGCACAAAGGCCTTCCATCCCTACTAGTTCGTTCTCTACCACAATGCTCCTCTCCTAATTTCCCCTTACAAGAGATGTGGTGACATGTCTGCCTTTTCAACAACCATGTCTTCCATTGCCTTTGCCATTAGTGGCTTCCTTTCGAAGGTTTTCATACCTTCTATACTCACATCTAGAATACGTGGCTATGACACATCCACAGGAAAAAACATCAGCCACAGGAGTGGGGATTTGAGGGAAATAAAAATCATGAACATGAACATAACTTCAAAAAACATTTCTTCCTCTGCTAGAATAGAAAAGTAAAGGACAAGTATGGCCCAGACCATGTGTAAGAAACACTGGGCTCCAGTAGCTGGAATCACCAGCATTTACTGACGTACCAAACTGAGCACTTCACACGCCCTAACCCATTTATTCCCCCACGTCAGCTGTCTTAGCTGAATGCCTCACCGTTAAAACAATTATTTCCTCCATTGCAAAAATGCTGTATATTCACAATAGAACACAGGTAAAATACTTTAAAACAAAACACAAAGAAAATTTAAATCGTCCATTTTGATGGTTAGTTTTACATGTCCACCTGGCTAGGCTACAGTGCCCAGTTGTCTGGTCAGACGTTAGACAGATGCTGCGACGGGGGACCTTTGGAGGTGTGATTAACTACCAGCAGCTGACTCTTGAGAAGTGGGTGGGCCCCATCCAATCAGTTGAAGGCTTTATGAGCCAAAACCGAGGGTTCCGAAAGAAGGAATTCTGCCTCAAGACTGTCACACAGAAATCCTGCCCGAGTCTGTAGCCAGTTGGCTGCCCTGTGGATTCTGGATTCCAGCCCCTATAATCGTGTGAGCCAGGTCCTTAAAATAAATCTCTCTCTCTCTAGAAATATCTATATACACATCCTACACATATCCGTTGTTTTCCTGGAACATCCCAATTACTGAGATGCCTGTAATTTCACCTGCCAAAGAGAATTTCTGTTAATATTTTTCCATTCTTCCAGTCTTTTTTCTATGTACTTATGGCATATGTGTGTGTGACCGTATACGTATGTGTGTGTGTATTTATACACATATGAAATAAACATAAAGACCCACACACTAGAACGATTAACTCATTCCAGTTTGCCTTGGATTTTTCCAGTTTTAGCACTAAAATTCCCATATCCTGGGAAAACCCAGGTAAACTGAGATGGTTGATCACCTTAATACACATACATACATATGCTTTCTTTCTTTTTAAATAAAAATTTCCTTTTAAATCAAATTGTGATCATTCTCTGCATACTGTATAATAACCTAATCGCTTCACTTAAAAATATATTTCTCCCTTGAGGTGCCTGGGTGGCTGAGTCGGTTGAGCATCTCTTGGTTTTGGCTCAGGCTGTGATCTCACGGTTGGTGAGTTTGAGCAGTGCAGAGCCTGCTTGGGCTTCTCTCTCTCCCCCTCTCTCTGCCCCTACCTTGCTTCTGCTCTTTCTTTCCCTCTCAAAACAAACTACTTTAAATTATCTTTGGGTTCAAAACCAATAAGGATGGAATAGTAAGGGGAAAATAAATCATACACACACACACACACACACACACACACACACACACACACACAGAGTGCAGAAGGCAGCCCTCGAGGACAGGCATAGTATACGTTCGTAATAAAAGATTTACCATTCTCAGTCCCAGACACCTGTGCTGGTGCGGCTAACGGACTCGGAAAAAGACTGCGTGCCCCTCTCCACTCCACCTAAAACCACACACACAGTGACACGCTCAAACTTGAAAACACACTGTCTCCTTACCTTTTTAATTCGTTTACAATCGAAGCATGGACGTGCATTGCAATTTTGCCATCCAAGCGTGTTTTCAGTTCCTGGCATTCAGCATGTAAAATTTCCAATTGCTCCTTGTTTTCACGTAGCTCCTTTTCTTGGTTCTGGGTTTTAGCCTCCAGAAGCATGAGTTGTTTTGTCAGCTTAGAAACTGAAAAACAAACAAGATGGATCAAGACTTGGCAAGGAAGACTTAGGAAACCATGGTCCTTGATTCCTAGGTAACACCAAAGAGAGCCGGCTCATAAAAAATGATCATGATATAAATTTGGGGATTTAAAATTAATACCAAAGGCCTTGTACTTAGAAATTACTGCTCCTATATTAAATGTTCCCTAAATATACATTTTCTTACGGGGGCCCAATTTATTTATTATTTTTTAGCCGGTTCAATTTAGTGATATCACAGTTAATAATATATGATGTTGATGAAGACATGGTTTTAGCCTTCAAGGGACTGACTTTGCAAAGACTGAAGTCACACATGGATATGCAAGCACAGATGTGCAACATCCATGCTGTCCCGGAAAGTGCAAGAAGTTCAACTATGAAGAGACATCGATATGGCCCAACTACGGACTGAATTTATTGCTTTTCTTCCCTTTCCTCATTAAGTTATGTTTTCTGTCCTGTATCTAAAGTAAACCGTAAATATTTTCACCCAGGGCAACACTATAGTACTTCATGATAAGATACTTCCCAGAGGGCTGTTGGAACAGGCACTTAGAAGTATTAGAGCATAAAACCTTAAATCCTTCTACTCTGTGGAAACAGTTAGCTTATCGAAATGGATAGCTCCCTCTGGGAAGCTAAGACAGGCAGCTGACTGAATCAGACAGGTCTAAAGGTTGGCCCTATTCTCCGTGACCAGAACAATCACTGCTCCTGCTCAGATCGCTACACTTAAAGAAATCAAGCTCCGAACAGACAAAATTCATTTTCCCTGCCATCTCTGCTCTTGGAAACAAAGACAGGGGCTCAACAACTCTCTTTCTCCTCCACCCCAAATAATGCCAGAGTAAAGGCAAATATGTCCGTGCCACGTGGAGTTGAATGGTGAGTCCTGTGGAAGAAACGCCTATTGGACGCTCTGACAGACACTGTCACTTTTAAACATGACCTGGCTCGTGGCAACAACTGATATGCCATCTCAGTGGCTTCCACAGCAGTGGGGGCTTTCATGCCCAGTGTGGAAAGGGCAGTCATTAAAAAATTAGAAGCATTTTCAGTAAGTTAAGCATCTGGCTCTTGATTTCAGCGTGGGAATGATCTCATAGTTTGTGAGTTCGAGCCCCAGATTGGGCTCTACACTGACAGTGTGTAGCCTGCTTGGGATTCTCTTTCCCTCTCTTTGCGCCTCCCCCCCCAAAATATATAAATAAACTTTAAAAAATTAAAAAAAAAAAATCAGGAGCATTAGGGAAAACAGAAGGGAGGGGTTACAGTGCCTTACACGGGACAGCTTGTATTTTGTGTTCCTGTCCTATATTATTCTTCCTCGGGGAAAAAAAACCAACAACCCATAAAGCCCAAGGGGAAAATGCTGCTACCTTTTGTGCTTGTATATTTGGGGTTTAACCAAAATTGAAGAAATGTCTCAGTCTGGCCCAGTTCAAGTCCAAGGCCATGTGCTATGGGGCTCGTAGGGACAGGGAGGGACACATGGGGAGAGGGGGTGCTCACAGAAGGTATCGGAGGGAGAGACAGCCTATCACAGCACCCACAGCTCTGACAGAAGGGCAAGGGCACACAGAGACCATTCAGAGTGAATGAGCGCTCCTTCTTTTACTCAGGTAACAAACATTCAACAACAGAGCCTCGCACTGTTTCAGACACTCACTTCCCGAGACGTTCCCCTCTTACACGGCACTAGCTCCCCCAAACCCAGCTCTGCGGGCCCCAAAGGGGTCGCTTACATTTGCGTTACAAGATATACAGGGTAACTGGAAGGGCGCTGTGAAGCCTAAGAGAAGGCAATCAATGCGGTAATGGTTGGAAATGTTGTAACATAAACGGCTGCATTTCAGTAAAGAGGAACACTTTCTAGAACACGTGATTTCCCCCATTTATAATTTGAGGGGGTCTCCATTATGAGGGGGCGGTGCAAGTGTAAAATGATACAACGGTGACATCACAGCCTCATCCTTGCTTGCTGGGAAGATGGCTCACCTTCCTGGAGACGCTCCTGGTGGGTGTCCTTGACTTTTCTTTGCTGAATCTCCAACTGCTCTATCAGCAACTTGTTTTCCTCTAAAACCAGTTCTGCCTGAGTCTGAAGCTGACGCCTGCAATTGATTTACAAAGTTAAATACTGCCATTCAGGTACTGAATGATTACAGAGACACTCCAGAGTCCCAAAGAAAGCAAGCGAGGGGTGCCTGGGGGGCTCGGTCGGCAAAGCGTCTGACTGCGGTTCATGAGTTTGAAGCCCGCGTTGGGCTCTGTGCTGACAGCTCAGAGCCCAGAGCCTCATTCAGATTCTGTGTCTCTCTCTCGGCCCCTCCCCTTCTTGTGCTCTCTCTCTCTCAAAAATAAATAAAAACTTGTAAAAATTTTTTTAAAAAAAGCAAGCAACTGAGGTGTTGTAGGTAATGAATATCAGGACAAGCTTCGGTACTAAACATGTTCTAAACATAGTTAACCCTACCCCTCACATTAAACTGAGGGAAAGGACAGCCATAAAGTCTGAATTATGAACTGCTTCAGTTAAGTTTTTAAAATGTAATGTTTCAAACATATACAGAAGTAGAGAAGAATCAGATAATAAACTCTCATGTACACAACACCCACTTGGAACAATTATCAAATGGCCAATGTTGTTTCATCTATATAAACCTCCAGTCCCAAAACCCCCTGGATTATTTTGAAACCAGTAGGTAATTAGAACTTAGGAAGAATTTAGAAAGTTCCCATTCTTTGTTTTGTTTTGAAAGAGAGAGAGAGAGAGAGGAGCCAAGGGGAGAGGGGAAGAAGAGGAAGGGAGAGAGAGAGAGAGACAGAGATAGAGAGAGACACAGAGAGAGAGAGAGAGAGAGAGAGAGAGAGAGAGAGAATCCCAAGCAGGATCCATGCTCAGCATAGAGCCCAACTCAGGGCTTGATCCCATGATGCTGGGATGGCAACCTGAGCAGAAATCAAGCGCCAACGCTTAGCTGACTAAGCCATGCAGGCTCCCCAGAAGTTTCCATTTTAATTGAGAAGTACTCACTTATAATCAATAGCACATTTGTCCCCAAACAATGACTCTTAAAAGCCTCTGGCTGGTTTCTTAAAACATACTGAGTACTAAAAGTCCCCAGTCTTAATCTCACATGAGCAAACCCTTCCCTTATAGAGGGTGCAAAGTAAATCCCAGCCCAGCTCACCTTCATGATTGAAAATTCCAATCAGAATGAGCTAAGGGAGCCTTAGAAATCTGGTTAAATGCTTCCCATTCAAAGCAAATGGTAAACCAGTAAATTATCTCAATTTTTCACTTCAAGCTCAAAAAGGGAAGTGGAGGAAGGAGAGAAAAAGCTGAAAGGAGTCGAGCTATAGCAATGACCTCACTCCCAATAGTGGTTGCACATGGGCTCCTCGGCACCCATGATGGGGAGCTGCCCTGCTCTCTGGGAGGGATGGAGCCTCCCCTCCCCTACCCGCAAAGACCAGCCCCACTTCCTCCTGTTTACACTGTGGACTTTCTCAGGACTTCCTTTCTTCCTCCCTCTTCTCTTCTTCTTTCCCTACCTGCTTCCCTCCCTCCTCTCTTTCCCTTCCACCATTCCTTCTGTCTTTTCTTTCTCTTTAAAATAAAAGGGATTCTCCTATTTCTTAAAAAAAATATAGTTAAGACCACAGATTTAGTTTAATACTCCCTCCCATTTTAGAGGTAAACTGAGGCCCATGAAGCATGAGGTATCCCAGTCAGGAAATGAAATGCAGAGTTTACTTGTGGCCCAGATGTTCATGGAGAAATTATGTGAAACTAAGGAGACAGCTTCTACTGAAGTGTGAAGTAGGTGTGCCCGAGTCTCTGGTGGGGGAGTCCCGCACCTGACACCCGTGTGGGGACAGGGCGCAGCGGCCAGGGAGGTCGGGGGAGGCCATGAGCTCCAGGGGAGCAGGGGCGGCAGGAGATCTGCCCACAGGACCCCTCCCCCAGGGGGAGACCTAGCGTCTCCCCACCCACGGCACGGACCACCACACCAGAGCAGGGCGCCAAGCGCGAAGTGCACGTGTGGGTTTGAAAGTGGGATCTTTCTTCTCTTTTGTTCATTTATCTGGTTGTAAGGAGCAGGAACCAGGTTTGACCTGCATTTACATACAAGGTCAGAGGAAGAATCCCGGTTCTCTCAAGGGCTCTTGCAAGCAGTCTAACTGACCTGCTTTCCAGGGTGCTATTCAGGGGAAGGCTGAGGGGGGCACGCTAGGAGCCCCAACAGAAGAAAAGCCAAGTTCAACAGGGGAAACCACAGTGCACCAGGATCCAGTAGCTGCCCAGGCCAAACCCAACTGACACATCAATGGCCGTCACATCTGGGAGAACCCACCTAATGGTAGGAATACTATGGACTCTTCCTCCAAATTCTTGGACATCACATATGGAAAATAATTTTTTTCAGTGATGTTGAAACATTTAAAAATTGCTAAGTCTAACACAGAAAAAGATCTGTGTGAATAGCTTTAGCTTTCTTAGTCTTGCCTAGATATTGCCTTTAGCCTTTTTAAGACATTTACTTTCACGTATTCATTGACTAGGCACGTGTTGCTGCTGTCCTGATGACCAGGACATGGCCTTGCCCATGAAGAGCTCACCAAGGAGAACAGGTAAGGCCAAAGTGGAGACCCACAGGTAGGCATAGCATGACAGGTACCAGGACAGGGCATGTGTTCAGGGCTGAGTCAGAAACTGAGACAAGGGAGCAATGAAAGCATTCTGCCTCCAGGGGGCGCTGCTGACCAGCATCATTTGATCAGGGCCATTGGAACAGTGCAGGAGGGGCATTCTGGGCGAGGCAGCAGCAGCAGCAAGATAGAGTGAGGCAACCCTCAACTGTCAAAGAATGGAAGGCCACAGAAAGGGCCAGGACGGACGGGAGCTAGTTGTACAGAGCCCCATCCTGAGCCTGCTGGGCTAAAGCCCCGGGAACAGTCACTGGGGCAAAAAGGATGTGACTCAACAGGTTTGAAATGGGAAAACGGTCCTAGAGAAATACAACATCAGAACATAAAAAGGGGGAGAGAGTAGATGGACTTCAGACTTAAAAACCTACTTAAATTTTATTTTAGTTTTAAAAATTTATTTATTTTGAGAGAGTAAGAAAGTGTGTGCACGCACATGCACGCATGTGAGGAGGGGAGCAACAGAGAGAGGGGGAGAGAATCCCAGGCAGGCCCTGTGCTCTCTGCGCAGAGCCCGACTCAGGGCTTGATCTCACGGAACCATGAGATAGTGACCTGAACCGAAATCAAGAGTCCGACGCTTAACCTACTGAGCCACCCAGGTACGCCGTAAAAACCTATTTAGAACTGTAAACATAATCTTTAAAATACAAGTTTAGAATAGTTCACATTTTCACTGTACCTTATTAACTGCTTAGACACTCTCCCTGAAAATATTTTAGTTAAAAAAGAAAACGTCTTTGGTGATTGAATAAAGTTGATTCCTTCTATCTCGGTTCCTTCCGAGCTAGCAGAATATACCAGAAACAGCAGCAGCACTTGCCATTCCTCGCTGGTTACAGGACTGCCCTTATGTAGCTCCTGATGCAATTCTTCATTTTCTTTCACCACTTCCTGGACTCTCATCCTGAACATCCGCATTTCCTCCTGAAATAAAACGTATGTAAACTTTAACACACACAAGCACGTGGTGCGATTTCTTAGCCTTAGTGCTATCACTGTGGCTCAAGTCAAAGGTCAGCAGCTTTCTAGCAAAGTCTCACAGCAACAAATGCCTTAAGCTTGGCAGCAGCACCAGCTGCCTGCCCTCAGGGAGCTCCCAGTCTGGCGGGAACTGGGACCCAACCACGATGGTGAGTACAAGGGACAGAGAACCTCAGGTTTTAAACATTCAATTCCTGGGGTGCCTGGGTGGCTCAGTTGGTTAAGCGGCCGACTTCGGCTCAGGTCATGGTCTTGCGTTTCGTGAGTTTAAGCCCCGCATCGGGCTCTGGGCTAACAGCTCAGAGACTGGAGCCTGTTTCAGATTCTGTGTCTCCCTCTCTCTCTGCCCCTCCCCTGCTCACACTCTATCTCTCTGTCTCTCAAAAATAAACAAACGTTTAAAAATTAAAAAAAAAACCTGAATCAATTTTTAAAAAACCAAATCAATTCCTGATTTGATAACATTTTTCTATCAGTGCAAAAAGTCGGGGAGAAAACGGGGGGGGGGGCAGGACAAAAGAAAAAGCAGGGATGCCTGTGAACACTGTAATTTTTCCTTTGTTTAAAGATTTTGGAGGATAAGTTGGAAATTTTTAGATAAAAGAACTTTTCATCTGAATTAAAGGATAGGGGTTGGAGTCTCCTAATTTTTTTTAACGTTTATTTATTGTTTTAGAGACAAGGAGAGCGCGAGTGGGGAATGGGCAGAGAGAGAGAGGGAGACAGAGGATCCGAAGAAGGGTCTGAGCTGTCAGCACACTGCCCGATGTGGGGCTCGAACCCACAAGCCATGAGATAATGATCTGAGCTGAAGTAGCTCAACCGACTGAGCCACCCACGTGTCCTTTATGATCATGAGAAAGCCTCTCCTATGTGAAGCCATCAGTCAGGACAGTCTATCCGTCATTAGCCCACTGAGGACTGCTGTGGGGTCCGCTTTTGCCTCCTGACACCATGTTCGCGGCACTCGGGCTGGGCCTCCTCCGTCACTGCTTTTCTCAGCCAGCCCTCAGTCAGCTTCAGTGTCTTGTGCCGGCCTTCAGCACAAGAACATCTCAGGTGCCAGTGTTCATTCCTCTCCCAGCATGGACATTTATGCTTATACCTGCTTAACTTAACCGTGCCAAGTAGCTTCTCTTTTTTACCTTTCTGTCCAAACACACTCCCTAAGTGCTGACAGCTCTTTTACAGAACAGGGATCAGGCACACAAAAGCCTCCAAGCCAGCTGCCTGTTCTGTAAATAAAGTTTTATTGGAACATAGTCACGTCCATTCATCTGCACTTTGTCTACAGCTGCTTTCATCCTACCACAGAAGAGCTGAGGACTTGCAGAGGCCACATGGCCTGCAAAGCCTAAAATATTTACTAAATGGCTATTTACAAAGAATGTTTCCAGACCCCTGTTTTAGAAGGAGCACCAAATTAATTCCGTTAATTGTCTGGCTTGATAGTTAATTAGTATACGATTAATTCACCCCTGGGGTACGAGGTGTCTCAGTTGGTTAAACATCCAACTCTTGATTTCGGCTCAGGTCATGATCTCAGGGTTTGTGAGATCAAGCCCCCATGTAGGGCTCTGCACTGAGAGCATGGAGCCTGCTTGGGATTCTCTTCCTCTCTCTCTGCCCCTCCTGGGCTTGTGTGAGTATGCGCATGCTCTCTCTCTCTCTCTCAAAAAAAAAAAAAAAAAGTTCACCCTCTTACAAAATTAAGTTTCCAACATGAAGTCTAGAAGAAAAGGTTCAAGACTGTATTATGTGGACCATGTACATGGGACAGTATAACAAGGAAGGCTGGGTGACTTAACAGCCCCTCCCAGCCCGAGTCCAGAAAACCCAAATTTTCTCTCTGGATCCTTCCAACTCCAGAGATCTCTTTGGTCACTTAAATGAGCAGCACGGAAAGGATGGGACCCATCTATAACACCCACATAGCCTTGGCCGCCAGCATAATGACAGTGGGCTCGGCTGCCAGAGGCCATTCCCACGACAGAGCTGAGCAAGGCAGAAACGGACAAACACCTGCTTCCTCACCACCGCCAACAGAGCCAGACTCCCCTGGGGTCTGCTCTTCAGGGAGCTAAGAAGCATTTAAGTCGGCCTAACATATCGCTGGCCTACCATCCCCAGGTCTGCCCGAGGTCCCCTCTGCAGTGGAGTTCGCGGCAGCAGGGAGCCAGGACGGGAGTGGCCCCTGCTGCACAGCCAGAGCCCACCCACCCGGCGCTGCCAGCCTGGCCTGGGAGTTGGGGCTTTGGATGCAGCACATCCCATCCCTCCACACCCCTACTCCCGTGCGCCCCTCCTGCCCCACCCATCCCCCCCTCCCTCCTTCCTTCTCCCCCACNCTTCCTTCCCTCCCTCCCTCCAGCATCTGAATACCCATAGATGTTGGGCATGCCTATCTTCAAAATGTTTCTTCAAAGTCTGATTTTTTATAAACCTTGTCCTGAGACATTTGCCAGCCTACCTGGAGGGTGGCATTGAGCTCATCCTTCTCTTTCATCCTGTCTTCATAGGCCAGTAACAAGGGCGACAGGTACTTCATATTCAACTGAACATAATGGGATAAAGAAGGTTAGCATAGGTCTTTCATCTGAACACAACTGGCACACATTTAAAAAGGTAACAAAATCTACTTAATTTGGAATGGTTTTTAATAGCTATTCCATGATACCCCAGAGACGTGGGCCTGAAATGGAGTAACTTTCACTTACCAACCACGGTGGTGTCGGGCCCTTTGATGGGAGGCCATCGATATTTAAAGTCTAAGAACAAAGCACATGGTGAAGGCAAATTAAACTACTCTTCCTCTGTCTGATATTTCAAGCCTTAGATATGTTTTTAAATTAAGTTTCAAATTTCAGGTCTAGTATAGATAACAAGTAGTGCTTCAGGTGTACGATGTAGTGACTCAGCACTTCCATACGTCACCCAGCGCTCATCCCGACACGTGCCCCACTTAGTCCCCATCGCCTATCTCCCACCTCACCCCCTTCCCTCAGTTTCTTCTCTGTAGTTAAATGTCTGTTTCTTGGTTTGTCTCTCTCTTTTCTTCCCCTTTTGCTTATTTGTTTTGTCTCTTAAATAACACACATGAGTGAGATCATATAGTATTTGTCTTTCTGTGACTTACTTTGCTTAGCATTATACTCCTTAGCTCCATCCATGTTCTTGCAAATAGGCCTTAGATATTCTTATTCTAGAACAGGCATCAGCAATCTATGCATCTATATGTATGTATATGCATGTAGGTACAAATGACCAATTTTTTTCTGAAATGTTTGAGAGCAATTTGCAGATATAATACCCCTTTTCCTCTAAATACTCCAGTGTATATTTCCTAAAAACAAACATTCATTTTACTCAGCCACAGTAACTTCATAAAAATCAGGAAAGCGGGGGAAGTGCCTGGGTGGCTCAGCTGATTAAGCATCCAACTCAATTCAGCTCAGGTCACGGTCTCACAGTTCGTGAGTTCGAGCCCTGCATTGGGCTCTGCGCTGACAGCATGGAGCCTACTTGAGATTCTCTCTCTCTCTCCCTCTCTCTCTGCCCCTCCCCCACTCATGCTCGAGTGCACATGTGAGAGTTAACATTATGCTATATGAAAGAAGTCGGTTGAAAAAGATCATGTTGTATGATTTCGTTTATATGAGATGTTCACAACCGGCAAATTCATAGACACAGAAAGAACAGGGGCCCATTCAAGTGGTGGGGGAACGTGGGCAGTGCCTGCTAACAGGTAGGAAACTTCCTGTTGTGATGAACATGCCCCAAAATTGACTGTAGTGATTGTTGCATGATTCTGTGAAGACACTAAGAATCGCTGACTTGTACACTTCATTTTTTAAAAAAGATTTTATTTTTAAGTAACTCTATACCCAACAGGGGGCTTGAACTTACAATCCTAAGATCAAGAGCTTCATGCTCACTACTGACTGTGCCAGCCAGACACCCCTGAACTGTACACTTTAAATGGGCGAACTGGATAGTATGTGAATCTCAAAACTGTTAGTAAACAATTTAAACCTAAGTCTTACTTTAAAAAGAAAACCAGGGCGCCTCGGTGGCTCAGTGGATTAAGTGTCCGACTTCGGCTCAGGTCATGATCTCACAGTTTGTGAGTTCAAGCCCTGCGTTGGGCTCTGTGCTGATAGTGCAGAGCCTGCTTTGGATCCTCCATCTCCCTCTGTCTCTGCCTCTCCCCTGTGCTCTCTCTCTCTCTCTCAAAAATAAACATCTAAAAAATTAAAAAACAAACAAACAAACAAACTCAGAAGCTTGTGGAGCTGCCCTGAATTCTCAGGAACCACATGAGAACAGGTGTCCCCCTGATCCCAGCAGGGGCCAGTCAGCTGTGCATCCTGACATGTCACACCCCCCAGCCCAACCTCACACACCCCTCACACACGCTACTCTCTACGGACAAGGACTTGACCTTCTGGCTCCTCTTGCTATTCTTCACAGCATCTAACACAGTGCCTTACTCAGTGAGTTTATCATCTGAATTCTGTCATCCTTCTTTTAAAGTAAAAACGAGTCTGTTTTCTTCACTCTTCCTGTATGCCTACATTGTGAAAACATTCCCACCCCCAAGCTAATTACACACCCATCACCTCATATATTTACCTTTTTTTAAGGAAAACACAAGTTCTATTCTCTTAGAAAATTTCACTTACGTAACACAGCATTATCAACGGTAATCATTATGTTATACATTAATCCTTAGATCTTACTCAGCTTATAATTGAAAGTTTATACCCCAGCCTCTCCCATTTCCTCCAGCCCCCAGCCCATTGCAACTACCACTCTACTGTTTCTGTAAGTTTGACTTGCTTTTTTTCTTTTTCAAGATTCCACATCGAAGTCATACTATGCATTATTTGTCTGTCTTAATTCACTTAGCGTCTCCATGTTCATCTATATTGTTGCAAATAGCAGCACTACCGTCTCTTTTAAGGCTGAATAATATTCCATCATATGATATTGTATTGTATTGTACTTTGAGAGTGAGAGAGAGGGCATGAGCTAGGAAGAGGGACAGAGGGAGAGAGAGAAAGAATCCCAAGCTGGCCTCATGCACAGTGTGGAGCTGGCATGGGGTTCAATCCCATGACCCAGGAATCATGACCTGAGCCCAAATCAAGAGTAAGATACATAGATCTCTCTCTCTCACACACACACACATTTTTGCATATACATCACATTTTCTGTATCCACTTATCTGCTGAGACACGTAAGCTGTGTCAATATCTTGGCTATTGTGAACAATGCTTCAACGAACATAAAAATACAGACATCTCTTCAAGACAGTGAGCTCGTTTCCTTTGTACCTATACCCAAAAGTAGAACTGCTGAATCATATAGTGGCTCTATTTTTAATTTCTTGAGGAACTTCCATACTGCCCTCCACAGTGGCTGCACATATTAAAATCTGACAGTGCATGAGGGTTCCCTTTTCTCCACACCCCCACCCACACTTGCTGTCTTTTGTCTTTTTAATAATAGACATGCTAACGGTGAGGGGATAGCTTATTAGACTTTAATTTGCATTTCCCTGCCGATGAGTGATGCTGAGCACCTATTGGTCACTTGTAGATCTTCTTTGGAAAAATGGCTATTTAGGTCCCTTGCTCATTTTTAGATTATTTATTTTTGTGCTATTGAGTTATAGGGGTTCCTTGTATTTGGGGGGCATTAATCCCTTACTCAGCACGTGGCTGCACATATTTTCTCTCATTCCATAGGCTGCCTTTTCTTTTTGTTGATGGTTTCCTTTGCTGAGAAGTTTGATATTGCCCCACTGGTTTATTTCTGCTTTCGGTGCCTTTGTTTTTGGTGTCAAATCCAAAAAACCATCACCAAGAGTGATGTCAAGGAGTTTTATGATTTCAGGGCTTACGCTCAAGTCCTTAATTCACTTAGAGTTGATTTTGGGGTGTGGTGTAAGACAGGGGTCTGGTTTCATTCTTTTGCATGTGGACACCCCGGTCTTCCAATTATTTATTGAAGAGAATGTCCTCTCATCATAGTACATTCTTGGCTCCGTTGTCAAAAATAAACTGAGCATATTTATACGTGGATTTATTTCTAGGCCCTCAGCTCTGTTCCATTGGTCTACGTACCATACTGTTTTGATTCCTATGGCTTTGTAACAGCTTAAAAGCAGGAGATGTGATGTCTCCAGCTCTCATTCTCCTATCTCAAGATTGCTTCGGCTCTTGAGGGTCTTTTGTGATTCCACACAAATTTTAGGATTGTTTTATCTATTTCTATCAATAATGCCATCAGAATTTTGAAAGGCACTGCACGGGATCTGTAGATTACTTCGGCTACTATGGACACCTGAACTATCAATTCTTCCAATCTATAAGCACAGAGAGTCTTTCTATTTATTTGTGTCTTTCATTTCTTTCATCTGTGTTTTAAGGTTTTTGGTTACAGACCTTTCACCTCCTCTGTACATTTTTTCCATAGCATTTTATTCTTTTTGATGCTATCATAAATGGGATTTTAAAAAATTCCTCTTCCGAAAAGTTTGTTGTGTCTAGAAACACAGCTGATTTTTGTCTATTTTTGTATTGATTTTGCAAATTTACTGAATTCAATTATTAGTTCTTTTATGTGTTTTATTATTATGAATTTGCCTCTTTACCTAAGAAGTAGTAGCTTTAAGGTCAGTTTAGTGGTGTTGAACCCCTTCAGCTTATGCTTGTCTGGAAAATTCTTTGTCCAGCTTTATCAGGTAGAACATTCTTGGTTGGCAGATTTTGTTTTGTTTTATTTGTGAATACGCTGTGCTACCCCCTCTTGGCCTGCAAAGTTTCTGCTGAAAAATATGCTAATATTCTTATGGGTGTTCCCTTGTGTGTAATGAGTTTTATTTCTCTTGCTGTTTTTAAGATTCTTTCCTTGTCTTTAACTTTTGACAAATTGACTATAACGTGTTTTGAGTGGGTGTCTTTGGAACTCTCTGAACCTCCTAGATCTGGATGTCTTTCCTTCCCCAGGTTAGGGAGGTTTTCAGCTAGTATTTAAATAAGCTTTCTGGCCCTTTCTCTCCTCCTTCTGGGACCCCCGGACTCCACTTGATAGTGTCCCATCACTCTTTTTCATTTTCTTGCTTCTCTGACAGGAAGAATCACTGCCATGTCTTCACCTTCACCGATTCTTTCTCCCACTTGGTCCAGTTTGTTGCTGAACTCCTCTGTTGGTGTTCAGTTACTGCAGTCTTCAGCTCTATGCTTTCTGTCTGGTATGTTTACATTTTCGTCTATTTCTTTGTTGAAATGCTCACTTTGTTCATGCTCTCTGGACTGCAGTGAGTATCTTTATCACTGTTATTTTTTAATTTTTATTTTTTTTTAATTTTTAAGTTTATTTATTTTTGAGAGTGAGCAGGGGAGAAGAGACAGAGAGGGAGACAAAGAATTTGAAGCGGGCTCCAGGCTCTGAGCTCTCAGCACAGGGCCCGATGTGGGGCTCAAACTCACAGACTAAGATCATGACCCGAGCTAAAGTCAGACATCCAACTGACTGAGCCACCCAGGCACCCCATCACTGTTATTTTGAACTCTCTATTGAGTAAATCACTTACCTGTATTTCATTAAAATCAGTTTCTGATCTTTTTGTTTGGAACATATTTCCCTTTTTCCTGCATTTTCCTGGACTCTCTGTGGTGGTTGCTGTACGTTAGGAAACACAGCCTACCTCTCCCAATTTTAACAGACCGGTTTTGTAGAAGAGATGAGCCTCATCAATCAGCTTGGCCGGAGCTCCTGGCTGCCTCTCAAGCCTCTGTGATTGTCTAAACTACTGTCTGGGTCCTTAGTGGCTCCCAGTGGTTGAGGACGTACCAAGACTCATCAGTTTCCCAAAAGGGGAGGCTGTATTTAGCACCTGGATGCAGGCTGATTGGAAGCCAGACCTCAGGCAGCAGCTGGGAAAGTATGCAGTCAAAGCCCTTCCAGGGAAAAAGTAGGAAGTCAGGTTTTGGCTGCTCCCCCTGTGCCGACCCCAGGCTGCAGCTGCACCTGCGTGCACCACACCTGTTTCCAAACTGTTTCTCTGTTTGCTAGCCCCGTGGGAATCGCAAACTCAAGTCCCATTGGCTATAAAAGCCAGGTGATTTGGGGGGCCTGTGAAAACTAGTCTGCTTTCTTTCCCAAGTTTGTACGCTAACAAACAATAGCTATGCCCTCGAGGAACAGGACTGAGGATGGGGCCAGCGACATGGATTCTTACTCCTTTATATACTTTGGTATAGTCTCCAAATTTTCTTTACAAAGAACCTTTATGGCTTTTGTTTTGAGAAAAGGAAGGGGGAGGGGTTAAGGAAGGGCAGAAGGGAGGATGCAGAAAGGTCCCCAGAAAGACTGTGATTTGGATGTGTCGTTTTATACAAATAATAATAAATATGAACCCTTCAAGACTGGGAAGCAATTCAACAGCAGAGGCTAAAAAAAAAAAAAAAAAATCCGAAAACTGCTATTTTAAAACTGAAAACATTACCTCTTCCTTGGATAAATGCCTGAATTTTGTCTGATATCTACTCAGTTCTACATTCAAACGATGGACAGTCATTTTCAACCCATCATTTTCGTCCACTAGTTCTTGAGCCTGTTTTCTTAGATAAAGTAGTTCAGGTGCAGCACCTATGGGGGAAAAAAGAATTTAATATTAAAAGAACTTACATCAAATTGATCACCATTTTATATAAATTACTATCATCTGCTCTTTTTTCCCTATTAGGCTCACAGAGGCAGTGGAAGACAGATATATAGATATTAGTGAATAAAAGTTACGAAGTTTTTTAAACACTGAATAGTAACGGTGTTTTGGAAGTTTATGCATGTGCAATAAAAGTAAAATGAAAAAGTTAGATTTGAAAGAAAAAGTCACCGTTTCAGATGATATACAGTTTCAGATGATATACCCAAAATAAATGGAAAATTTATTAGAACTAATAACCTTCCCATAGAATAGTAATATCCTATTAGAAAACATAACAGAAAATAGATTCCAGGGGAATTTGGCTGGCTCAGCTGGTTGAGCGTCCAACTTTTAATTTTCATTCAGGTCATGATATGACAGTTGTGAGATCAAGCCCTGAAGATTACACCCCCCTCTTTCTGCCCCTCTTTCCTGTTTATGCTCTCTTGCTCTCCCTCTCAAAAGACAAACAAACAAAAAGAAAACAAATTCCACAAAGTAACAGCACAAATAATATAAAGCTACAGAAATAAATATGTGTCAGGGAATGCTTGAGTGGCTCAGTCCAAATCTTTTTTTTTTTTTATGTTTATTTTTGAGAGAGAGAGAGAGAGAGAGAGAGAGAGAATGAGTGGGGGAGGGGCACAGAGATGGGGGGTGGGTGGGACAGAATCTGAAGGAGGCTCCAGGCTCTGAGCTGTCTGCAGAGTCTAAGGAGGGGCTTGAACTCTTGAATTGTGAGATTATGACCTGAGCAGAAATCGGACGCTTAACCAACTGAGCCACCCAGATGTCCCTGGCTCAGTCCAACTTGATCTTGGCTCAGGTTGCTATCTCACAGTTGTGAGTTTGAGCCCCACATTGGGCTCTGCACTGAAAGTGAAGAGTCTGCTTGGGATTCTCCCTCTCTCTCTCTGCCTCTTCTGAGCTGATGTGCTCTTTCTCTCTTTCGAAATAAATACATAAACTTAAAAACAAAGAACTTCAAGTATTATAATACAATAAAATCATTAACATCAGCAAATATTATACAACATAAAATAGTACAACAAATAACATGAAAATCAGTGGATTCTTGTTTGCTCCTTTAATAAAAGAACAGTGTAGTGGCCCCCACCTTCCTGAGAGGATGCTTTCTCTGCCTCTTTCAACTTTTGATTTTCTTTTTTTGTTCTTTTCAGTCTTAATTGTAGTTCTTTCATTGCTTGTTTTACTATGCTAAGTTCAAGAGTGAGGGTTTGATTCGCGTCTCTGAGATGCAAGTTTTCTTCTCTTATTTCCTGGACCGGCTCTTTGGTTATTTCTAAACATCTCTGCCGTGCTCTACCGGTTATATCTGGAAACGTACAGGGAAAAAGGTTTTTTTAAATACTGATTTTTACAGTTTTACATCAAAATTATAAGAGACTTTATTTCAAAAATCATGTGAGTCACTTCTTCCTGTCCAGCCTCATGCTACATTCCTCAGTCCCTACAAAGAGAGTGGCCTATACAAGAAAGAGTGGGTGGCCTGTTGAGGCCACAGTGAGCCACAGGGAGAGAGACAGGAGCCGAGGGAGGCCCTTGCATATCATAATATGTGAAGGGGGGGCTCTGTCCTGAAGGCCACCAGGAGCCAGAAAAGGTTTTCAGGCAGAGGTGTGAAAAGGAAGAGGCTCCACTCTCACATGAGCCCCTGGGGCCAGCAGTGAAGAAAGTGAACAGGAATGAGGTGCAGCCCAGAGACAGGGAGGCCAGAGGTAGAGGCCCTCCGAGTGGGGGCAGAGAGCAAGGGACACGAGAGAGGGCAGCAGGCAGTGAGGGCAAATCAAGGAGGGCTACCAAGACCTGTGGTCTGGAAGACACTCGGCCCGACGAGGCGCGCAGGCGCAGTGGGGGAAGGCGAGCTCGGTTTAGCACACAGGCTCTGCTCGGAAGGTGGCCTCAGCTGGAGCCACCAGCATGTGGGCACCGCGGAGAGGAGGAGCCAGAGGTCACAAAGGATTTTCAGGATTAGCGAGAGAGACTGGGGGAGAGGACGGAGCCAGGTTCTGTGCAGACAGACGCTCGCAGAGGTCACAGGAGGTGAGGCCTGCAGTGTGCCCCCTGGCCTGGCACCTGCCCCCGAGCCTGCCCCCCAAGAACGGAGGTAGAGGCTAGAGGCCGAAGCAGAGCTCGGGGGGTGGGCAGACAAGGGTGGGAGGGCACCCACCCCAGGAGGCCGGCCAGGGCTAGTGGAAGGACCGGGGGCTCTAGATAGCCTCCCTGACCCCTGACACACACATATCCAGTCGCTAGAACATGAAAGGGAAGCCTAAGAAATGAATAACCCCGCAGCTGCACTGAAAACAAGAGGGCAACTCGGAGGCATCCGGAAAGAAAACACTGGAGACTGGACTGCAGGTGGGAGCTACAGCGGAAAGCACGCCAGGAGAGGTCAGCGAAGACAGGTGGGGTGCTTCCGGCCCGTGCCTTGCCCTGGCAGGCGGTACGGACACAGAGTGGCCCCCATTTGCACGCACCGGCCTCCCAGTGTCTGAGCACATCCCCAGGGGACATCCATCCCCCCACTCAGTGTCTGATCAACACGAGCCCCTGCTCCCCAAATGCAGTAAATGGTACAGAAGCAACAGCCTGTATGGGGTGGGAGAGGGGAGGGAAGGGACTTTTATTTTAGACAAGATAATTCTGGGTAATCTCCAAAATAATAAGTTGTTCATCATAATTAAATTTAAAAGGCAAATACCTGGGGAGGGTGGAGGCTTTTCACATAATGGTCGTTTTTCATCCTAAGGAAGGAAAAACAGTACTAAATGAAAAGTCTCAATACCTTCTGAACACAGACTAGCATGAGCAGCTTGGTCTTTGTGTATCAACTAATTAAATACGTTTCTTTCCCTTCACTTTGGCTCTTGGAGTTCGTAGCCTGCTGCAGCTTTAGAAACCCTAAAATCCGTTGTTTCTTTTAACTGAATCTTACACCTTAAGGGTCTTCCCCTGCTGGGGGCTCCTGGGGGGGGGGGCAGTAAAGGAGGTCCTGTTCAGGCCGCTGTGTTTTCACACATACGTCTCACAAGGGACAGGCCATCAGTTCAAGTTCGGAAGCACGAAGCACGCACGAGATGGGGCTGTGGGTGCCAAGCCGTTGGAGTGAACTCTAACGGGGCTCTTCTTCCTTGGGATAAGCTAAAAGACCCCATAGGCTGCAGAGAAGCACATTTCCAAAGTGCTGAGAAAAGCGTCTGATCTTCCTTTTCGACCCAAAATTTAGAGGAAAGGGAAGGCTTTGACCTTTTGTTCATTTTTCCATTGCACATCGATCTGACATTAAGTTTCTAATTTCTGCCGAAAAGGTAGATAGGGTTATATATGCAAGCTATGGAGAAATCTTTAATTTTTAAATTCCTATGACATCGTAGGATTAAAACCCAAGTTAAAAGTATTTCCAGGTTTGTAAAAAGAAAAAAACAAGGAAAGAAAACCCTATTTCCATGCTTGCAAATTTGTTATTATTTATTCATTCCTAACCTCTTGCTTTTAAACTATAGAAAATATGAGTTTCTTCAGGTTTTAAAAGTATTAAAAAATAAAACATTTAATGGGAAAGGGATTCTTAAGGGAAGTTCCCCCCCCAATCACAAAAGTTATTTAAAATTATGGTGGGAATTCTATTTATTGCGAAAACTGGTTTTTAAAAAGATGAATCTTACCTTTAAATTCAGAACCGAATGTCTGCCATCTGATTAAAAGAAGAGAGGAGAGGAGAACTTTTTAAAAGCAGATAAAGACATCTGACAGCTCACCAGAGCATGACCGCAGGAGCCGGGCCTCCACCACCGAGGAGCTGAACAAGCCACGTGTCCCCTCCCTTCTCCTGGTACTTCTGGAGCCCCCCCTCCCCCCTCTCCTGGGCTCACATGATTGCAGAACCGAGGCCAGACTCCTCGGAGTGACTCTGAGGCATCCTCCCAACGCCTCCCCATCCCTCTTCTACATGTGCCACTTGAAGGTGCTGAGGCTCGACTCAACTACTTTTTTTTTTTTTCTGGTGCCCCGCAAGGGCTCTTCACTGGCAGCCAGACCAGAGGGCCAAGGGAGCGCTGAGGCTCGGGGCAGGCACTGCCCTGGACGCAGGGTCTTCCGTGGGAGGGGGCGAGGGGGGCTTCAGACCTGAGTGCTCCTTGGCTCACAGGGCACCATGCAGATACAGAGCTAAGAACTTCCTGAATGTCTCTGGCTGGAAACCAGTCGGCCCAACAGGTTCCAGAACAACCTTCTTTTTGATCGCTGGGGGACACCAAAAATGCTGATAGAGGAGCGGGTCTGAGTCCACCCGGACCAGACTGTTGATGCCCTCGTTGGAGAGGCCAGGTCTGTGGTGTTCACTGTAACACCAGGAACTGGAAGACACGTCCGTTGGTGCCCACGCTCTGCACAACCGCCGGCTGCTCCGGAACTCTCGTGTCAGCCCGCAGAGGCGCCGGCCCGAGCCAGGGCACTGCCACAGGCAAACAGGATCATCTTGGCCCGCCGCTGATCTGGTTGAAAGCAGTGTGGTCGTAAACTGGCTGTCTCCAGGAAATATAAGGTGTGGGGGGTGGGGGTAAGGATAACCCTCCTGGAACCCTGTGCTGTCTTTCACTTCATAAACGTTGCATTCCTGAAGGAATGCCTGGAAGTAGCACCTGACCTTGGTCAGACCAATAGTTGTTCCTTGAAGCAAAGTGCCTGGCCGGGCGATACACATGAAAACAAATCTTGCCCAGTTACCACCTTCAATTTACAAATACACATTTGTGGTTAAGGCACTTCCTGAGGAGGGTAATCTTATGCCCTAGGGTGCCTGGGAGAAGCTGGCTGTTCTTAGCTTTCTATAGTCAATTTACAGAGGGAAGCAGCTGGATGAAAATAAATTAGAACCGAGAGAATTCAGAAAGACAGACAAAAGTGCTTAAAGACACATAACAGATTGTAAACCTACTTCCTGGTTCATTACAATTACCAGCCCTTGAGCAATACTGACCCACCATTTGTAACTAAACTTTCCATCAAATGTCCTGGGGCAGCCTAGCCTGGCGCATCAGACGAAATCTTGCCTTGTCCTTCCCAGTCCGAGTCCGAGTCCTGCCTAACGAAGCCTGCTGTGCCCGCCACCTTCCAGAGCTGCAGCAGTAACTGCCCTCCAGCACTGTGCTGCCCCTGGGGTCCCCCTCGGCACCCCAGACTGCAGCTCCCCATCGGCACGTCCTCCCCCCAAACTGGAATGTGAGGGGAGGGGCCTGTGGCTGTCATCTCAGGCACATAGTAGGCGAGCATCTGATGAGCAAATGTGTGAACTGATACAAAAAGACTTTGCATTTTAAATAATCTTTGCCACTGCCTTGATTTGGTGTTGCACGCAACTGCATCAGACCTACTGCCCTTATATTTAATGGAATCTCGGATGGCCCCCTCCTTAATTCCTCAGGAAACAAAGCTGGGAAAGGGCAGGGGACTCGTGAAGGATGGCAGCAAGCCGCCAGCTGTAGCGGGGGGGTGGCGGAACGTGGGAGTTCAGTTTACCATTTTCTCTACTTTTCTACGTTTGAAAGTTCTCATGATAAAAAGTTTTAAAGGGCAATTCATCTATTTTCCTAAAGAAAGTAATCATCTTTATCGTATCTTAGTCACCAACGTTTCAGAAAAAAGCACCAGAATTGGCATCACCCAAGTTCACTTTGGTCCTTAACGTACATACAGTATGTTGGGCCCTGTGTATATATTTTATTTCCTGTTTTCTCACTGATCGTTTCTCAAAAACATGACCCGACTCCTCGCCCTTCTCATTTCTACAGTCTGCCAGGAAAGTGGTATGAACTATTTAAATAATAGCAAAAGCCTCCGATACTGGCATCCTGCTGTATATAGGATGCCACGCTAGGTACTATCCCCGTCTTCATCCCCATACCAAATGAGCACGGCCTTGCTGTCAAAAATTCTAATAATACAGAAAAATCAAAACTCCCCCATGATCATAATCCGCTGAACCTTTCCCCTCCCAGCGCTATCAGTTGGGTATTCTTCCTTTTGGAAATATTTGAACATATAAAACACAAAAAGTCAAACACACAACCCCTCCTTCCACCTCCTTTATGTATAAAGGACATTAGCTGGTGGGAAGGGGGGCAGCAAAAGAAATCAAAGAACCCTGGAGTGGCTGGAGAATGGCCAGCAGGGGCAGGGACACCAGTGAAGAGATCTAAATAAACCCGGTGTGGGGGCCCACAGGGGCCCACGGGGACACGACCAGAGTCGTGTTTTGAAGAGATTGCCCTGGCTGCTCCTACCAGGGCAGTGGTGCCAAAACGCAGCGGGCACTCCGTAGGTACACGTGGACCTGCCGGTGCCACACACGACGAATGGCACATGCTGGGAGCAGGGGGCGGGGTGCGGCTGCTGAGAAGAGCAAAGGGCCTGGACTGGCCTTGGAGACCCCAACTTTACTGGGCAGGCAGGGGAAGAAGAGCCTGCAGAGGAGATGCAGAAGGGGCAGCCAGAAGAGGCGAGAGGAGACACGGAGAGCGAGAGGTCACAAAGCCAGGGGAGAGACGGAGGTTAAGGCGGCGGGAGCGATGGTCTGTGTGGAATGCTCCAGAGAAGTCACGAAACATGAAGCCACAACACCACGCACTATGTCAGGAAGAAGGCCAGTGGCCTGGGGGAGTGATGGAGACACAAGCAGCCAAAATGGAGTGCTCTGAGGAGACACAGTCAAACGAGGGAAGGGAGAAGGTGTGGAGAGAGCGGTCTTTTGCCACATCTGGCTCTGGAGGGGAGAGAGAAAGCACAGTGGGGTGGAGGGCACAGGTGGGATCAGAGAAGGGCAGGGGACGATGCCCATGAACCCAGCAGCTCTGGCCAAGGGACTGATGACTCAACCAAACGACTTCAGTGTCCGGTCTTGGTCGGGTCTAGGGTGCGGAATGGCACAGATGGCTCGCGGAGATTGATAGCTTCAGCGTGTAGACAGGAAGTATCAGCTGGCATTTTTGGGAGGGGGGGAGGGGCCGTGCTTCCGCTGTGACTGAATTTAATCCTGGTAAGAATCTGATCAGAGGTGCACTCAGACTGAGCAGAAGCGGGGTTAAGTATCTCAGTCAAGCCTCTCGTTACCTGGAAATGACAGAATCAACAACCGAACCACTGAAAGCCAGAGATTCTCATGTGTTGTCAAGAATCACCCACATCACATTTTCAGGGGCGCCTGTGTGGCTTAGTCGGTTAAGCGTCCGACTTTCGCTTGGGTCATGATCTCGCGGTTCGTGGGTTCGAGCCCCGCGTCGGGCTCTGTGCTGACTGCCAGCTTGGAGCCTAGAGCCTGTTTCAGTCTGTGACTCCCTCTCTCTCTGACCCTCCCCTGCTCACGCTGTCTCTCTCTCTCTCTCTCCTAGAAATAAATAAAATATTAAAAAAAAAAAAAAAAAAAGAATCACCCACATCACATTTTCTAAAGTGCTTTTAAAAATAACAGACACTGGGGCGCCCGGGTGGCTCAGTCAGGTAAGCATCCAACTCTTGGTTTCGGCTCAGGTCATGATCTCACAGTTCATGAGTTCGAGCCCCACATCAGGCTCTGAACCGACACATTCTCTCTGTCTCCCTCTCTCTCTGCCCCTCCACTGCTCACACCCTCTCTCTGTCAAAAAATAAACAAATGTTAAAAAAAAAAAATACAGATAATGGTCCAGACTAGGGCCACTAAATTAGAATCTGGGGCAAATGTGGGTCCTTTTTCACAAGAGTCCAGAGGCTTTTAATGCCCACCACAAACCAAAAACTACTGTAGGAGCTGCACTCCTTCCCAGCCATCACCTGTGCCCCAAGTTCATGTTACCAGGTGTGCCCCTGCCCCTTTGGCTCCAAATCCACCCCCACTGCAGTATCTCAACCTTGTCAGGTGGTACAATGACAAGCCTCATCAGCAGAGGGCTCTGGAGAGTCACAGAGGAGGAAGGGGCTTGGGCGCCTCACTGCATGGCTGTCTCCATCCTTCTTTCTATCCTTTCTACTTCTTCCTCTTCTCCTCCCTCCTTCCCTTTTTCTAAGTGGCCAGCCAGTACTTCCCCACAGGTGGCTTCTTCTGGCACTCTCCTGGAGAGGGCAGCTTTCCAGAGAGTTCTGTTGCCACAACACAGCTAATTTCTCCACCAGCCTGTGGGCCACAGCTGCCTCATCCCCAGTGTGGCATCTGGGCCTTGGGTGACTCTCTAAATGTGTTTCTTCCCTTGCGTGCTCTACGTTAACTGTGGAGGGAGCGGCCCCTCCCTGTGTCTGCCACCGCTGTATTCTCCAGACTTGTCTCTACGCCTTTGTAAGTAATCCTGTTATACTCCATCATTCTTCATATTACACTTTCCCTGTTCAATTCACCATGTGCTTTCTGTCTCTTGGCTGGATTCTGGCTCACAATAACACGTCAGGCCACAGGCAATGCAGACCTTAGAAAATGGACGGACATGTATACACAGCGAGCTATTCACGATGTGTGTAAGATAAAAGGCAGATAACAAGATAATGTGCATGTTACATACATATACATTCCAAATGATTAAAATTAACGATCTGTGGCAGTACAGTTATGCGTGTTTAACTTTACGTATGTCTGCATTTTGAGTTTTTTTTTTTATGGTGAGAAAGTATTATTTATATAAGTTAAAAAGAAACAATTTCTACATAAATTTAATATTCATATAGATTTTCCCATAGGGATAAAACATGCCACCCGACTGCTTTCTGGTCCAGGTAAGACGAGACTAGCATTCTGTTTTCCAGTCTCCTTGAGCCCAAGCAACCCTGTAGGCCCGGATAAAGCAGCTATTGGGCCGGCCGTGTGCCAGGCACGATTCTCGCTTGCGAACATAAGCCACCCCTTAGGAAGCTAAGAGCTTAGCCTGCTCCCCACCATGGCTACAGCGCACTGTGTTCTCACGGTGTGCGAGATGAGGCAGGCAGCGACGGCTGGTGACACACACAGCTATATGGTAATCGTGCTGATGTGCTCACCCGAAACACCCTCACCCAACGCTGTGGGCTGGGCCCTGCCCCGGGACCCGAGACGGCAGGGTGAACAAGACACCCTCACTCATTTGTCCCCTGGAGACCACCGTGTGCCCACCCCCTGCAACGGCAGGCCCAGGGGAGCAGGGGGCAAGGAGGGCGGGGGACTTAGAGCCTGCGCCGTCATCCTCTCCCACATATGTCATCTCACGGCGGACAGAACAGACAGGACAGAGCGGACTCCAAAGTGGGCACCTTGTACGTTCAAGACGACCGAACACCCAGGCCACCGCCAGGGAGCGACATATCTCCAATGAAACAGAACTCCAAACAGTCCTACTTAGAATCACAGACATGCTATGCGGGTGCAATGGCTCTGTGTTCAAACATTAGCCAGTATTTATTACCACAAAATCCTTTTAAAATTTAAAACAATTTTTTTCTTTTACCTATTTCTTGGGTTCGCCGTGGTGTAAGAGGTAAGCCTGGGAGCTCATCTTGCCCAGAAGTATTTTCCTCATCTTCACTGTCCACCGTATGGGACAACGGAAGCTTTTTGTTACAAAAGACAAAAGAAAGTGTGATGAATGCCATTTGTATCAAATTTCCTCCCAACCATCGCGAGCGCCTTACTGCACACCTCCTCGCTGCGACCTCCCACTCTGATACAGAAGGATGACACCCGGCAGGACTGGATGAACCGTCGGGTCCCCCCCCCACCCCGCCCCGGGAAAAGCCTGGTAGCAAAGGCAATGCCATCCAAATTGTGATCCAACCCTGGAGAGCTTCGCCCCCCCCACCCATGCAGCCCGGGCAGCCCGTCTTCCTCACCTCGGGGGGCTGCACCTGGCCTGCTCGGCACGGCACGCAGAACCACCTCCCCGGGTGCTGATGCTGGGTTATTCATCTTTACGTGGGGCGAGCACTGCCGACCCGCCCTGGGAGAACCCTCATGCAGGCCACCGTTTAGGATCAAGGTCCATTATGCTTGCTGCCCGTGAGTCCACTGTAACTGTGGCTTCCTGATGGAATGGAACCCTCCCCCGCTCTATCCGTGACGGCGTCCTATGGAGGTGTCATGAGTGGCGGCCAGGCTGCAGAGCTGACCCTCACAGACACGCGGGCCAGCAGGGGGACGACCTCGTGATGAGCTGGAGGCAGTCCCACCGGCAGCAGAGGCTGCTGGGGGCGGAGAGAGGTGACTGGGTCTTCTACAACAGGGACGGGTGCCCTATGGGCTGGGGCCCCTTCTGCTCTCCCGATTCGCCTGTGGAATCTTGCCCATGTGGTGGGCTGGACTTTTCTGTGCTGCAGGCCACGGGAGGGCCAGCCCAAAGCCTGACAGATAAGTGGCGGCACTGACAGGCAAGATGTCCACGAGAAGGGGCATTTCAGAGCCAGGAGTCAAGGCCATTTGGCCCAGCAGGCTCTGGGAGCAGGGCTCCAAGGTGACCCAGCTCAGAATGCAGACACGTATCCCATGCTACTTAGCGTTGGAAGGAAAAAATTGAAATGACTTCTTGGTTTTTATCTCCTGGGAACCGATGGCATTGTTTACCCTGTCAAAGATCTATTAGGTGACTATTATTGAGGAGATAGGAAAGTGCTAAGGGGCCTCAAATATCGGCCTCCCCACTAGTGTCCAAGTGCTAAAGCTGACTCCTTGCATTCCCTGGATTATACCCGTGCAGAACCTGGGCATCTGTGAGCCATACAGGCCCACCGGAAATATGCACATGTACATACAACTATTTACCACACCGCTGTTCCTGAGAGCCCCGGACGAAACAAGCAAATATCTAGCATCAGTGAAACGAGTGAGTCACCGAATGTTAGCATTGCACGATGGGGCATCACACAGCGGTGACAGCAGGCCAGCTACCGCCACACACAACAACAGAAGACTCTCAAACGTTGTAAACAATACATAGAGTACTGACGAAATTCATCATTTTCAGAGGAGGCAAAAGTAATCTAAGGTAATTTAAAAAAAATTTTTTTTAATGTTTATTTACTTTTGAGAGAAAGAGAGAGACAGAGCATGAGTGGGGGAGGGGCAGAGGGGGGAGACACAGAATCCGAAACAGGCTCCAGGCTCTGAGCTGTCAGCACAGAGCCCGACACGGGGCTCGAACTCACAGACTGCAAGATCATGACTTGAGCTGAAGCTGGACACTTAACCGGCTGAACCACCTAGGTGCCCCTAACGTGACTTTCTAAGAGTTAATCTGCTCTGTGAGTCAAGGCAGTGGTGAAGCAGTGGCCTCTTCTCAGTCACGAAGGGAAACTTCTGGGGTCCTAATAATGTCGTTCTTTTCTTTTTATTCTGGGTGGTAGCTGCTGTGTAAAAATTCACTGAGCTGCACGTTTATGGCCTATGTACCTCGGTATTTCATTCACTGATAAATAAGCCTAAAGAATTTGTGACAATATCCTAAAAGTCACTCTAATTTAAAGGTATGAATTTAAATCATTTATTGAATTCCTTGGTAATTAAAGCAAAACTTCTTTGGGTATTGGAGAAAGGGAAGGAAGAGGCGGGCCAGCCCGGTGGGAGCACGAACATCAGTAATGGCAGGAGCGCTCTTTCCTCATCTGCCTGCAGCACCATACCAGCCTCCTTCCTTCTCCTCCTGGGCGGCCCAGCACCCCAGATTTTAGAGAAGAAAGTGTACATGCTATAATTACTAGGGTCATCACCAGGGGGAGGGGAAAGTATAATTTGCAAGCTAATAAAGGGAAAAGAATTGAATTGAACAAATCATCAATTCAAAGAAGGGAAGACAAATTTTAAAAAAGAATAAAGGAACAAATAGAAAAAACAAAAATGGCAAAGTTCAACTCAAATATATCCATATATATCTTAAATATAAAAGGACTAAACGCTTTGGTAAAAAGACAAAGGAAAAATTGGGCAAACCCGCTTAACAAGAACTATATGCTGCAGTGTATAAATGGAGGAATCGTGTGGTATGTGAGTTGTATCTCAGTAAGCTTGTTTTAAAAAACTATATTCTGTTTAAGGGGCGCCTGGGTGCCTCAGTTGGTTAAGCCACTTCGGCTCAGGTCATGATCTCACAGTTTGAGAGTTTGAGCCCCACGCTGGGCTCTGTGCGGACAGTTCAGAGCTTGGAGCCTGCTTTAGATTCTGTGTCTTCCTCTCTCTCTGCCTCTCCCTCATTCATACTCTCTATCTCTCTCTCTTTCTCTTAAAAATAAATATTTAAAAAAGTGGGGCGCCTGGGTGGCTCAGTTGGTTAAGCGTCCAACTTTGGCTCAGGTCACGATCTTGTGGTTCGTAAATTCAAGCCCTGCGTCGGGCTCTGTGCTGACAGTCCAGAGCCTGGAGCTGCTTTAGATTCTGTGTCTCCCTCTGTCTCTGTCCCTCCCCCATTCATGCTCTGCCTCTCTCTCAAAAGTAAATAATAAAACATTAAAAAAAAAAACCCTATACACTGTTTACAAGACACAGATAAATGTCAGGATAGGGAAAGGTTGAAGTGAAGGATGGAAAAAAACAGACCATGTGAATATCAAAGAGAAGAAATGTGGAGAATGTCAGACAGAATAGATGTTAAAGCAAAACACATTTTTAGAGATAAAAAGGTTCACTTTATAGCGACCAAATTTTCAATGTATCAGGAAGATACAGTTTTAAGCTTATACACAAGTAACAACGTGGTTGAATGCAAAAGAATACATGTTCTGAGATTTCATGCAGATAAATTTCAAAAACATGCACAAGTGATCATGATGTCAGAAGCCCTCTATTTCAGTGGAGAAAACCTGCCAACACAGCAAGGGAGCTGCGTGTGGATTCCTGTGTCTTCGACAGTGAGGTGGTTGTGACACCCACCTAGTGGGGTAGAGTCCCCACCATTCCTTGGCCTCCAGCAGAGATAACCCAGATGACACAGGACCCAGCCCATGGGGCATGGCCACCTTCCCAGATGCCTCTCATCACCTCAGTGACGCTAAGGAAAGAAGCCCATCCCAGTGCATTACATGGTCATCAGAGGTAGAGCAACAGGCAGGTCCGGCTAGCCCCACCTCGGGGGAGGTCAAGGCAAGGGTGTGCTAAGAATATGCAGGGAACCCAGAACTCATTCTGAAAGGGGCAATTCTGTTCTGCAAGGTGGGAGGGCCTCTGGAGAGCTAACAACATGCTGGATGAAGGGCTTGGGAATCCATGCCTCCCCACCTGCTGTGTGGAGGGGACCCCACAGCGGAAGTCGGCAGGGCTCACTCTCTGGGTGGCTTCTGCACACTCCATTGTCTGGAGTGACGACTTGGCGCCTTACTTGCTATCCCGGACTCTCCTGCGACTGATGGGGGTGAGGCTCGTGCAGAGGAGCTTGTACTGGTAGAGCAGAGTCCGTAATCCACATGCACATAAACTAATGGGGCTACCCCTGTCTGCACTTGCACGTGTAAATGCAGAGGCTGCAGGAGCCTCGCCACTGCAGGCAGGCAGTGCTGCACTGCCCACTCAGGAATCAGCACCCTCCTGTCTCCCTTGATTGGGGGTTCCTGATTTAGCTTGATGCAAATGGACTCAGCCCTAGGGTATGATGCATGGGAATCCTCTTCCCCCTAGCCAGTAACTGGGCAAGGGAAGGGCATGTGACCAATGCGACTCCTGCTAGAAGATTTCTGGGGGAAAAAAATGCCTTCCCTGATAAATACACAGCAGCATAATGAGAAGGCCCTTGCCCTACTTCTTCTTTTCTGCTTTGGGACCAGGACCGGCTACACCCACTGGTGGCCATGAAAAGGAGGCCAAGGGATCTCAGGTGGCAGCCTTCTATAGGTGTTTGGAGCAACAGTAGAGTCTCCTACCCTTTGCCTTTGTTAGGGCAGAGAGTTAAACATCTATTATTTAAACCTTGTGTTCATCTATTCCATTTTTGCAGCGGAAAGAACGACATGGATGTCGAAATGGCCACAGGGGCTGCCACTAGAGAGGAGAGGAGAGGAGGGTTGGAATAGGAGCAGCGGGGTTTCAGGGCAGGCTGGTGCTTTATGCACACTACCCACAGTTTTTAATAAGAAACATGTATTCATGCATTACCTGTGTTACAAAAAGAAAAATGTAAAGAACTGAAAACCACGGAGAGAGAAGGGGGGCATTCCTCATCCTCGACAGCAGCAGCAGCTGTAGAATGTCCACCAGTCCCTGGCCTCCAGAAGTTTCTAGAGAGAACTTAGTTTACTCCTGCATGAATGGGTCCTCTCTGGGCTTCCATCCAAGCACATGGCAGACACTCAAATATCAGTTTGTTAGTAGGTGGTTGGATGAATAAAGGAACAACTGAGTGAATACATGGTACTTCATGATGAGATGGTCTGCAAATCCACAAACACAACCACAACAAGGATGATGACAGGAGAGCTTCAATAACATCCTATTTGTGATTTCTACTCAAACATGGTAACAAGGCATTTAGACTACACTCTCCTCTCTTAAAACCTACTGAAAGCAAGCAGAAGAATGAGGGGGACAAAAAAGAAAAAAAATAAAGCTTAGTCAATGGCAGAAAACAGCTACCAAACCTAGTAAATCTGGAATAGAGGGAGAATGCCAAAAGCTGCCAAGCCTCTTCAGGCTTCAGGGACGCAGACCCTTGTAAAACCACAAAGCATCACAGTCACAAAGGTCTACAGTGAGGCTCCAATGGGTGTGACGAGAGCAAGGGTGCGAATGGGCCCAGGAGAAGCAGTCATTCCCACAGGGCAGAGGCGAGGGGAGAAGGATCTAAAGGGACACCCCAGTGGAAAGCCCACCTTTACTGTCCAGAGTCCAGCCTCTATTCTCTCCAAGAAATGAAGGAGCACACACTGACATCAAGAACCCAAAGAAGAGATACATGAGATCAAGAAATGTGATAAGGTAACAAAAGATGTGAAAAATAAATTGGCAGAACTAAAAACCAAAAGGAAAAATAAAGCCAAAACAGAGGAGGTAAAACCTGTACCAGAAGCAACAACACACAGTGACAGAGCTGACAGAGAGATGAGGAGGGCAAGCAGAGGAAATCACAGAAAGTGACAAGTGACTATAGAAAACATAACAGACGTGGAAGACAAACAAAAGACGGCCGACAAATGTATAACTGAGGTTCCCAAAGGAGAATGAAACAAATATATTTGATCAACATAGGGAAAGGAAATGTTCCCTGAAAACAAAAAAAGGAGAGGAAAATCTCTGTCTGCAGAATTAAATAACAAACTAAAGTTCAGGAAAGAAGGACCGAAATTCATACACACCACAATTAATTCTGGTGAAGTTACTAAACTGTGGAGACAAAGAATGACCCTACCAATGTGTCAGGCAGAAGAATCAAGTGACCTCAAAGGGAGAAGCAAGCAGTGGGAGCTCCTTCCCGTCCCTTGGCTGTTTCCCTTGGCGTTCCCCTGACATGTTCTCACACCACCCTGTACCTTTCCTTTGTAACGTTTATCGTAATGTGGTTGTTTAACTAGTGATGGTGTGACTGTGGACTCTGCCTTACACTGCTTCTCCAGCACCCAGCACGATGCCTGGTGCTCCCTGCCCGCCTGGTAACTGTACGTTAAATTACTGGCCTGCACTAAGACACGGTCCTCCCTACCTACCACACAGTACTTTATAGGATGGAGAAACGGAGGTGCAGAGAGGTTATCTGACTTACCCAAGCCATACGACTGGGAAGGAGAGAAGCAGGGACTTGAACTCAGGTCTCTGAATGCCCATGGCACTGTTCTGTCCACTGGATGCTAGCATCACACGAACTGACCACAAATTCACGTACCCCACTTCCCCTGCAGCCTTACTTTTGGGTGGCACCAGTAAGAAAACTGCTGAAAACAAGACTTGCTTTCCACGTTAGGCCATTTCTGGGAGGGTGCACACTTCCCATGAAGATGTTTGCCCAAACCACCCTGAAACACAGAGAGAGGTGTGAGGTACAGATTTAAATACAAATTGCCTGATGTGGGTTGCTATTTCCTTATCTTTTTAGTTTTCAAAATTGTTTACTTTAAAGGAAGTACGAATGACTCATAAAAAAGGATAAAACTGTAAATTATTTACCTCGGATTACAGACTGTAAATACAGAGAAGGCAATGTTACTTTTTTTTTTATATTAAATGTACCCCACTGGCAGTATCTCCTTCAGAGCTGGTGCCACCTAGTGGTGAAATAGCAGTTTTACACGCTTCACACACCCATTTTTTTTTCCCCCAAAGATATACACTTCAATCATATAAAATTAAGAATAGTTGGCCAGTTTCAAAGAAAGCCTCATGTCTAAGAAATAGTCTCAACAGGCACAGGACAATAAACACAAAGTTTAATTCTAAAAGAGAAAATGGGCTGCCCCGGTGTGAATCCTGCCTCTGCCACTGGATGGTTGGTTGGGTAACTCTGGGCAAGCCGCTTACCCTGTTTCTTCACACTAACACCAAGGGTGTGTAGATGAGATGGTACAGAGAAGCTGCCTAGCATATATTAAATGCTCAGGAAATGTCAACATGTCTTTCTCCACCTATTGTCTAACCCCTGCAGACCTCCCCCACCAAAAATACCTAATTGTAAGTCTGTGGGAAATTGAAATCCCTTTCCAGCTTAAAGTGCCCTTTCTCATGCCATCTGCGATGGACCATGACAATGTACAGGCTACGATGAGCTCTTCCAATTGCAGTCAGTTCCCAGAACCCCACCTCTGGTTCCTGGGTTGCGCAGGCAAGGCTTTCCTGTTGGCTGGGATGTACAGAAACGTGGTCATTAGGAGGCATACGTTGCTGGTGGGAAGGCAAAAGGGAAAAAAAACTGTTTTGGAGAACAATCTGGCAATATCTGTGTGACCTAGCACACACAGGTGCATGTACCAAAGGTGCGAAGAAATGACCGAAATGTTCATCAGTAGGTATGTAGATTAAAAAATTAAGGTGGAGTCATCTCAAAACTGCAACACTGAGTGAAAAAAGCCAAGAGATGCAATGCCTGGTTTAGGATGGTGACCTATTTGCTATATATATATATTTAAAAAAAATTATACTGTATTTGTGTGCTGACACTTATTTCGAGAATAAAATAGAGAATAAAAGCACAGACTTTTAGAATGTATTCCAAGTCCAAGAGCAGATGGCCTTCCAGGGTGGGAGACAAAGACGATTTCAACCCTAACTATAATTTCAATTCTTTTTACAAAACTTGAAACGAGAAAAGCTAACAGGATGGCATTCCTTGCTCATTCTGGAGAACGAGAACACTAATGTGCTGTGTTACTTTCTCCTTTGCAATGTTTTTCCTTGCTGGAGGCTACAGAAAATGCACATGTTCAGCTTTAATATAAACGGAATGTCAAAGAGCTCTCCAAAGTCGTGGTACCAACTCACACACCAGCCAGAATTAGGGTTCCTCTACATCCTCACCAACTCCTGAATATTGCTAGCTGTCTTGCTCTAGTTTTCGAATTTTAAATGGAAACCATTGTTTCCCTTTTGCCCACAGGTCCCGAGGCAGCCATGATAGACATACCCACAAAACAGATTTGATTTGCTCAGGACACAGGGTGGTGCCTGGGTCACCATAATCTCCCTCTTCTAAGGGAAACAGGGTAGCAAGCTTCACGTCCCCAGGTGGCTGAGGGATACAACTCTATCTGTAGCCTCGGTGCAAAATGCCGGCCGGAGAGTGTGCAGATGGAGGGGCGGCGGCACCTGCCCTGGGCCCGCTGGGACCCACAGCAGAACCTCCTCTGGGCTCGGCAGCCAGCTGCCTGCCCCAGGGCTCCCTGCTGTAGAGAAACCCCACTGCGTGTTACAGTCTGCCTGTGTTTGCAAGCAATGATTAGTTCATGAAATGCCCACAAAAGGATTCCTCCAAGCAGGCTCCCTAGGGCCACCGAACACCTGAGTCAATACCGTGAGGGACAATCAATAGAAATATAATCAACAGGAATATAACTCGATGCTGCAAATCTGTATATAGAGTCACTCCGAGTACCACGTGTCCTGGTGACGGCAGAAAAGAGAAAAGAAAAAGAAATCACAGTGCTGTCTTTTGCTGCGAAGGAAATGGCACTATCCAGTTCCCCAAACCCTGGAACTGAAATCAGAGCAGCTTGGGCAGCGGTGGATGAATGGGGCCCCTCGATCTCTCTGTGCCTCGGTTCCCGCCGTGTGATGGGGCCCTAAATGCAACCTACCCTCTGCAGCAGCGGGTACAAGGGCACACGCGAGCCTGAAACAGAGACTTGCACAAGTGGTAGAATGCCAGCTACCACAGAGACAGACGGCGATGTTCCTGTCGTCACGCATGGATTTGAGGAAAGGTTGCAACATGCACGGTGATATTGGAGAAGTGATCGGAAAAGTAGCTCTAGGTGTGGAGTGGGCGGCAAGGAAAAGAGCATGCTTTGCTTTCTTGCCCTGGACACGAATCTGCATTAAGGATGCGAAGGTGATCATTTTTGGTCTCTGAAGGACCCGTCTTTGGACGATCAGGGAAAGAGTTGGAGATTGTGGCGTCAGCAGATCAAAACCGAGACTGCCCGTGTTAAGAGAAACCAGCCCCAAACAGAAGTCATTACAAAAAAGAGAAAGGCAAATCCGTACTAACGCCCTCTACACAATTTTACGGTAAGTTAGCGTCAAGGTGCAGAAGGAATTCTGGAATGTGGCAAATACCTGATTTCTGTGGGGCATGGCATACACAGCGTCACCGACACCTCCCTCTTCTCGGCAAGCGCTGACGTCATCGAGCTCCATGCAGCTGGACGACAGGTGCGTGTCGGAGTCCTCCTCCCCGTAGCCCAGCATTTCAGAGGAAGGCAAAGAAGTTCTTCTTGTCTCATTCTGCCAATTTGGTCTGTATTACAATGTGGAGAGCAAAATAAATAAACAGGAAGCAGGTCACTTCACATTTCATGTTGGTATTAGATGCCCTGCCTCCAAGTCCTCCCCATAAAATTATTACAGCTGTGTTACAAAATATGCAGAAGCTCAAGGATGAAGTCATCCACTAGCCCATCTCTTTGTACACTCTTAGCATTTCTAGTTTCCTACCTAGGTTTTTGTAGCTCTGTTCACTGCATACATGTACAATCTGCCTCACTGGTAACATGTTTTTAAAGTCAAAACGTTAAAAGATCACACTCAAGGAGATACACCAGTTTAGTCAGCCATTCCCTGTACTTATGGTTTTTTCCCCTCAATTTTCACTGTTGGTTTTTTCTCTTTGTTTGTTTTTGTTTTGTTTGTTTTGTTTTTTTTAGTGAGCTCTATACCCAATGTGGGGCTCGAACTCACGACCCCGAGACCCAGAGTCAGCATGCTCTACTGACTAAGCCAGTCAGGCACCATCACCACCATCCCTCCCCCCACCAATTTTCACTGTTATAAGTAACTCTGTAATGAACATCTATGTGCAGATAATCTCTTCCTTATTTAGGATTAGTCTTATGAGCCGAATAACTGTATGGTAGACTGTTGAGTCAAATGGCATAACTATTTGGCGGGTCTACAAACATATCGCACAAAATCATTTCACCAACCAACTCCCCAGCCTGGGACTACAGTAGTAACAGTTTTCCAAAACTTGCCAAAAGAGTGTAAACCTCACTGTATAAATCTGCATTTCTTACTGAAAAAATACATTTCCATATATTTGTTTTATATACTTTGCTTCTGGTTTACATACATACAAACTACATCTATAGATAGACAGATACATTTATATACTTTGCTTCTAGTATGTCCATTCCAATTCAAAATTAACTTTTTTATCTACAAAGTTAAAACCCCGACTTTTTATTTACTGTGAATACTTTTCCTATTCTATTAACTCCATTGTGGCTACATAAATTTTTTTAGCAAAGAGATGATTAAACAACATTTTTTTTTTTTTTTTACCTTCTAAGTTATTAGCTTAGAAGTGCACAGGAGGCGTCTCCTTCTGAGAGGTTTGGTAAGACTGGCATAGGATTTCATGGTCCTATTTACGTGAACGTGCAGATTAATCCTTTCATTTAACAGGAATTTATTTGATATATGAACTGGGCAAGGCTTGAAGCTGAGTTTTTTTCTCCGATTGCTAATCACTATGCTGTCAAATCCTTTCCTTCCCCTTTGCTCTGTGGGGCTGCCTTTACGACACAGTCGCAGGCAAACACCAGGTCCCCTCAGGGTGTCCATGTGCACTTCTCTGCCATGGAACCAGTCCTGTTTTTCTACTTCAACTATGCATATGACGTGGTCGGGCGCCTGGGTGGCTCAGTCAGTTAAGCACCCAACTCCAGACTTCTGCTCAGGTCATGATCTCACGGTGTGTGAGTTCGAGCCCTGAGCAGGCCTCTGTGCTGACAGGGCAGAGCCTGCTTGGGATTCGAGTTCCCGCTCTCTCTCTGCCCCTCCCTCGCTCGTTCTCTATCTCCCTCTCAAAACAAATAAAAATAAACTTAGGAAAAAATACGATAAAGTATGATGTGGCTAATCTAGCCTTCCCCCAGAGTCATATTCTTCCTTTCTGGATTTCCTCTGGTGGTCTTATCTGCTTATTCTTTCTAGTGAAGTTGGGGATCATTTCCTCATCTTTAGTTCTCATTCGGCTAGAGTAAAATTCTTACCAGGAGAAATACAGGCTACCTTCAAACATCTCAAAATGAAATCAAGATTAGAATGTGAAAACCAAAAACATAAACATGTCCTGGAAGGAAGTGAGCATTTATATAATAGGGAAGGTCTTTCTAGATTTCACAATACTGCCAGAAACTACAAAGACTGATAAGATCTTACTTCACAAAACATATACAATATTTGGCATGCAGAAAAACTTCCAAAAACAGAACTGAATAAACACAACAGATAAAAAGGCAAATCTGGTCACAAATCCCCACCTCACCCCATAGGCCCTTAAAGCCCTCAGCGTCTTTCTTCCTGTTCCTCCTAAGTCAGAGCGGGCGGGGGGGGGCGGGCAACACCAAACCTCAGAACAGGACACCTCAGTTATCACCAGGCTGGCCCCTGCCCACCCCTCCAGGCCATCCTGAATGACTCCCCACTTCACCCGAGTGCCCCCAGCCACACACATCTTCCTTTAGCCATTCCCGTGTCATGCTCCCTCTTCTCTGTCTTGAAAGTTCGTTCCAGACCTGCACTGACCGTTCCCCCCCAAACCCTTGAGCCGCCCCCAGGAGCTCCCCGCACCTCCCTCAGTGCTGTCCTCAACGCCATCTTCCTCAGGAGGAAACCACCCAGCCCTATGCTGGCGCTCGGTTCAAGCAACAGAGAAAATGATGCTTGAAGGTCTAGTCTAGGTGCCAGTGAAGGTAAAATCAGTGGGACCGTTCAGAGAAGAGACACACGAGAAGTGGTTGGTGACAACTGTCATCATCTAGGCTGTGGCACAGAGAGTCCTGTGAGGGGCTAAGGGCAGCACTGAATTCACTGGCTCTGTGCAGCCATGAAAATGACCAGGGCTGTCACAAGCCATAACTGAACAAGAGCCACTCTAGAGAAAATTCGGATACAAATCAAAAGCAATCAATGCCCCAGGCCAGTGTCTCTTTGACACTGGTGATGAAAAACCTGAGTCCTCAGCGCCAGTCATACCCACACGCACACGCCCGCGCACGCGTGAGCCGTTGCTCCTCGGCCCCGAGAAGCAGAGGCAGCAACAGGGCCCTTACTGAAGCCTCAGCTCTGAGGTGGTGGCATAGGGCTGGATGAAAGTCGTGTCACTCTCAGACAGGGATCTCTGACGAGGCTGAGGAATGGCAACAGTCCGGCCGGTCAGTGCTGTTGTGAGGATGACTGCAGCCAGGGCAGACCTAGGGACAAAAACATCCCCGTGAGAAGGTGGGACCCAGACCTGCAAGCTGAAGGCTGACCAACAGGGCCTAAGCATGAATGAAGGCTGACCTTCTGTTCTGTAACGCTTGGTGCGTATCTACGGACCACGTGCCCGCCGTCTGGGATGTGCCATCAGGCAACCTCATTCCATTATCACACCAACAGCTATTAGCGTCATCTCCATTTTTTCATAAAATATAAATGACTTGCCCAAGATTTCCGAGTTCATAGGAGGTATGTCTCAGTACAGGTCTCTAACCCAGGGGGTCTATATTCAAGTAGTTTCCTATTTAAATGAAAGATCAGAATTGAAAACAAAACAGGGAGATGGAATAAGATAAAAAAAAAAAAGGGGGGGGGCGGTGCCTGGGTGGCTCAGTTGGTTAAGCGTCCGACTTCGGCTCAGGTCATGATCTTGCAGTTCGTGGGTCTGAGTCCCGCTTCGGGCTCTGTGCTGATAGCTCAGAGCCTGGAGCCTGCTTCAGATTCTGTGTCTCCCTCTCTCTCTCACCCTCCCCTGCTCACCCTGCCTCTCTCTCTCTCTCAGAAATAAATAAAACATTAAAAAAAATTTTTAATAAAAAAAAAGAATAAGATAAAAAAGATTTTAAAAGGCATTTTAGGGGTGCCTGGGTGGCTCAGTTGGAAAAGCATCCGACCTCGGCTCAGGTCATGATCTCGCAGTCTGTGGGCTCAAGCCCTGTGTCAGCCTCTGCGCTGACAGCTCAGAGCCTGGAGCCTGCTTTGGATTCTGTGTTTTCCTCTCTCTCTGCCCCTCCCACACTTGTACTCTGTCTCCCTCACTCTCTCTTTCAAAAATAAACATTTTTTAAAAAGGCATTTTAAAAACACTTGCAAATTATTCAAAACTATGCCACTGGAAAGACAGAGTAATGGATTTACCCTCCCACTTGAGAAAGCAAAACAAAACAACAGATTTACAATTATGTCAGCTTAATTCCTGAGAGAATTTCCAGGTCACGGCACAGGGAGGAAGAACTGAAGTGCAGCCAGGTGGACCTCCTGAGTTGCGGAGACGGAGGTGGAACGTCCAGGAACAGCACAGCAGACAGAATTTGCAGGGCAGAGTATCGGAAAGGAGAGAGCTAAACAGAGAGAGCTCCGGAAATCTGCAGAAGGCCCCCTGACTGTTCACAAAGTTTCCTCAGTGCAGGAATGTGAGGAAACTATCCAAGCCTGGGGGAAGAATCATCCACAACGACTAGGGGTCAGTGCCAGGTGCTTACACATGGCTGGGGATGATGCTTGTTCCCACCAGACAGATGGGAAACAGTTATAATCTACAGGACACTGGGTACAGTACTCGGAAAGGAGTAATTGCCTCTGGGAATAATTAGCCCTAGATGCTTCAGGCCGTACCTAACAAAGCGTAAAAACAAGACCTAGAAGATTAAATCAGTCTCCAAGTAACTTAACGGTATCCAAGAACAAAATTCCAGAAGATTTGTAGGAATACAAAAATATCCAACGCACAAGAGGTAAAACTTAGAACAATGCCTAGTATGTAATCCAAGATAACCAGGCACACAGAGAGACAGGAAAACATGACCCTAAATGATGAGAAGAATCAATAGAAACCCAATCAGAACTGAACACATATGTGAGAATTAGCAGAGGACACTGAGACAGTTGTTATAACTGTATTCCATGTGTTCAAAAACCTATGGAGAAACATGGGAGATTATTTTTTTTAAGTTTATTTATTTTTGAGAGAGAGAGAGAGAGAACCAGTGGGGAAGAAGTAGAAAGAGGGAGACAGAGTAACTAAAGCGGGTTCTGTGCTGACAGCAGAGAGCCAGAGGCAGGCCTCAAACTCACGAACCATGAGATCGTGACCTGAGCCGAAGCTGGACGCTTAACTGACTGAGCCACCCAAGTGCCCCGAAACATGGGAAATTATTAAAATAAGACTTGAATTTCATAAGCTTAAAATGACACTGGATGAGACAAACAGCAGAAGAGATGATTAGTAAAGTTGAAGGCAAAACAAGAGAAAATAACCAAAATGAAACACAGAGAGGAGAAAATAATTAAAAAGAGAAAAGGACATCGTGAGATATGGGATTTAAAAAATGCTATCATTTTATGCTTTAAGCCACTGAGTTTTGGTGTAATCGGTTACACAATAGATAACAAACACAATAATGCATTTTGTCAAATAGTGCTGGAATGACTGGATATCCACATGCAAAAAAAATGAACTTGAATCTGTACCTCCTACACTATATTCAAAAACAAACTCAAGATGAATTTTTGACCTAAAGGTAAAGCCCCAAACTATAAAACTTCTAGAAGAAAATATAACAGAAAATTTTTGTGGCCTTAAGGTAGGCAAAGATTTGTTAGATATGATACTGAAATGATCTGTAAAAGAAAAACAATTGGTGTGACAAACTTCATAAAAATTTAGAAACTTCTACTCTTTATTTTTTTAATGATTATTTTTTAAATTTATTTTGAGAGAGTGTGAGAGAAAGAGAGAGGGAGAGGGAGTGTGAGAGAGCAGGGAAGGGGCAGAGAGAGAGAGAGAATCCCAAGCAGGCTCCCCGCTGTCAGTGAAAAGCCCAATGTGGGGCTCGATCTCATGAACCATGAGATCCTGATCTGAGCCAAAATCGAGAGTCAGACACTTGACCAACTGGCACCCCCACCTTGTGCTCTTTGGAAGAATGAAGACAAGCCATGTATGGGAAGAAAGTATCTGCAAACCTCATATTTGGTAAAAGACTCGCATCCAGATATATAAAGAACTCTTGAAACACAGTAAGAAGAGCACACACAACGCAGTTTTTAAAAGCCCATGACAGGGGTGCCTGGGTGGCTTAGTCGGTTAAGTGTCCGACTTTCGCTTAGGTCATGATCTCACGGTTCGTGGTTTCGAGCCCCGCGTCGGGCTCTGTGCTGACTGCCAGCTCAGAGCCTGGAGCCTGTTTCAGTCTGTGACTCCCTCTCTCTCTGACCCTCCCCTGCTCACGCTGTCTCTCTCTCTCCTAGAAATAAATAAAACATTTAAAAAATAAATAAATAAAATAAAATAAAATAAAATAAAAGCCCATGATGTGAACAGAAGTTCCACTGGAGAAGATATACAAATGACAAATGCACATGAAAAGATGCTCAGTAACCTTGGTTATCAAAAGAAATGCAAAAAAAACCCACAAAAAAACAAACAAAAACAAACCACAATTGGATACTACTACACACCCATTAGAATGTCCAAAATGTAAAAGATTGGCCAGGACGACCCTTTCCAACCTAGGCCTGGCAGAATGGGTCCCACAAAGAGGGCCGGTGAGAAGGGCCACTCTGCATCCATGAGGCAGCGACCAGAGATCACCCCGCCAACATTCACCAATGCCTCTGCAGAGTGAGCTTCAAGAGATAGGCCCCCTCGGGCAGAAAGATCCAGACAACTGCAAGGAGGGAGCAGGGAATTTCAGATGTGTGCATGGACTCTGGGCACAAGAGAGCTGCCCAGGCCGAGGGAATGAGGAATGGCCCATTCGGGGTCAGCATGAAGCCGTCCAGGAAGCATCAGGAGGACGGAGACTCACCAGACGACCTCTAAACATTGTTATCTGTGCACCTTTCCCCACTTTCAAAATCCTCTAGCAGGCAACATGAGTTAGGACTAATGTCAAGTAAATTTATAAAACCACTCTCAGACACACACACACACACACACACACACACACACACACACACACACGACTGACCAAACTAAGTGTTGGTGACGATGTGAAGCAACTAGAACGCATACAACACTGGTCAGGACAGAAATGAAATAAAAACTCTGGAAGACAGTCTGACAGTTACTTAGTAAATATACACCTAGTATATGACCCACCTCTTCTATTCCTCGGTGTGTTTCCGAGAAAAATGAAGGCCTATGTGGGAAACAGAGATTTGTGCACAAATGTTCACAGCAGCTTTATTCCTAAAATAAGAAAACCCCAAAACAACTCAAATCTCTCTCCCCAGGTGAATGGATTATTTGTTGCTACTCAGCAACAAAAAGGATGGATGACTGAATTACTGATTTTCACGACAACATGGATGAATCTCAAAATAATCATGCTGAATCAAAGAAGCCGGCATAATTATCTTGTGTAATTCCACTTATACAAAATTCTAGGAAATGCAGATGAACCTGAGGTGACAGAAGGCAGAGCAGTGGCTACCTGGGGACGAGGTGAGGGTAGACTGGGCAGAGGCGCGGGGTGTGGGAGAGGACAAGGAGGGAGGAATCACAAAGGGCCAGAAGGGAACCTTAGGGGACCATGGATGGATTTATTATCTTGATCGCAATGATGATCTGGTGCATAGAAACGTGTCCTATATGTTTTTTACCCCTCAATAAAACTGATTAAGTAAAGGTAAAAGGCTGCTTAAGGCAAAAACAGTAAGAATATATTGTGGGACTTACAATACATGGATCTAAAATGTATGACCGGGGTGTCTGGGTGGCTCAGTTGGTTAAGTGTCCAACTCTTGATCTCAGCTCAGGTCATGATCTTGTAATTCCTGAGTTTGAACCCCGTGTTGGGCTCCATGGTGGCGGCACTTGGAGTTCTCTCTCTCTCTCTCTCTCTCTCTCTCTCAAAATACGTAAATAAACTTTAAAAAAAATTAAAATGTATGACAACAGTAACAACGAAGAACGGGAAGGGGGAAAGAGCAGTAAACGGCTGTAAGATTCTTGTTTAAAAATTTTTTTAATGTTTTATTTATTTCTAGGAGAGAAAAAGAGACAGCGTGAGCAGGGGAGGGTCAGAGGAGAGGGAATCACAGACTCTGAAATAGGCTCCAGGCTCTGAGCTGGCAGTCAACACAGAGCCCGACGCGGGGCTCAAACCCACGAACTGCGAGATCATGACCTAAGCGAAAGTTGGACGCTTAACTGACTAAGCCACCCAGACGCCCCATTGGCTGTAAGATTCTTAACACTATTACACTCCCTGTGAAGCGCAGTAACACCTAAGTTTAATTTGAATGCCATCCTTTACTTCTTAAAAATGTAGAAATATGCCAAAGTTGCCAAGCCTTGCTGAGGATGGAATGAAATAATGCTTCTGAAGCACTTACAACAGTCTTCAGCAAGGGTAAACACTCACAAATGACTATTCTTGTTATCAACACGGTACTTAAGGAAGAAACAAACACTAAAGATATTTCAAAGTGTTTTTTACTCAGGAAGCATACAATATTCTTGTTTCAAGGAACACTCAAAGGTTCTCACTGCTAATCCACTGGTAACAATCAAGCCATGTATCCACGTTTTTTTATGGATAAAACATAGTCTAAAATTTTCCTGTGTCTAAAGCCTTAGAAGGCACAGGCAGGAGTCTTAGGCATAAAAGAAAATCAGTTCTCTGGTGTAAGGAGCACCGGAAATGGAGAAACCCCAGGCCCTGGTGAGTGAACACACTTCTCTTTCTTTTCCCAAAATCAGCTCTTTTATTTATTTTTTTAATGTTTATTTCTTTATTTTTGAGAGAGAGAGAGAGCATGCACGGAGGAGGAACAGAGAAAGAGAGAGAGAGAGAGTAGAGAGAGTGAATCCTAAGCAGGCTCCGTGCTACCAGTGCAGAGCCCAACGGGGTCTTGAATTCATGAACTGTGAGACCATGACCTGAGTTGAAGCCAAGAGTTGGATGCGTAACAGACCAAGCCACCCTGGAGCCCCCCAAAATCAACTCTTTTAAAAGGCAGACTTGTGCTTCAAAAGAAAATTTATGTGCATAGTTGAAATTCCTTTCGGCATCCTATAAACTTGGGCTTTAAAGCTTTCTATTTGGAAAAATGCTAATTGCATTCAATTATGAAATGTGCAAACTCCATACACCTGACAAGGACAGACCATTATCCCACAGAGAAACCATGTTAATTGCTTCATTATGGAAGCATGACAAACACTTCGAAGGACATGAATCTAATGGCCCTACTTGTGATTTTCTTACCAGTTTCAACAGCTCCAGGACCTACCACTGGGCGGCTGAGCACAAGGGTCACCTCAATGCCTGCTCACCTGAGACTCACCTTGGTCTCTCTGGAGAAGGGTTAGGGCTTCGGGGAGGAGGTGTGCGGGGCACAGCTGGCTTCGGTGCGATGCTGGCTGCGGGCAGGAGGCCGTGGACGATGTGTTTCTGCACAAATGAAACCCAGCCGGGTCACTGGTGTATGGGATCACCCGACTCCCGTCACCACCCCTCCTTGGGCCCAAGAGGAGACACCTGCACTGGCCACCCCGGGATTGAACCCCACCAGGAACCCACCTGGCAATGGAGACACGCCCACCCAGAGAACACCACTGCAGCTGCCCACTGTGGGGGCTCTCTCGTCTTTCCTCCTCAGAGGGGCCTCCCCGACAATCCCTCACAGTCACCCTCTAGGACTCCACTTGTCTCACAGCATGACCCCCGATTACTCCAGTCCCTCACTTGCTGTCCCTCGCAGAATGGAAGCTTCTTGAGGGCAGGCAATCTTCTTGTCTTTATCAACCCTGGAACTCAAGTACTTCCCTCCTTACTCAACATCTGGTAGAAGCTTAATAAAGATTTCAGATAGTTTATGTCAAAGATGCAGAACAATGAAAACTAGCCCCTGCAAACAGTGGAAATCAGAGAATCTGGCTGTAGGCAACTGGCAATCATTCAGAAGTTTCTTTTTAAGTTTATTTATTTATTTTGAGAGAGAGAGAGAGAGAGTGCGAGTGGGATAGAGGGAGAGAGTCGGGAGAGAGAATCCCAAGCATTGGCAGTGCAGAGCCCCCTGCGGGGCTTGAGCTCACAAACCGTGAGATCATGGCCTGAGATGAAATCAGAGTCGGACATTTAAGCAACTGAGCCACCCGAGGTGCCTTGGAAGTTTCTGAGTATAGCCCGGTCTTAACTTTCCAGGCACTAGCCATTCATTCACACCTACTAGAGGCGAAACACCAGCACTGCAATGAAGAAACCTTGTCTTCGTCCTCAAGGTAATAGAGTATAGAGGGGAGACACCCAAGTACTTATTACATAACATGGATTTATGGAAAGTGCCAAGGGAAAGGGAAAGACAAATTTGGTGCTGCGGCGGCACAGGGCGGGAAGGGCTCCTTCGGGTCTGGAAACCGGGGTGGAGACGGAAACAGCTGCCAGACATATTTGGTGGGTGGAATCTATGGAACTTGGCTGATGGGGCGTGCGCGGCGGGGAGTGGAGGAAGGAATCTTAAGAACGATTTCCAACTGGGGGATTCAGGGGAGTAGGTCTGTGCCGGAAGGAGTGCTCCCCAAAAGTTGCAAAAGTTTCAAGGGAGACAAGGCGACTCCTGTCCGACTGAGGCCGACCCTGGGATAGAGGATGCTTTAGAACACAAAAAATCAGGGCTTCTCGAACGGAAAATCATTTCCTTTGGTGCTGCTACCTGGCCTCAACCTCAGGCCAAATCCCAAACCACTCCCGTTAACTCCTGGCCCCCGGGATCTACTTACAAACTGGCCCTTGCGGCCTCTGCGAAACCCCAGGAGCATCCTTACTGCCGGGAGTGGCTGGACCAGGGCTGGATGGACGTGCAGACGGCCTCACAGGCGAGGGCCGCTCCCTAGGGCTTGTGCCCCTCCCGCCGGTCGAGCCCCAGACGCTATCTTACGCAATGCACTTTGCAACAACATCGCCTGCCATTGGCTTTGCTTCCTTCTCGACCAATCGGAGCCACGGTTACTCCGCGCCCGTCGCTCTTGGCAACCAGCGGTCCCCATTCAAATTCTCTCCGGGGCGGAAACGGTGCGTGGTCAGTTCTCTGATTGGCCAGACCAGATGTCGATCTTTGACGCCATAGCCTATCCGACACCGTGGGAGGCAGAGGGCGGGCAGGATGAAAAACTGGTCCGCTCACCGAAGGGAACCCGGAAGTGGCGCGCCGCAGGTAAAGGGGCCGGAACCTCTGGCTGTGGCGGAGGTGGGGTCCAGGAGGGCTCGGTCCCCGCCCGGGACCGGACTGAGGAGCTACCGCACAGACCGAGCGGGCGTATCAGGACCCAACAGGTGACGGAATTGAGGGACGCGGCTACCAGAACAGGAATCTCCTGGGTCTTAGACTTTAGGAAATAATCCAGTCTTTTGAGGAACACTGCAGATAGGCTCCTACCAAAGAGGCCCCGACTTCGAGTGGAACGTGGGGCCGTGTGCAGGAGAGCCTGCTCAAATGCCGTCTTCTGTTTTTCTTATTAGATCGAGGCAGGCGATGGCTAGGAACGGGCCTGAGGGCACAGGTCCCATGCATGTGCCTTTTGGGCATATTGTGGCCAACCAGAAGTGGCGCGGGTCGCAGCTTGTGCAGGGGATGCAAGGTCAGTGGGCTGCCCTGTGCAAAAGGCCTCTTCTAAACTTTTTAAAAACGTTCTACCTACTGTCGCCTTTCATCCAGCGCTCACGGAACTCATTTTTCTTGTCTGTCTTCTAAGGGAAAATTAAAATCGTTTTTGAGGATGGCCTGACACCGGTAGATTTTTACGTGTCAAGCAGATCTTGCATTGTTTATGTCACCGAAGCTGATCTGGTGGCAGGAAATGGCTACAGAAAGAGGCTTGTTCGGGTTAGAAATGTAAGTACTGAATGGAAGAAATTGAAATTGAAAATTGACTTCCATCCACCACCACCACCACCCCCCCCGAAATAATTTATATAAAGCCATTGGCCATTCCAAGCACACTGGACTGGTAGTTTTCTTAACTCTGCAGGTAGTTTTGTTACACAATGGTTTACTGGTTTTTTTTCTTCCTCTGAAGTCCAGTAGTCTTCAAGGGATGGTGATAGTTGAGAAAACGCGGATGAGTGAACAATACTTCTCAGCCATACAGAAGTTTACTGTGCTGGACCTTGGGATGGTGTTGCTTCCAGTGGCCAGCCAGATGGAAGCCTCCTGCCTTATTATCCAGTTAGTAAGTGCTGATTCCTACTCCTCTGCAGGAACCCTGCCTTACAGATGCTCACCTGACATTCCTGGATCTTGTACTCTAGGTGCTGCGCTTGTTATGGTTGCAGTCCATCAATCCAGTCTAAAGGAATCTATTCACCCTTGATCAACTGCAGCCAGAAGCAGATGATCCTTTTTTTTTTAAGCCTAGTTTTCCATTGTCCTCACTGATTATTAACTTGGTTGTACTATTTAGACTTGGCTGTACTTTAGAATTTCCTGAGAAGCTTTTAAATGTTTATTTATTTGTTTTTTGAGAGACAGGATCCAAAGCGGGCTCTGTGCTGACTGCAGAGAGCCCAGTGAGGGGTTTGAACTCACGAACCGTGAGATCATGACCTGAACCGAAATCCCACGCTTAACCAGCTGAGCCACCCAGGCGCCCAAGAATTTCCTGGGAAACTCTTAAAACAAAATTCTTTTCACATTTATTTATTTTTGAGAGACAGCACAAGCAGGGGAGGGCCAGAGAGAGGGAGACACTGCAGGCTCCCAGCTTTCGGCACAGAGCCTGATGGGGGGCCTCGAACCCATGAACAGGGGATCGTGACCTGAGCCAAAGTCAGACACTTAACCAACTGAGCCACCCAGGCAGTCCTCTTGGGAAACTTTTGAAAACAGTGATACATGAGCCTTACCTCAGACCAATTAAAAATCAGAATGTCAGGGTGGGACCTAAGCATGAATTTTTGTTGTGTTGTTGATTTAAAATTTCCCTTTTGATGTGTAGCTAGGATTGAGAATCAAACTGAAATAATGCAGGCAGCCCCGTGTAGTTCACAGATCCCTCTTCCGTCTGTGCCGCATCCCTTCCTTCACTGTTCTTCCCTTGATGTAATGTGATTGTCTGCCTTCCAAATTCATTGCTAACTGAAGACTGGGTTTCTCTCCTCTGACAGACAAGCTTTCTCCGGGTCCTGTATTAAGCAAGTCCCTTTTAGGTTTAATTTAATCCCATACAATTGAATCGTTTATTAGTGAACAATAGAAAGATGTTTGAATTCCTCAAGAGTATGTTCATTGCTTACATTGCTTTATCTTAAGCATTCTGGAAATTTAATTTTTTTTTTTTTCATTCTAAGTGTTCTGTATTTATTTATTTTTATTTTTTTTTAATAGTTTATTGTCAAATTAGTTTCCACATAACACTCAGTGCTCATCCCCACAAGTGTCCTCCTCCATGCCCATCCCCCCCCCCCCCCACATCCATCAGTCCTCAGTTTTTGTCAGCATTCAAGAGTCTCTCATGGTTTGCCTCTCTCCCTTTCCCCCACCATTTCCGCCCTTCTTCTCCCCCTTGTTCCTCCGTCAAGTTCCTCCTAATCCTCCTATACGTGCAAACATATGATATTTGTCCTTCTCTGCCTGACTTATTTCGCTCAGCATAACACCCTCAAGGTCCATCCATGTTGCTACACATGGCCAGATTTCATTGTTTCTCATTGCCATGTAGTATTCCATGGTATAGATAAACCACATCTTCTTGATCCATTCATCTGTTGATGGACACTTAGGCTCTTTCCATGTTTTAGCTATTGTGGAGAGTGCTGCTATGAACATTGGGGTACATGTGCTCCTATGCATCAGCATTTCTGTATCCCTTGGGTAAATTCCTAGCAGTGCTATTGCTGGGTCATAGGGGAGTTCTATTGTTAGTTTCCTGAGGAACCTCCACACTGTTTTCCAGATGGGCTGTACCAGTTTACATTCCCACCAACAGTGTAGGAGGGTGCCCGTTTCTCCACATCCTCGCCAGCATCTAGAGTTCTCTGATTTGCCCATTTTAGCCACTCTGACTGGTGTGAGGTGGTATCTCAGTGTGGTTTTGATTTGTATGGAAATTTAATTTTTAATACATTTTTCTCTCTTACTCCTTTATGTTCTCATATGGTTCATTTTTCAGTAATTTTTCTGGGGCGCCTGGGTGGTTCAGTCAGTTAAGCATCTGACTCGATTTCCGCTCAGGTCATGGTCTCATGGTTCGTGAGTTCAAGCCCCATATCAAGCTCTGCGCTGGCAGTGTGGACCCTGCTTGCGATTCTCTCTCCCTTTCGCCCCCCCCTCCCCGCCCATCCCCGCTTGTGTCCTTTCTCTCTCAAAAAAAATTTTAAAAAACAGTAGTTTTTCTGATGTCTGAAAAATCAGATTTGTGGTATATGAAAACATTTGTAGTGGTAAGTCAAACTGAACCAAATGGAAAAAAGTAAAACTCAATTTCCATTAATGTGTAGAAGAACTGCCGGTCCTCTAGAGGGCGCTCATGTGCTTTTCCTTTACTTTCCCATTAGGTTCAAGAACAAACCAAAGAGCCCAGTAAGAACCCTTTCCTCAGTAAGAAACGGACTCTGATCCCTGAGCTATCCCTCCTTCGAACTGTGCAGCAAATCCCAGGAGTTGGAAAAGTTAAAGCCCCGCTTCTGCTTCAGAAGTTCCCAAGTATCCAGCAACTCAGTAACGCTTCGGTCGGAGAACTGGAGCCAGTGGTTGGCCAGGCAGTAGCACAGCACATTCATGCCTTCTTCACACAGCCCAGGTGACGACTCTTCCCACTGCCAGGAGCCACATGGTTTCCTTCGCATATTTAAAATTGAGGACAAGGAAATCTCCTTTCGCTGCAACTAACAAAAGATGAGGTGAGGCCTGAATGGAAGCTGCCGGTTGCCCTGCCCTGTTCTCTGGGTTCAGGCGTTTAAGACCGTGGAGTTAGCAGGCTCCAGGTAGCACGGTCCTCATCATGCTAGTGAAAGAGGGCCCGTTGGGAGGCAGCTGGCTGGCTCATAGGTAGAACATGCCACTCCTGATCTCGGGGTTGTGAGTTCGAGCCCCACATTGGGTGTAGAGAGTACTTTAAAATAAAATCTTTTAAAAAAAGAAAGAAAGAGAGAGAGAGGGCCCGTGGGAATGTTCCTAAGAGAGTTTAAACAGGGACTCTCAAATTCAGCAAAAAGCCAGCCTGGGCAGACTTTAACATACCTTGACCTTGACTCGCATGGAAAAGTCTAATCAAGTTTAAGGAGGTAGAAGTGACCTTCTAAAGGAAGCAAACCTACAATGAAGTGCTGTGCTGTGTACCGTAAGCCCCTTGTTCCTGGTGGCAGGCCTAGTGTTCTTTCTATCGCTGTTTTGAGGGTGCTGCCAGTGTAAATAAACAATTGTACAGCCTTTCTTCTTCCTTCCTTTCCCCTCCCTCCGTCCTTCTCCCTTCCTGGTAGCTACAGTTTGTTTATAGCCCCTGAGCATGCCCTGAGCATGCCTTCTGAACACAGCCTGGAGTGGGGGGGTCCCTTTTAAAGATAAAAAGCCAATGTGTGTGAGAGGGGTAAAGAATGTGTTTGCAAATATATAGCCCAACAGTGGGAAGGTATATATAGGAAAATGGCAGGGGCAGATGCGTCCAGAGAGGAGAGCTAGGGGTGGGGATCCAAAGGTACAATCGACCACTCAGAAAATAAATGCAATTAAAGATGCACATATGTTTCCAAAGATGCTGAAATAACTTGAAAGCTCCCTGAGACCTGTTTTGCGAAATGTCAGCCATAAAACAAACAAACATAGGAAAGTTTTGTGAATTAGGGTAGAAACAGTCTGAAAGGGGAGTGACATATAAGTGGAAAAAAATTTGAAAAAATACTAATTCAGGCAAATGAATGTGTTTATTTAAATATTTATACAAAAATGGGCCTAACAGCAGTGGATAGATAACACTTTCCCAAATGTGGCTACTTCCCTTTTGATATTGCACACTAGAAAATATTTAAGTTCTTAATTCTCAAAAATAGATTTCAATTTTTTTTTGTTTTTTTTTTTTTAGCTATAGAACTTCAGCTATGTCAACCGTGAATCTTAGTAGAATCACGGTGTCATCCAACTTGCAAGCAAGAGAAATTGACAGGTAAAAACAAGTCGAACAGAGTTTTAACCTAGAATCATTTACACCTTTGCCTTATAAAATGTTTCTAACCCATCTTAAAGACTCTTAAAATATACAGTTATATACTTTCTACTTTAAACACACACAAAAATGTTTTGAGTATCAAACAGTATATTGTCTACCTTGTAGATAGCTTTCCCGTCTAACACTGCCACCGTGTTAGCAACTGGTTAATGACATCAAACTAGAAGCAACGATGCTCCCAGATCGTGTGGTTTTTTTTTTGTTTTTATCTAGTAAGTGATGACAGATTTGGCACTAGACTTCATCTGGAAATAGCATTCTATTATGCAGAAATCGTCGTAAAATCTTTTCATTTCAGGTTCACAAATTCCCCTCAGGAAGCAGTTCTCCGGAACACTTCTCAGTTATACTAACATCGTCAATCATTACAGCCCCTTGACCTGCCCTCACTGGGGGTCGTTGGAATTCTGAGTTAAGGAATGATCTGTTACCCAAGCCCGGACACGGTCACGAGTAGGACAGCAATAGAGGTGACCCCCACTGAATTCTGATAGTAACCATAAGCCGTAACTAGCCGTTAAAAATAGCCATATTTGCAAGGCTGTTCTATTTACAATACTATATATAATAAATAACCTGCAGCAATATTGTAACACTCCTCAAATTTCTAGAGGTTTCTTGTTACTTGCATTCACGAAGACCTGCCACCTACCAATTGTACGTTTACCTGGCGAGAAAAGGGGACTCGCGATTATTTAGACGCTTTCTGTTGTGGCACAACTAGGAAGGCACGGTCGGCACCAGAGACACTGGCATTTGGAGCCCGTTTGCTCCCATTAGTACAGAGAACTGTCGGAGTTGAGAAGGCTGAAGGGGGAGGGGAGCTTCTTCTTGACCTGTGGCCTCGCGACCCCCACTGACGGGAGGCACAAGGTGCTGGCCGACTTCTGTCTGTTCTTGTTGGTGCCCCAACTCAGAAAAGAAAGCTTCTTCGAGATTTTCTTGGTTTTATCAGTCTTGTCGTCGTCGTCTACGGCTAAGCAGATCATGGAGTAGGTTTTCTGCATGCCCACAGAGTACGTCGCACACTTACTGTGCTGCGGAGGAAAGAGGAAAAAGGGTGCTAGAATCCTCCGGATAGCGGATAAAGGACTGCTGCCAAGATTCTGCTCTTGCAGCATCCTTGCAAACTGAGCTGATGAAATTCTGAAACCCAGGTGACGAGTGCTTACATTCTTCAAAACAAGGACAATTTTTGAGGAATAGGCTCAGTAGTAGTAATTTAGGCGAGGGACCACTACTCACTTTTTAAGGTTCTTACTCTTCTTAAAAGGAACACATACTCACGGTCAACGATATGAAAATGATATACCAAACAATAGGTATTCCTCCCACCTTGGCTTCCAGGGCCTCTCCCCTGAAGTAACCACTATTTCTGTGATGCTTTTAGAGAGAACGTTCATAGAGAGGTATTGATGTGTTGCATCTATACGTCACCATGGTCTTTTCCTTAAAGGGACTACATGACCCACTGGTCCACTCTTGCTTTCTTCACCTAACGTATGTTGGACTTCAGTCCATGCTAGTCAGTATAGATCAACTCTATTCCCTTGACAATCTAGAATCCATGGTGGAGATGCTGTTAGCTTTTCCCCTATCTTTAAACTGATGAAATATACATAACAGAAAATTGACCATTTTAACCATTTTAAAGGGTACAGGTGGATGGCACGAAGCCCATTCACACGGTTGTACAGCCATCCCCGCCATCCATCTCCTGAACCTTTTCATCTTCCCCAGTTGGAACTCTGGGCCCAGAGGCACTACTATTAACTTTTAAAAGATTGTGCAAGGTTCACTTAAGAAATCTGAAGATCCTTGTTTCCTGTAACCTTCCACGTGGATTGTCACCTGCTTCGAAGGTTTGCCTGACATTGAGGTTGCTGTGTTCAAGTGTTGACTGAACATCTGCTAGGTTTCAGGCACTGAAATCAGTCCTTTAAATATACGTAACAACATACCTAAAGCGGCGGGGCACACTGTTCATGATAGAAATCAAGAAATTTGAGAGATGGGATGATAAAGAAGGGTATTCACTCTGGAGTCTGGCTCCTTTGGATGAAGATGCCTCTTTTCTAGAAAATTGCCATTGGATCCCACCACACTCTACAAGACATACACACAACCCGCTGCTTTTAATCAAAAGCAGTAACAGTCGTGGATGTAGAATTGATGCCTGCAAACATTTTTCAACCTCACCCTGCTTAGAGTCCATTATCCATCTTTACACCCACTGCCTTACAGATTCCCTCTATCCTCCACTGTAGTCCAACCAGCAAAGGCCAAGTCTCATTAAACTCTACCCTCTGCCTCACCCCCAGGCCTGCACCCAAATGGCTGCACGTTACTGGGGGACATTTACCGAGCCAATTGGCTTCCCTTGAAGTTCTTAACCCTGATCCCAAATCTCTGCTGGGCACCTCATTACCTGGCACTCCTACAGTATTCTAGCAATTTCATTCCTTCTAGAGGTCTCTCAAAGCCCCACACACGTCCTCCTGATACTCCTGCGTTACCCTAATAGCATCTGTCCCTAAAGACCAGTTCTGTGTGCCTGCATCTCCCCCGCCCTAGGGGTGTGCCCTCCTTCCTGTACTCCTGCTTCCTGACCCTTGCTATCAGCACACAGGCTTGCTGTGTTATCTACACACACCTACGCTGCCGCCACCGCCTTTGAAAAGCTTCCCTTTTTCCTATGTCCCCCTCCCAGATCGCATCCCAATGTCTGCTCCCTTTCTGCCACTCCCCCAAATACTCTTGAGGCACCCCCCCTGACTCACGGCATTAAGGGAGCCCAGTCCAAGACCACTGCACTCGTCCCACTTTACACCAAAGAGGAAACGGTCCTAAGGAGGGAAGTAACCTGCTGAAGGCCACACAGCTGGTTAGAATCAGGTCAGAGAGAGCCTGATTCCAGGGCTGGGGTCTCTGCTCCATCAGTAGGATTCCAGGTATGCTCTGCAGAGGGGTGCTGGGGCTCCCCACTGCAATCCAGAGAGTCGGGGAGCAGGTTGCCAGTTCAATCGGAGCATGGGCTGTACTGTTCTCATTATCTGGTTTTGTTTAAAGCAAAGGCAGTTAAAACCAGTGCTCAGTTGCCATTGTCTAAGGCCTTGGGGTGAAAAGAATAACCCTATCACGGTTATTATAACACCTATGGTGAATGGAAACTGCAGCCCATGCTGGCACCGCCTCCCCATTTTCCTGCAGCTCAGAACCATTTTCCTTGACCCCCAAAGGTCACACGGCTGGCAGTAACGCCATTCCAGCAAGTCTGAGTCTAGAATCCTTGCTTTTCTACCCCTACCTCAGCTCTTTCATGGCCCGGTTCAAAGTTCTCGTAGGATAGAAAGATAAGCCTTTCTCCTTATGCTGTGCAGCCCCCCACCACCATCATGAAGGCTCTGGTCCTGAGCCCAGCTCATTTATTTATCCTTCCTTTGGACAAACTTCTTTTGTTTCTGGTTGGGACCCCGATCCCTTGTCCTGCAATGCTATGGTTCTGCCCCTAAAAACTCCCATTTCTCATGATCCCTTCTCCCAAAATGCTCTCCGAGTCCCTCGACTTCATCTTCCTTCATTTTTAAATGGAGATATAAGTCACATCCCATAAAATTCACCACATTAACGCCATTCTGTGGTTTCGAGCTCATTCAGAGTTGTGGAGCCACCACAGGAGTTCAGAACATGTCCTTGACCTCCAGAAAGCAGCTCTGTACCCGTCAGTAGTTATTTCACATTCTCTGACACCCCAGCCCCTGGCCACCGCTGGTCTACACTGTGTTTCCGTGGATTAGCCTGTTCTAGACATCTCTTATCATGGGAATCACATGACCCATTCACCCTCGGCCCTCTCTAATCAGTTCTGTTGCCATCTCTCCCTGAAAAGTACTCTTTTGTCCTGCTGGCAAACAATAATAGACACGGCCCCGCCTCCCTCCCTCTCCACCTCTTAACCGTAGTCTACACAACCAACCGTTGTCCTCCGGCAGGATTTTATTTGCTCGATTCCAGAAGCTTCTTTATCCTATCTCTCTGAATGCTCCCTCACAACTTCCTTTGCACCCACTTCTCTTCTAACTGGCCTCCAGAGGCCTGCAGCATCTCCTGGATTAGTCCTTGTCCCTCAGGCCCTCATGGGTAATTCCGGTTAGTCTCTGAACGGCTTTAACTATCATCTCTAGGTTGGTGATTCTCAGGTATTTCTAGGTCTGACTTCTCCCTTGCACTGCAGATTTGAACATCCAGCCGCCTACTTCACATCTGCATTCAACATGTGAAACATTCAAGGTACAACTCTGTTTTCTCTCTTCTCTGCCTCCCTCGTCCCTTGCCCCTGTTCCCCATCGCTACGAAAAAAATGGTGCCTTTGTTCAAGACCCAAACTGAGCAGTCATTTTCCTTTTCACAAGGTTTTCTACATAGATCATCTACAAATCCCTGTCAGCTCTACCTACAAAAATACATCTCAGGGGCATGCACCCCCCCGCCCTAGTGTAAGCTGCTCACGTCGTTGGCCAGCACACCTGCTACAGCCAGCTTCCGCTGTGGCCACCCGGCCAGCCTCAGGCAACAAGACGTCCTTCTCAAATAAACATCATTCCCCTTCTTGAGAGGCTCAATGGCTTCCAAACTGCCACCACTGCCAAGGTGGCCCTGCCTGCCTCCCATCTCATTTCCTGCCGCTCCCTCCCTCGTCTCCACCTTCCAGCTGAAAGGCTTTCTTTCTGTTCCTCCAGCAGAAGCTTCTTCCTGGTATGGGGACTCCACACCTGTCGGTCCCCCTGCCCAGAATGCACCTCTGGTGCCCCCTCAAACAGCTGGCTCGTCCCCGTCACTCACATCTCAGTGCAAGCCATGTCTAGAGGAACCCATCACCACCTCCAATCATTCTGTTGCATTACCCGATTTATTTCCCATACCACACTTGTCGAAAATCAACAACCACTTATTTGCTTATTTAGGGCCAGTTTTCTGGGGACAGGGACCTCATTGGCCTGGCTCAGCTGGGGCTCCAGCTCCAGCCTACACACAGGATGCTCCCTCAACGTCTAAAGAATGAACACTGTCATAGAGGGAAGCGTCTAAGGTCCATAATTAAATGTGACCAAGTGTGGAAGAGAATGTACACAATTCCTCCTGCTGGGGGAGAATGAAGGCTATATAACTGCGCATATGACCATGCACGGGCACCAGACACTTCCCGAGATCTCACGGGAAACAGCCAGCGCTGTCTCTGATGTGTGGAGAGGGACTTTCACATGTCGTCTCTGGCCCTTTTGTAGCACTTGACTATGTTCTGTTCTTTTCTTTTTTTACCATAAGTACGTATGACTTGTAATAAATAATCAGAAAAATAATTGGTTCTTTTATGCACAGCATTTTTTACAGCTTTCCAATGATCTCTTTGGCCCAAGGTGAGCACATGCCAGCAAAGACCAGCTTGGGAGTGTCTGGGCAGGTCACCAATGCAGGCAGGAGGCAAAGGGTCTGCTGACACTTCTGGGGCAGCCTCGCTTTGCGTGGCTGTTTCCTGTTGGGGTGTGAGCACTCACCATGGATGAGGTGAAGTCCAGGAGGCTCACGACCTTCATCTCCACGCCGTCTGTGCCCTTGCCCTTCAACAGTTTCATGACCTCGCTCACCGTCAGCCACTTGCAATCCACGTCTTGAATGGAAACAATATAATCCCCTTCCTTGGCTCCCGCCAGCTACAAACGGCAGGATTTAAATGAAGGTCAGTGTTCTGTTCACTCTAATTTTAGTATATGTGCTGCCGAAGCGAGCACAGTGTTCTGTTCACTTTAATCCCTGGATCGGTTCCCAAGTGCATTAACAAAAGAGACATTTGCATAAGTTTGCTACAAGACAGCCCACATGGATCCTTTGCTCCCTGGGCAGGTAAGACCCATGAGAAGCCTTTCACTTGGTCAGACTTTTTACATAGAGGACCCCTAAATTCATTCATACACCCAGATATATTTGTTTGGGCAGCTTTCTTTCTGTTTGACCTGTCCGACTGCTTGCAAAGATAACAATGAATTTTGCTCCCGATCACCGGGGGGCACACACTTACCGCAGCAGAGCAATTAGGGTCCAGACAGTGAACTTGAACTGGCGAGTTTCCTCTCAAAGTGAATCCCAAATCCCCTTCTTCTGCAGTGAAGTGAATGCTGCGAGGAGGGGTCCATCTCTTGTTGGCCGAAAACACCGCCAGGGGGCCCTGTGGAACAGCATCATTAGGTGCAGGATCTGAAGGCTGACTCAGGCATTTGAAAGCTGAGGGGTGCCTGGCTGGCTCAGTGGGTTAAGTGTCTGACTCTTGATTACGGCTCAGGACATGATCTTGTGGTTTATGAGTTGGAGCTCCACATCAGGCTCCGGGCTGAGAGTGCAGAGCTTGCTTGGGATTCCCTTTCTCTCTGTCCCTCCCTGTTCTCTCTCTCTCTCTCTCTCTCTCTCTCTCAAAAATAAATAAATATTTAAAAAAAAAATGAAAGCTACAGGACATGTCACTTTGTTGTCCTTGCAGATGTCACTTGGCCTTGCTCAGAGACTAATGACACCATCTGGGATAATACATGCTACAGCAATCATAGAGGACCATCAGCTGCCATTTTGTCTCAAATATCCAACATATTTTAAAGAAAATGTTCTTTAAAAAGTCATCTTAGGGGCACCTGAGTGGTTCGGTCGGTTAACTGTTCGACTTCAGCTCAGGTCATGATCTTGTGGCTTGTGAGTTCAAGGCTCTGTGCCTGCTTCAGATTCTGTGTCTCCCCCTCTCTCTGCCCCTCCCCTGCTTGTGCTTGCTCTTGCTCTCTCTCGAAAATAAATATCAAAAAAAATTTTTTTTTAAATAGGTCATCTTAGGGCACCCGGGTGGCTCAGTGGGTTGAGCATCCGACTTTGGCTCAGGTCATCATCTCGCAGTTTATGAGTTTGGGCCCTGTGTTGGGCTCTGTGCTGACAGCTCAGAGCCTGAACCTGCTTCCAATTCTGTGTCTCCCCCTCTCTTTGCCCCTCCCCCACATATGCTCTGTCTCTCAATAATAAATAAACGTTCAAAAAAATTTTTAAAAAAAGGTCACCTTAATGAAAATTGTATAAAGTCTCTAATGAAAAAAAGTATAGTTAGCTAAAAATAGCCTTTGATATACTTGCAGCCTGTATGAGCTGTCCCGTTGGGTCATTAAGGAACAAGCATTCAACATACCAGCTTTTGGAAGAAGTCCGTTGCTGTCACCTTGGAGAACTGTGGCAATATAATTTCAACCTCTTGCTCAGTTTTAGCTGGAAAAGAATATTAAAAGTTAAAGTGTAAATGTTTCTATAATTGAAAGTTATCCTTGAAAACTCAGGTCTAAGTCTTCTCTCTGAAGGGAAGAGAGAAGTCACCCGGCCTTCCTCTTGGTCTTGACAAGTGGCACAGAAGAGGGACTGACTGCCTGTCAACCCCCTGGCCCAGTGTCAGCTGTACCTTCCATCTGGGCACCTACTGTGAGCCGTACCTCGCTCTGGGGCTGGGACAGAGCAGTGACAATCAGACACATCCCCGGCCCTCGAGGAGTATGTTCATATTCTAGCGGACTTCCTTTGGCACTCAGGAAACCTGACCGAGAAGTAGTCTACATTTCAGGGGTGGCTGTTACAGAAGGAAGGACCAGCACAGAGTCCTGGGTGAGATGAGCTTCCTCTTTTCATCATCAATGTGGGATATGAGGATTTCAAGGGGACGTTGGTTTGCCCGGCTGTGTCCCCTGATAGCTTAAATCTCCACCATCACATTCATGGGACGCTCACGCCAGCTCTCACCATGAGGCTGGTCAGTTCCTGACAAAGGATCCCAGAGCAGGTCAAGGATACATGAAGAACAGTCTACAAAGGAAACCTGGGGAAGCAGCCTGGTCCTGGCAAGGTAGAACATACCCCTCTCTTCACAGGATGGCCCTGTAGCTTCTTACAAAGCGCCTGACTCAGTGTTGGGCCCGGACAGGGTGTTCCACACCCTGTCCTCCTCCGTGGTGATGTCTCTACTTCCTGGCCACAGAGCACACTACATGGACACAGGGGCCAAGGAGGGAGCCAGTGCCCACGAAGGAGACTCACAGAGCACACTCCTGCTTCCACCTACCGGCTTGGTCACCTGGGGCAAAGGCTGATGTCCCTAAGCCTTTCCTGCCTCATCTTTAAGATGAGGGCAATACCTCCCTAGAGAGGTGGAGGAAGAGTTGAATGAGATTCTGTATACACATGGTGCTTACTGTTGTGCCTGGCAGACCTCGAATGCTCAGTAGGTACCAGCCAGCGTTAGCACAGACAAGCCCGGGCTCCAGCTTGAGCAGGGCTCTGCCTCTACGGAACTGGTGCCCGGAACTCGGGGTGGAGCGTTAACAGACTAGGGACAGAGGTGCAGGAAGTGGAGGAGAAGGAAGTACAGACAAAGGAGGCTCTCTTGATCGGGTCACCTTTGTCCCCTCCCCCCAACTCCTCAAAAGATCCTAGTCATTCCTGAACTGTCAAGTCACCTCTCAGAGGGGCCCCCCAACTCCTGACTCCTGGGGCAGAACTGACAGCCACCTCCCCAAGGGCAGCAACGACTGTGCAAAGCACCTCCGTCTTCCTGAACCCAGGACAGTAACCAATACCTTGGAAATGCCTAGAAAGTGTTGGTGGTGCATGATCTCACTTATGTGTGGAATCTAAGACAGTCAAAGTCATAGAAGCAGAGAGCAGAATGGTGGGTGACGGTGGGGGTGAGGTGGGGAGCGAGGCAACGGTGGGTAAGGCAACGGTGGGTACAAAGTTTCCGTTATGCAAGATGAGTAACTTTTAGAGGTCCAACACACAGCATGGTGACTATAGCTCACAACACTATATCGTACACTTGAAATTTGCCCAGAGGACAGATCTTCAGTGTTCTCACCACACACACACACACACACACACGATAAACTAGGTTTTGAAGGATTTTCACCACCAAAGTAAAAGTTTTCCATGCATCCCCTGGTTCCACTAGATCAGTGAAAAATTTACTTCTCATTTCATAATAAAAGATTTTTGTCCTACAAAAAGAATGAAAGGAAATGGTGTTGTGAACGGAGTAGAGGGCAGGAAAGGGCAGGTGTAGGAGAGGGAATATGGAAGCCTTCGGATTTAAAACCATGGAACCGAAGGTAAAAGACACAGCAAAGAGCATTCCCAGAAGGCAGACGGACTCTGGGGCATGGAGCATAGCAAATACATCAAGGCCAAGGTAGATTCCATGATCTCCTGACACAGGTGATGGCTGGAACCCCAGGGAGGTTGTGAGACTTTAAGGAAAGTCATCTGGACAAGGCAAACCAGCGACAGTAGACCCTCAAGAGTGCCTGAGGGGTGGGTGGGATCGGGCAAGACCAGTCAGCCAAGGGGGTCATGAAGGCGATGAGAACAGAGGCAAGGTGGCAGGGCGCCCGGGAACCAAGGCAGTCACATGCTACAACAACCATAAAGAAGGCCCTACACCGCGTGAGCAGCAGATAACTCCAGGGTGAGAGCAGTGCCCAGCACGCAGCAGTCTGCCCGAGCCTTCCGGGATGAGCAGACACGGGCCGTGCCCCTGGACACACGGGCTCCCAGGCCACTCACAGATAATGTCGGGGGCATCCATCAAGTTCAGCAGGTCGTCGTCCTCTTGGTGCTGAGCATACTTGAGCCGGGAGCGCTGGTGTGCCGCACACAGCACCTCCCGCAGCATGTCAATGTGGCGCAGTTTCTTGCACAGGCTGGCCTCCCTCACGGACTCTTCGTGGTGGCCAATGGCTCTGCGCAGGTGGGCCTTGCCTGCCGGCAGAAAAACACCGCCCGTGTCATCAGTGTCCCGAAGTGCAGCGCAAGTGTCTCAGGGAGAGCCTAAGTGCCCCGGGATCAGCCCAGGAAGGGGACCCTCTCTCTGCTGAAGGACCTGCCTGGATGGCTTGCATCCCTCTCCAACCCATGCGCGGTAGGCTCACTCGGGTCTATAAAACATCCATTCAGCAAATAGTTACCAAATGTTCTAGGCGGTAGAGATAACGCAGCGAGCAAACACGAGCCTCTGTAGTCATGGAGTTTATGTGCTAGTGGTTGAAGAGAGATCACTAACTGGCAAGCAGACAGACAGTGGATCACGTGGCAGGAAGGTTGTGGAGAAAACTAAAGCAGGGCAGGCAGCAGATACAGCACAACAAGATGAGAACAAAAAGGTGCTCTTCTCTGACAGGTGATCCAGAAGGCCTTTTTGAAGGTAACTTTTTAGAGCAAGGGAGACACATAATCCGAAGCAGGCTCCAGGCTCCAAGCTGTCAGCACAGAGCCCAACGTGGGGCTCAAACCCACAAACCATAAGATGACCAGAGCTAAAGTCACTTAACTGACTGAGCCACCCAGGCGCCCCGAAGGTGACTTGTGAGTAGAGCCCTGAAGGAGGCAAGGGTATCTGACAGGAGAGCACTCCTGAAAGCGGGAACAGCAAGTGCAAAGGCCCTGGGGCAGGACTACGCCTATTATGTGTTCAAGGGCCACAAGGAGCTTGAGGGTGTGGCTGGAGGCAGTGAGGGCCAGAGCAAAAGGCAGGAACTATGAGCCCAGAGACAGCAGGGGCCAGACCACGTCCAGCCTTACCAGTGCAGGGTGAGGGCTTCTGCCCCTACTCCGGGTGAGATGGGGGCCCATGAGGGTATGAACAGAGGACCCATGTGGACTGGCTATGAAGGAGCAAAGGGAAAGCAGGGGGGCCAGTTATGAGTCCTCTGGGTCTGTTACCTCAACTGCAAAGTGGAGACCACACTATACCTACATCACAGGGTTGTGTCAGATTGAAGGGGAGTCACCGTTTGTTAAGTAAGCACGCCATACGTGTGGCTTGGACCAGCATGGCAGCTAAGAAGTGGCCAGAGCTGCGAAGTGTTTTCTAGAGAGAGTCGACAGGATTTGCCAATCAGATGTGGGATGAGAAAGGCACTGAAGGTGGAAGATGAGCCCCAGGCTTCTGGCCTGTGCACTTAGAAGCTTGGGGAGCCATCGAAGGGACGGGGAAAGGGAGTGTCTGGGGTAAAGGCCAGGTTTGGGGAGAGGAATTCAGGTTCGCACATGAAGAGATATTCGCTCCTACACTTGGCAGGGACCAAACCAGGACAATTCATCACCAGTTCTCAGTGTGACAGAAGAAAGTTAACAAACACATGCTTCCACATTCGGATGACCCAGGGCTGGCCCCGGGCCTCTAGATTGCACTAGAAGATTGTCAAAGCTCTGGCTGCACTTTGGGAGGCCTGGGCCCTCACAGAACCCGCGAGAACACAGTTCCAGAAGCCTGCTGAAGCTACAGACTGTGCCTCACGGTATCTGATCCACAGCGGCCAGGACGACTCCGTGCTCTCTGAGCCCTGCCCTGGGGACCCATCTGCGGCCCTGTAAGCAGGATGGCCGACACGTACCCAGCAGTCGGCGCTGCTGACCGTTCTTGAGCGTGGCCAAGGGCGTCAGCCCGTCTGGCATGTGGTCATAGAGCTGGGACAGGCACTTCTCCTGATGGTCCTCATCTGCGCCAGGCTTCACTGCAATGAAAGCCACAGGGCAAATCCCTTATGCGGACATGGCCGCAGACCCCTTGGAGAGATCTCTTTCAACCGCATCTCCCGTCTTCCTTCTCCACTTCCACAAGGCACTTGGGTATTGATAGATCTTTCTGCTCCCGGACACACCCCTGGCTACTTTGTGCACCGTGGCCAGGCACACCCTTGGGGCTCGTGGTTTGGCTCTGAGCCCCCACTCTACCTCCTCCAACTCCCCCACCTCACGGAACCTTCTAGCATAGCCCCGCCTCAGACCCCTGGTGGCCTCCACACCTACACCCTCCCTGGCATGTGCGCCCTCTCCAGCCTCACCACCTCAACGCTGCCGGCCTCCCTTCCAGAGCTCAGCTGTTCTCGCTCTGGCTGTCCTTTTCGTCCTTGCTCGGCTGCAAAAGTCTTCCTCAGAGGTCAAAGGCCAACTCAAATGTGACCTCACCAAGGAATCCAACTGCTGCCCCATTTGTGTTTCTACCGTGATCACCGAAGTATTGTTATTTCTATTGGTTTATGTGACTCATCCAGCCTAAAAGATTTGATAGTAGCACTGGGAGAAGCAGCCACACTTTCCTAGAGTCCACTAGATATGAGGGACTATTTAGCTCTGCACACAGGCACCTGGTTTCAACAACTGTCCTATGAGATAGGGTCTCTTCATATCCCCATTTCATAGATGAGAACACTGAGGCACAGAAAAGTAAGGAAATTAAGATCACACAGCTAGTAAATGGCATAGCTGTGATATGAACCCAGGCAGTGTGGCTCCAGAGGTGGCTTACTTTCGGGGGCTACTTTGATTAGAACTAATGACTACAAAAGTCCCATCTGACCTCAGATTAGCACCAAGACCAGGGTGAGGAGAGTAAGACCCTCCCCTGAGCTAAAAACGTTAAGAGGGCGTCATCCAAAACTCAGCAATCAGGAGATACAGTAGTTTAATACACCTTTCTAAATATCAAAATTAATGCTAAAACATGCATGATGAAGAAACATCAAAATTCCTCTTTGCCTCAGGTTGTGATGTGGCTCAGCACAGCATTGTTATGGATCTGTAGTCTTTCTTTAAAATTTGGGTCACCACAGGGGCGTCTGGGTGGCTCAGTCGGTTAAGCGTCCAACTTCGGCTCAAGTCATGATCTCACTGCTCGTGGGTTCGAGCCCCAAGTCGGACTCTGTGCTGACAGCCAGCTCAGAGCCTGGAGCCTGTTTCAGATTCTGTGTCTCCCTCTCTCTCTGACCCTCCCCTGCTCACGCTGTCTCTCTCTCTCAGAAATAAATTTTAAAAAATTTTTTTAAAAATTAAAATTTGGGTCACCATGGATCTTTTTGTTGTTGTTGCATTAGTTTTGATTCATTTAAATGAGACACAGAGAGAGCGGGGAAGAGAGAGAGACAATTCCCCATGCAAGCAGGGGAGGGGCAGAGGAATAGGGAGAGGATCCCAAGCAGGCTCCCCGCTGTCAGCACAGAGCCCAACGCAGGGCTCCATCTCACTGACCGTGAGATCACAACCTGAGCCAAAATCAAGAGCCGGATGCTTAACCGACTTGAGCCACTCAGGAGCTCTGGTTTGGATTCATTTAAAATATCACATCCCAAGGTCATCTTGGATGCCGAGTTTGGGGGCACCCCCTTGGATTCAGTGCCCAGGTGAGGGTTTCACTGGTGCCAACCCTGGGCTCAACCCTCAGGGAAAAGTCATCTCCTTGGCAGAATTACACTACCCCTCTTCCCCCACCATGAGAACATGCAACCCCTAATCCCACACTGGCCCCCAGGCTGTGAGCATCTCCAGAGTAGGCAGACAGCGCTCGCTCAGCTCACAATGTCCCGGAAGCACAACCCAAACCAAAGCCCAGAGCCTCCAAGCCCGCAAGCCTTACGCTGGTGGTCAATGAGAAGGGTGGCCGCGAAGTAGTGGGCCAGGGCTCCGTAGTGGTGGGCCTTCACACAGGCCAGGCTGGCCCAGGAGTAGGGGATGTTCTCCTTCACCGGCGCCTGGCTCATGGCCGCGTGCAGCTGCCGATAGACCTCCCCGACCTGAAACAGAAGGGACGCTGGGAACGGGGAGCCTGGCACGGCGGGGGGCGGGGGGCTCACGCACCCGGGCTGCAGAAAAAGAGCCCTTTCTTCTATGGAGCGGCCCTGCCTGAGGCCACTCCAGGATCTGGGAGGAGCTCCAAGGGTCCCTCATTCTCCCATGTCACAGTTAACAGGGAGATCAGGCAACTGTCACTATGCTGCTTTTCAGGCTAAGCCACAGATGGAGTCGGTGATCCATATCGGAAACGCCGCAACTTGCCAAGAAAATGCAAGCTAGCGCTCTGGCCGGGACGGGCATGCTGTTTGCAGTAGACCCACACCAGCGCGTCCTGCCCACCCCCAGAAGTCACGGGCACCAGGACGGCTTACCTTGGCAGCCTCCTGAGCCACCTTCACCAGCATGAAGAACTCGTTCCGGATCCCAGGAAGGCAGATTTTCTCGAACACATTCTCCTGGGCTTGTGCAAGCATCATTTTGACCAGCACACTGAGCATGGCAGGACTCATGTCATAACTTGGGGTGTGAGTGAACGTCTCTTTCAGGTGATTTAAAACCCCTACAAATTGGGGGAAAAAAATTTTCGCACGGGTTGGGGACATTTCTCTCACCACGCTGTTCAAAAACATAGAGGACGACAGAAGCGAAAATCAAGAAGCATCTTAAAAAAATGGATTCTCAAGTGTGGCAAGATCCAGCCATTCCAGTCCTAGGTACACACCCTGAAGATGTGAAAGCAGGAATGGAAACAGATACTTAGACACCCACGTTCATAGAAGCACGGGTCGTAATAGCCAAAAGAGAGAAACCAATTCAGATGTCCACCAAGAGACGGCCAAACCAAATGTGCTGTATACATACGACAGAATATTTTTCAGCCTTAAAAAGGAAGGAAATCCTCACACGTGCTTAAACATGGATGAAGACATCACGCTACGTGAAATAAACCCATCACGAGGGCAAATCCTGTACGATTCCATGAGATGAGGTATCCAGAAGAGTCAAATTAGAGAAAGAAAGGAGCGAGCTGGGTGCCAAAAGCTGGTGGCAGCAGGGAACAGAGTTCGTGTTTCATGGGGACAGAGTGTGAGCTTGGGCAGATGACAAGGTCCCGGCGACAGATTGTTGCGCAACAGCGTGAATGTACTTAATGCCAATGCCTAAAGTGGGTTGCCCATGGTCATTTTTTTCTCTTGTACGTTTTACCGCAATTAAAAAAAATCAGATCCTTTTCCAAAACATTTACATCCATACTGAGCAAGGAAACCAACCCTGTTTGCTCCTCTGTCACCTGGGACAGTCTTGAGAAATTCCGTACATGAGCAGGCATTTAATGGAGGCAAAAGCAGAAAGCAGGCAGGATGATGGGGGGCTCCCGACAGACACACTCACGCTGAACACCGGGGTCATTACAGAACTCGGGGCTTTTCCCCAGGAACTCGGGAAACATCAGTACCCCCCACTCTAATGGAACTGTTCCTGCTGTAGCCCTTAGCTGACGTTTTTATAGGTTAGAAAATTAACTGTCACAGCCTTCACTGACGATCAACCGAGGCTGAAATAAAATCCCTGCCATGAATCCCATCTGACCGGTTCCTCTGGTCTTGTTGCAAAGCCGTAAGCTGCCCTGTGGATGGCTGCAGCCTATTTGCTCCCTGCTGGGTTTGCTCACGCTCTGTTCTTGCACCTAATGTCTGTATTGCCGGAATCTGGGAGGTGGGTCACCAAGCACAGCTGCTTTAGGCTCCTCAGAAAGAAAATGAGCCCAGAAAAGGACTGACGGTAAAAGAAATCCACTCCCACAATGGAATCATAGCGTGTCATGTTATCCCAAAAGATCTGTCATGTTAACACAAGCAATTTAACCATCAGCCAAAATGCAAAGCCTTACAGAGCAGACTGAGATACCCAGAAAGTTCTCTGCTGGGAGGAACGCCCCAAAGCAGTGATAAGGACCAGCTCGGAAGGAACCCTGGTGTGGAGCCGGCGAAGGGGATCCTGCTGTGGTCGGCGCCGTGTCACTGCCCCACCCACCATGCCATTCCCACCCACTGCGCCCAGCCTGGTGACCCCCCCAGTCCCCTACAGGCTGGCGCTAAGTGTCACTTGACAGAGGGCTGAGAGGAGCAATCTCAGGTAGGCCAGCGTTGCAGAAGGAGCACACGATGAAGCCGTGGACAGTAAAGTGCCGTGATGAACCACGCCTGATAAAGGAAAAAAGCAAAGCGCCTACATGTGCACTATTTTGAGAAAACGTGCTCCCTTCTCCAATACAGTGTTCCAAAGAACAAGTCATTCACTGCCATCCTTGGGGCCAGTTGTTTGGGAAAGATTAATTGTTAACCACAGGACTCATTCACTGCTCAGACAGAGGAGACAGGGTTTGAGCCACTGAGCAGTTCTCTCGGGGGGGAAGAAACCCGCTGGCCCTGGCAGGCCTGTGAGGCCCCACGTGGGCCCGGGGAAGACCCACTGACCCTCTCTTGCTGCGGTACCCAGTGCCGGCTGGTGGGGCAGGACCGTATCCCAGAAGCCCTTGCAGGGACACACCTGCGGCTCTCTGAAAGGCGTCCATCGCACCCTCCAGCCCAGCCTGTGTCTGTCGGTTGCACCGGGTCCCGATCTGTGTATAGAGGGCTCCGATGTTAAACAGAATGCTGGCTTTCTCCAGTAGAAGGTTCTGCTGGCTGACCGGAACCCCGGTGAGGGAGTCATACCTATTTAAAAGAAATGGTTTTGAGAATAGGGATCATTTGGCTAGTGAATGCCTCTGTGGGGTGAAAGCAGGCAAAATTTAGTTCTTGAGTACAGTTAAAAAACACACATGCAATGAAGCGTTTGTTTCCAAGCAAGACAATGGGCCTGATCCTACTGAACAAAGATAAGCCACAATCTCATACAATAAGGCTTCTCCATCAAGACGTCCTTCCATAAGTGAATGGATAAGTAAACTTGGCACAACAACACACTGGAATATCACTTAGTAATAAAAAGAAATGAGTTATCGAGCCGTGAGAAGACATGCAGGAAACCTGAGTGCATATTTCTAAGTGAAAGGAAGCCAACCTGATAAAGGCTACACACTGTACGATTCCAACTATCTGACAATCTGGAGAAGGAAAAACAATGGAGACAGAAAGAATCAGTAGTTGCCAGAGTTGTTGGGGGGGGGAGGGGTGAAGAGATGGAGCAGAGAATGGTAGGGGGTGAAACTATTCTGCGTGATAGTACAACGTGGATATGTGACCTTATATGTGTATCAAAACCCATGAAATGTCTCCCACCAAGAGTGAGCCCCAATGTAAACTATAGACCTTGGGTGGCAATGGGGGAGCCCTGGCATGTGTGGGGGGCAGGGGGCATATGGGAAAAGCCTCACTTTAAAAAAAAAAACTTTTTTTTTTTAACATTTATTTATTTTTGAGAGACAGAGAGACAGAGCATGAGCAGGGGAGGTGCAGAGAGGGAGGGAGACACAGAATCTGAAGCAGGCTCCAGGCTCTGAGCTGTCGGCACAGAGCCCGGCACGGGGCTTGAACTCACAAACTGCGAGATCATGACCTGAGCCGAGGTGAGATGCTTAACTGAGTCACCTAGGCGCCCCGAAATCTCTCACTTTTGCTGTGAACCTAAAACTGTTCTAAAAAATAAGGTGTATTAAAAAATATGGGTCTTCTCCTAAATGTAACACGGCCATTACTAACCCCTCATAATTCTTCCTCAAGTCGAAAAGACTGGGGATTTGTTTTAAAGTTCACATGTCAACCAGGAGATAGATGTGGAGCTTCCTAATTCAACACGGAGGAGAGCCTTTTCACTGTGAGCAGGTAGCTAAGGCATCTTTAGCAAAAGTCATCTGCCTGATCGTTCAAAAGGACGGCATCACTCATCACCAGCGGTGGTGAAATGCGGCTCTGGATGCGCCCGGTACCTCTTAGGATCTCCTCCCCTCTCGCCCATGCTAAGTACGCTCAGAGAAGAGGCACAGCCTCTCCAAAGTGTTTAAACGATGCTACCCTTCGAAAACACCAACTCTGGACAAGAATCAAACATTCTGCTCAGGTTTTTAAGAGCTGACTTATTTCTGTTTGCTGCCTTTGTCGTTGGTACAAAACCCGACTCCATTCCCACCCGCTGCCCCATCTGGAACAAGAATCTTGCTTCTTGTTAGTTCCACCTCGGAGCCCCAGTGTTCCCTCAACAATAAAATGAACACGAAAAAAATGCCTCTTCTCCCCGGCTCGCTTGTTCCAAGAAGCAAGAAGCCACGGTCTGTTGGAGCCTTCTCCCCTTGGATCCCTTTGTAAATAAACACCCGTGTATCTACCTGTCTCCAGCTCTCCTGTATAAGTGGGACCGCTTGAGGGAGGGGGAGTGGTTGCAGGGGAACCCTGCCCCCACCCTGGGGGTGCTGACCAGGAAGGTGGCAGCAGAAACCACGGGCACCTACCATGTGAACAAGATGCCCATCTGGCGGGTGGGCGGGAAGAATCGGCTCTCCACAAATCCCAGCTGGATGAAGTAACTCATCAGCAGCTCCACACCGGCCTCATCCCGACTGGGGGTCCGGCAGGCCTGAAAGGAAGGGAGTCACAGATGGGGGGAGCAGGTGAGGATGCAGCAGACGGCCCCCCACGGGAAGATGTGTCGCACATAACTATGTCTATGGAGCCCGGGACCCGCTGCTGCTATCATGAGCGCCAGGAGGGGTGGCAAAGGGCTGGGGTGAACTCAGGAGTCCCGGAATCCAGCCCCAGACGCGCCAGTGGGCGTGTGTGTCCCTTTCTGTGGTCTTCTCGGGTGCAGGGTTGAACGGAGGGCTCCCAAAGCGCCTCCCTATCCCCTCCAGCCAGGAGCGATGCTCTAAGACTTTAAGTGCAGGAACAGGGCATCCTGAAGACGCAGGAGGCTCCAGCGGCCATGCTCCCCGCCGCCGCGCGCAAATCCACACCTGTCTCAGGTCCATCAGATCTGCTATTTCATCTTCATAGAGGTAGCTGTCCTCACTGTAATGCTCCAGGATAAAATCCTGCAAGAGAAAGAAGATGAGCTATTGTAAATAAGTAAAACGGGAATGTCTCGTGTGCACCCCGCCCCCTCCCCCTTTAAAAGTCCATGTAGGGGGTGCCTGGGTGGCTCAGTCGGTTAAGATTCCCAACTTCGGCTCAGGTCATGATCTCACAGCTCGTGAGGCTCTGTGCTGACAGCTCGGAGCCTGGAGCCTGCTTCAGATTCTGGGTCTCCCTCTCTCTCTGCCCCTCCTTCACTTGTGCTCTGTCGCTGTCTCTCTCTCTCAAAAATAAGCAAGCATTAAAAAAAATTAAAACCCACATAGAATTCATAATAACAGGGGAGATGAAACACTACTCTGATTTTCTGGGGGGTGGGATTTATTTTCTTAACTTTCTGTTTGTTTGCTTATCTCTATTATATATTTAAAATTGTTTTCCTTGTGTTGCTTCAGTAAAAATGAAAGTTGAAATTATTTTTTATTTTAAAATGTCTTTGCAGGGGTGCCTGGCTGGCTCAGTCAGTAGGGCATCCGACTCTTGATCTTAGGTCATGAGTTCAAGCCCCACACTGGGCATGGTGCCTACTTAAAACAAACAAACAAATAAAAATATCTTTGCAGGACAGTTAAGTGGCCCCGTAAGTACTATACATGCAACAATTCTGGCAAACAGCACAGATACTCCAGGGCTCAGACGTTCTGGGCACAGGGGCTTCCTGGGAAAGGAAACTGCAGTCTAGGCACTGTTATGAGGACGCTACCCTCCAGGCCTGTGATGAAAGCCTTCATGAGAGCAGTTTTGGGCACTTCCACAAATGAAGCACCCGAAGGAGACCCCCAAACCCGGTCCACAGTCCAGCGTGTGATGACCACCCTGCGAGGTCCTTTAGTCACACAACCCACACTGATGCGCACCTGCTACGTGCCAGGCGCCGTTTGAGTGTCTGGGCTACATAAGCAAACAAATTAAAGACCTTTCCCCGCGGAGCTTATATTCTCGCAAGGGGGCACAGGCAGTAAGTAACAGGCACAACCAACAAGTAAATGACGTCACACGTTAGAAGGTAGCAAGAATTACAGGGAAAAGATAAAAACGGGGTAAGGGGCATGGGGAGTGGCTTCCTGCATGACATATGTCATAAGCGTTGGCTCTCCCTGGAGACAGGAAGCTGAGAGACACTGGTCAGTTATGTTTTCTCAAGTGTGAGTACAGTCTATTTACACACTTTCCACATTAAACCACCTCCTTTTTGTACGTTCAATGCATATCCACATGCACACACACTCACACGCCGTCTTACAAAAGTGGTGTTGAGTGAGCAGGTAAATTTGCTGCGCTTTTCTTGTTGAATGGGCAGTGTGTCAAACGTCCTCATGTGCCATAGGATATTCTGTAACATGACTTCTAACAGTTATACAGTCCACCAATGTAATCACTGTACAACTCATCTACTGAACAAATTAACCGAGCACCTACTATGTGCTAGCCAATACGGAGAAAAACAGAGCATGAGTGGGGGAGGGGCAGAGAGATTAGGAGAATCGGAAGCAGGCTCCAGGCTCTGAGCTGTCAACATAGAGTCCGACGCAGGGCTCGAACTCATGACTGTGAGATCATGACCTGAGCCGAAGTTGGATGCTCCACTGACTGAGCCACCCAGGCACCTGCTCCTTCTGTTTTTCAATTTGACCTTTCTTCCCTAAGTTTTCCTTTCATTGTATGATGCTGTCACAGATTGTTTTTACAAGTTTACTTCAAGTGCTGATGTTAGGCATCAGCTCCTCTCTAATGTAGTGACTGTTAAAATCTAAAGGGATTCTCTGCTGGATTTATGTTATTAGTGATGTTCATTATGATGAAAATGATCTGGATGCCTCTGACAACATCTCCGAAAACAGTGCTGGGGTCATTGCCCATGATGCTTGGGGATGAGAAAAACTTCATCTTTTTCAGGATAGCACACTGTTCTGTCACCTTCTTTCTTTTTTGTTTGTTAAGTTTATTTATTTATTTTGAGAGAGAGAGAGAGAGTGAGCAAGCAGGGGAGGCGCAGAGAGAGGGAAAGAGAGAATCCCAGGCAGACTCCGCACTGTCAGCATAGAGCCCAATGTGGGGCTCAAATTCACAAACTGTGAGATCATGACTTGAGCCGAAACCAAGAGTCAGACACTTAACTGACTGAGCCACCCAGGCACCCCAACTTCTGCTACGGATGCTGGCAAAACTTTTCTTTCTTCTTCTTCTTCTTTTTTTAATGTTTGTTTATTTTTGAGAGCGAGAGAGAAAAAGAGAAAGAGAGCACATGTGCACATACATGAATGGGGGGAGGGACAGAGAGAGAGGGAGAGAGAGAATCTCAAGCAGGCTCTGTGCTGTCAGTACAGAGCCCAACACAGGGCTCGATCCCACAAACCCTGAGATCATGACCTGAGATGAAATCAACAGTCAGCCGCTCAACTGACAGGGCCACGCAGGTGTCCCATGGCAAAAATGTTCTTAAAATTAGGAGAGAAATTACAAACTTTATGTTAACCTCACAGAAGTCAAAGAGAATTTTGGTAAATTCTAAATGCATTCCTAGGTAAAATTAAATTTACATAGAAGGAAAAAATACCTACGGCACCTGGGGGGCTCAGTAGGTTGATTTTGGCTCAGGTCATGATCCCAGGTCATGGGATGGAGCCCTATGTCAGGCTCTGCACTGAGTGTGGAGCCTGCTTAAGATTCTCTCTCCCTCTCTCTGTCTCTCCCCCTCTGTCCCTCTTCCCCAGATGCTCTCTCAAAAAAAAAAAAAAAAAAATCTGGCTGGAACCCATTGTAAGCATCAGGGATAAGACAGGATTATATAACATCATTCTATTCATATAACATAATTCTGAAAGTTAACAAATTAAGACAAATATTAGAAAGGAAAAAACAAACTAAGTTTTTCCTCAAAGTGATGGTCTATTTATAAAGCCTAGAGCTTCAACTGAAAAACTACTAAAGTAACAGGAATCCAGGGAAATGGACAAAAAATTACTATATATAAATCAATAGTCTTCCTTTCTTCTTCAAGCCATAACCAGTTAGAAAAATATAGCAGGGAAACAATACCTTCCCAATTGCACCAGGCCAAGAAAAGTATAATATTCTTGGGGGTAAAATTTTGCCCATCTCCTCTGTTTGTTCTCTGTTAAGAGACTGGGGTTTTTTTTGGTCTTTATTCATTTGTTTTGTTTCTTAAATTCCACATATGAATGAAATCATATGGTATCTGTGTCTCTCTGACTTATTTCACTTAGCGTGATATTCTCCAAATGCGCCCATGTTGCTGCAAATGGCAAGCATTAGATCATTTAAAATCAGACAGACAAGGTCCCTGCCCCCATAAAACTTGCGATTTGTTGACATCAACATTTAGAAATATTATGTTCATAGATAAGAATATGCAATATGTAAAGATACAATTTTGTCCTAATTAAGCTATGAATCTAAATGAAGTTTCAATCAAAACCCAAAAGCACTATTTTGGAGAAACTTGACAAAACATGGGAGTAAAATTTGGAAGAAAAGCCAAGAACATTTGGAAGAGCATAGTTAATAAAAGAGGCTTGCTCTAATTGCTGTTAAAACACATAGGGATTGGGGCGCCCGGGTGGCTCAGTCGGTTAAGCGTCTGACTTCAGCTCAGGTTATGATCTCATGATTTGTGGGTTCGAGCCCCGCATTGGGCTCTGTGCTGACAGCTCAGAGCCTGGAGCCTGCTTTGGATTCTATGTCTCCCTCTCTGTCTGCCCCTCCCCTGCTCATGCTCTGTCTCGCTCTATATCAAAAATAAATTAAAAAAAACAAACACAGGGATTAACTTGTGAGCAATGGATAGACGATGAAACCAGGCATGGATCAGACACAGATGGAAGTAGGTTTGAGAATCGGGTGCCTGACAAAAGCCAGCATGCCACAGAAGTGGGAAAGGCTGGAACAGCCAGCATGCCCAGACAGGAAGGAAGTGGCATACACGGACTGCGGGCCTGACGTGAATTTAAGCAAAGAGCTAACAGAGTGGTGTGGGCAGGGGTAAGGGGACCTGCAGCGATGGTGTGGAACCCCAGAGCTAAAGGGTCAGGATACAGAAGGAGCTCTAGAAACCCAGAGAGGTGGCTACCAGAGGTAGGCACCCAGAGCCACCAGGACCTTCCCTCTGGGAATGCAAGAAGGAAGCCATCCGAGGGAACCTGGGGAATAAATGCCAGAACTTCCCTCTCCTCCCATCCTCTCCGGTGCTCTTCCCCCTCAGCCACAGGTGATAGGAAGCCACAGAGCAGGAATGGAGAAGGGTGATGGGGGTAGGGAGATGGACACCATCCCCCACTACAGATGGTTTCTTCACATAGAGTTCAGGGGAAACTGACTGCCCATTTGGTTTAAATAGAGAATTACAGGGGCGCCTGGGTGGCTCAGTCAGTTAAGCGTCTGACTTTGGCTCAGGTCATGATCTCACGGTTCATGGGTTCGAGCCCCACATCGGGCTCTGTGCTGACAGCTCAGAGCCTGGAGCCTGCTTCAGATTCTATGTCTTCCCCTCTCTCTGCCCCTCCTCCGCTCACACGCTATCTCTCTCTCATTTTTTGAGATAATGAGATGTTTAAACAAACATTAAAAAAAAAAAGAATTACAGCCCTATACCTCATTTTTTACCCCAAAACTAATTCCAACCAGATTAAAGATTTGATGTAAAAAACATAAACAAGACACTGGAAGAAATACTAGCAATGTACTGATGCCACTTTGGTGTGAAGAGTGCCTTTCTGAACATGCTCTCTAAGTGGAACTGTAAAGGAAGGGGCTAGTAAGTTCAACGACATAAAATCTTAGATATATATATATCTTAAATATATATATTCTAGTTTTTAAACTTGCTCGTGCTTGGGGCGCCTGGGTGGCTCAGTCGGGTTAAGCCTCCAACTTCATCTCAGGTCATGATCTCGTGGTCCATGAGTTTGAGCCCCACATCAGGCTCTGTGCTGCCAGCTCAGAGCCTGGAACCTGCTTCAGATTCTNCCCTCGCTCTCTTACCCTCCCCTGCTCATGCTCGCTCTCTCTCTCTCTCTCAAAATAAATAAACATTAACAATAAATAAATAAATAAATAAATAAATAAATAATAAATTGGTTACTGCTTGTATAACAAAAGTTAAATTAAGGAGAAAAGGTACTGAGAGAAGTATTTGCAAAATATATAAAACCAAGGGTTAATATTCTTCACATGTAAAACATCTCTTGTAAGAAATAAAAGCAACACTGGAAAAGCAGACAAAGGGCAGAAACAGTCGATTTGATAGGGAAAGTGTAAAGGGCAAATAAACACACAGGAGAGGCGCCTGGGTGGCTCAGTCATTTAAACGGTTAAACGTCCGACTCTTGATGTCAGCTCAGGTCACGATCTTGCGGTTTGTGAGTTAAAGTCCCACATCAGGCTCTGTGCTAATAGTGTAGAACCTACTTGAGATTCTGTCTCTTCTTCTCTCTGCCCTTCCCTGCTTATGCATGTGCTCTCGCTCTCTCTCTCAAAATAAATAAATAAACCAAAAAAACAAAACCACCATACATGCATTCAACTCAAATACTGATCAGAGAAATGCAAACTGTATGCAATAAGTTCTTAATTTGCCCTATATCACAAAAATCACAAAGAGCACAAAAAAAACCCCAAAATGAATGATGCCCAGCGTAACCCGAGGTTCAGGAAGATAAGCCGTCGTCACACACAGTCGGGAGGAATGTAGGTAGTATGGATCTCCGACCGACCAAATCCATATCTAGAAATCTCTGTCCAAAGAGAACACTCAGTGAAGTGTGCAAATGCTCAGTGGGGAGCCGCCGACAAGAGCGAGCATTTGGAAGCTGCCTAAAGAATAAGATTAACAGCCACCTTGTTCAGCACCAACCGCAAGCAGATACCACAGGAAGCCCTAACAGAGGGGCGGGGGAGAGCCCCACACCTTCATGAGTCTGGCCCCTGATCAGAGGAACAGCCCCAGGGTCCAAAGATAAAGTGTTGAGCAGGTTACGGGCTCAGTGGGGACAGGTGGGGGGGTGAGGGGGGCAGGGACCTTTCCATGTCTTGATATTTTTCTGAATGCTTTGCAATACTGTTTTTAACAAAAACGAATAAATAAAGCTATATTTAGAGGCCCCCAAAAAACCGCAAAACAACTTGAATTCTCTGGAAAGGGAATTTATTTTGATGGTGTCTTCAAATGAGGCCGTTTGAAAGCCCGCTTAATTAAAAATAGAATGAAATCACACAGTGAAGCTTTGCTGGCCATTAAATGTCCTGCAGGTACACAGACAGGTGCGAGGCAGCCGCACTTTGATCCGCCCTTATGTCAGCCCGACTGCTTCCGCGGCACCTGTCGGTGTGACTCTCGGGCATGAACGTGGAAGGGAGAAAACTGAACGTCCCCAGATGTTCTCGTTCTTGTATGCCTGACATATGAAAAGTCCCTTTTAGGCTAAAATGACATGGTCAGAAGCCTCAGCTGAATAGCAGCTGGCCGTGCCCACATGTGATTTTTCCCCCACTGAGTTTAACATGCAATTCGGCACGTGACATGGCTGGATCCTTGCAGAGGTCCATTAAGTGCCCAAGTGTCACCAAGCGCCTCCTTCGAAAATGCCTGTGCTCTTGCCATCCTGGATCCAAGCAACTAACTGAATCTTCAACTATTCCCCAAAGGCACCCAAAGACATTTCTACAGACATTAAGGAAATGTCTTGAGTCTTACCAACATGTGACAAGTGTCCCATCTAGAAATTCAGGTGGCCTCTAAATAGCTGACATAAAGCTGTGGCTCCTGGGTTGTTTTCTAGCCAGAAAATCCAACCTTGGGTGATCCTGAGTCTTGTATGACTACCAACGTCCCTTCTCAAATCCCAAGAGAGACCCCAAGTTGACAGGGACCAGCAGACCTAGATGTAAACCAGGGAGCAGTCAACGAGGCCCTGAGTGAAAGAGTCAAGAGGCGTACAGTCTCTGCTCCAGAATGGAGGTCCAGTGCAGAAGCTCTTGAAGCATTAACCAACTGCTTTTATTTTTTTTTAATGTTTTTTAAAATTTATTTCTGAGAGAGACAGTGTGAGCAGGGGAGGGTCAGAGAGAGAGGGAGATACAGAATCTGAAACAGGCTCCAGGCTCTGAGCTGTCAGCACAGAGCCTGATGCGGGGCTCAAACCCACGAATCGTGAGATCATGACCTGAGCCGAAGTCGGACACTTAAGCGACTGAGCCACCCGGGTGCCCCTAACCAACTGCTTTTAAAAGCACACGCTTTACAGTGTGCCCAAAATGCCTATGATCATTTTTTCCTTCCTAAACTAAAAGTGGTGCAAGATATGTCAACTAACAGAATGACTATGCAAAGAAATGTAATACTTGGAAGGACTTCTCAGGGCGCTGGGGTGAATTGCCGACCACCATGCCTGTGCTGGAGAGCTCAGAGACAGGCACGACCTTCCACCCCATTTCCCCCTTCTCCTCCTACATGGAAGTTGGAGGTGATTCATTAAAACTCAGAGTGACGGAGCCAGGGACAGGAGGAAGGGGAGGGCATTCCAGGCACGGGGAGGCCTCTCCTGGGCCTGGATGGGGCTGAGGCAGCTCTGGGGGCTTCCATCAAAGCACCTCTTCCGCTTCCTACCTGAATCCCTCACTGAGCCACGGGCCTGGAACGCAGGACCTGTGACATCACCGGCATCCAGCACAGTGACAGTCACAAGTGGGCCTCCAAGTATCAGCTGCGTACTAGGGACCCCTACAGGTTTTTTTTTTGGTTGTTTTTTTTTTTAACATTTACTTACATTAGAGACAGAGAGAAACAGAGCATGATCGTGGGAGGGGCAGAGTCAGGGGGAGACAGAATCTGAAGCAGGCTCCAGGCTCTGAGCTGTCAGCACAAAGCCCGACACAGGGCTTGAACTCAAACTGTGAGATCATGACCTGAGCTGAAGTCAGATGCTCAACCGACTGAGCCACCCAGGCATCCCCAGGGACCCCTATAGTTAAGAGGAGTCCAGATACTGATTTGGTTGTTGTTTTTTTTTAAGCTGTTAAAAGAGAAGGGAAAAATTCTTTTAAAAGGGAGAGAGACTGGAGGGAAGAAAGAAAGAGGTGGCTGGATCCCCAGTAATTCGATAGAGGGGGAAAAGCCCCCAGAAATTCTAGCTATTCAAGTATTTAAAGATAGTGAAATATACCAAAAAACAGGGTAGATTGGTATATAGATACAGGGATGCCTAGATGGACAAACATGTGATAAACTGACTATAGGAAAATGTTCATGGTAGAATCTAGGTAGTAAATATACAGGGATTTGCTGCAGAATTCTTTCAGTTTTCCTAGAAGTTTAGAAATTTTCAGAATAAAATGTTGGGGGAAAATTTAGCTAATGTCCCATAAACACGGCCTAAATTGGTTTTAAAACTTAAGAAGAAATTAATATAGGCTACAATTCAAAAAAAAATTTTTTAATGCTTATTTATTTTTGAGAGAGAGACGGAGTATGAGCCAGGGAGGGGCAGAGAGGGAGACACAGAATCTGAAGCAGGCTCCGGGCTCTGAGCTGTCCGCACAGAGCCTGACAGAGCTTGAACTCACAAACCGTGAGATCATGACCTGAGCCAAAGTTGGAAGCTTAACTGACTGAGCCACCCAGGCGCCCTCAATTTTTAAATTCCAAAGCACATCCCCCATGGACCCTCTGTGGCTTGGCCTCCTGGGGAGGATAGGCCCAGGTTTCTAACCCACCTTCCTGGGCCCGGAGCCTTGGAGGGAACCAAAGAGAGCCAGAGGACACAGGAGAACGGCACAGGGCTCTCTGGCTTGCTGAAGGGGTCTGGAAACACCCTGCAGAAATCAGCTAACACTTGGCCCACTGGGCCTAAGGCAACTTGCAAGAGATACACGACTTCTAGTTTTTCTTTGTAAACAATGAGTCCAGAACCCATCGCTTTGAGATTTACCTTGAGAACAACTGAGAAGTCAACATCCTTGGTTTCCTTCAGGCCAAGCGGAATCAGAGGAATGGTAAATGCCTCCCTATAAGGAACACAGCAAAGTATATGAACATCCCGGTCCCGGCCGCTGTGCGCCCAGCAGCCCAGCTCAGGGTCCCACAGCCTCCCCATGCCGGTTCATGTTCTACAAAGATGACGCTGGTCATGTGCCTATCTCTGTTCTAAACCCAGTCCCAGAGCCCTGTGACTTCTCGACTACCCAGCCTAACACACAAGGGCCAGCCGTCTTGACCCGTTCCTTCAGTGACTATGCTGGGGGCCTCCTGTGGGGCTGGGTCTGTGCCTGACGCGGCCACCGCTGCCCGGCCTGGGCACACGACCTTGCCAATCCATGCACCTCCTTTATCCCCTTCCTCCTTTCCTCACCAGGGCAGGTCCCACCTAGGCTCTTAGGGGCCTCCTCTGATGGGGAGAACCCCCTAGGTTCCCATCACCTGCATGGGGAAGCCTTGAGGGCCCCTTTTGACACCTAAACTCCAGGCCCAGGTCGCCTGCCTGCCGCCCACTGCACTCCCCCACAGCGGACCACTCAGTTTCCCCACAGGCTGCCCTGGAAGTGTGCCCTGAACCTACATGCTTAGGGACAGGGGCAGGGCCAAAAGGAAGTGAAGGGGGCTCGGGCTGTGTTTTGCAAACAGAGATTTAGCTCCGTGACCTGTAAGCGGAGACCTCCTGGGGCAGCCCAGCCACGGAGGCGGCCAGGAATGCACGGCAGGGCGAGTGGACAATGCAGCTGTAAGCTGAAACTGCCTCTGTGGCCAAGGGAAAACCACCGGCTGTGCTAAAAGCAGGCGGGATCCAACCGTGGGGGTGCCTGGTTTCCCCAGAGCCCGCAGGGAAAGCCAGAGCCTGCTGGAAGGGGACTGTGGATGGGCCACACCTCTCTCCCCCAGGCCCCGACACCCTTGCACCCTCTCCCCTCTAGGGCTGTGCTCCCCATGACCGCCCCGGAGCAGCCAGGGCACCCCGGTCCCAACCTCGCGCTAACGTAACTTTCTCCGTGACCTCCAGCCTCCTTGTGTTTTGTCTTCTGCCCGACGTGACTGTTTCTTCCCCTCCTGCCTCACAGAAATGTTTAAAGATCAACTGTGCTAAGAAAGAAACAATCTGCTTTGAAAACAGGAAGGGGGCGTGTGCAAATGCAAGGTGTCATTATGAACCCGCACACCTCTTTGCCTCTCCCCGACGGCACAGGAAACCAAGTGGCCTCTGTAGAGCCACACTGTAATCACACAGGGGCCCTCAGTGCCTGCCCCTGTGGAATACATCCCTGCGGTCCTGTATCGCAGGCGGGAATATGAAACATCCTACGTTTATCAGCCAAGTTTGGCCCTACCTCCCTTAAGGAACGTTGACCTTTGGGCAAAATACTGGAATTTAATATCCCAGTATAGGCTGGGAGACACCTCTCATCTGTTGTGATTAGGTGTTCAAACCCACACAGGGGCCCACAGGTGAGCGAGCCAGGGCTCCGGACATCACAGGAGGAAGAACAGAGAGTTCACACATTAATGCCTTCCCTCTGGCTCTGAAAAACACCCACATGCCAGGCAGAGGATTGGGGACAGACGGGAAAAGCACATTCCAAAGGTGACTCAAGGTTCCCAAATGCCATCTTTTTGTTAATCCACACAACTGCCTTCTGACTGCGTTTCCCCTGGCGCTCGCCTGCCTTTTGAGAAGCCTCATGTCTCTGCACAGCGTCTCGGGGTTATTCCTCCTCCAAGACGGACATTTCTTTCAAAGGTAGCTCACACCTTGGGGAGACGTTCTGAGCTTGTTCTGAAGCCTGTCCCTCAGCACTGGGCCCCCCACACTCCCTAGGGGGAGGCTTCTGAATGAGGATGTTCATCTCTCAAATATTTAACAGGGTACATTTCTGAAGTCTCTCAGCTGCCATGCCAACTCACACAGGTCCCCTAATCTTTGATATAAATGATCTGTCAAGTGGTTTAGCCGTTTTCGCATCCTACCAGTGGAAGGACCCAGGTAGGCCCTGTGCACGGTGCAGAGGCTGAGAGGGAAAAGGGCAGTGTGGCCCCACCCGGCGGCTGGCTCTCAAGGCCAACCACAGAAGGGCTTCCAGGCCATCTTTATGGGAGAGCCATGTGAGAGATGCTGTCTCTTCATCTGGACCCAGCCACGCAGCTCTCCCACAATCGAATGCCTTTCTGTCCCACTCTCCAGGGATTTCCAATGTCATGGTTCATCCCTTTGACTCCCGCATCATGCTCAAACCTCAAACAGATCAATCCCTGTCTTCCCAAAGTGAGGTCTGCCAACCCTCTCGGGTCTACATGGCCACCGTCCCTGACACGGCACGTTCCGAGGCTCCGAAGGCATTTGGAAGAATCAGTGCCCCCACTTACTCTGTGTTCTGATAGACTCCCACAGAGATGTTGAGCCCCTCCAGCTCTTCCTTGAGCATCTGTAGATCCGAGTTCACGAAGCTCAGTTCCAGGCGCACCTGCTCCCGCACCTTCTGGTTCGTAGCTGCTCTGTTAGAAGAGAAGGGGGAGGAAAGTGCCTTCAGCCCAGATGCCCCACCACCGAGTGAGCAGACCTCCCAAACCCCATAGGGAAGTCCTGAGGGTTCACTTGCAGCTGTGAGCGCCAGATGTGATCAGATAAGAGGCCTCAGGGATGCTCAGCGCCTGGCCCACCCTGAGCCGCACCTGCCACTAAATAGACCTGAAACATCACTGATAAACTGAGCTGCTCGACATGAATTTTAAGACATTCCTGCAAAGAATCAGCTTTGAGAAAAGAGAATTGCTCCCAGCCACCCATAAAAGACCATAAACTAGCCCCTTGAAAGGAAATGGCTAAGATAAAATTTCCCAGCTCATTCTATGAGGTCTAGTTTTACCCTGACCCAAAACCAGAGAAAGACATCATAAGAAAACAAAACAACAAACTAATATCCCTCATGAGTATATATGCAAAAATCCTCAAAAAAATATTAGCAAACCAAACCTAGCAACATACGACAACCATTCTATACCATAACCAAGTGGGATATACCCCAGGATTGCAAGATTGGTTTAATATCCAAAAATTAATTAAAGTGACACACTGTGTTAACAGGCTATAGGATAAGAAACACATGGTCAACAGATGCAAAAACAAAAGGCATGTGATAAAGTCCAACACAGATTCGTGATAAAAATTCTCACCAAACTGAGAAAAAAGGAAAATTTACAAAATTTGATAAAGGGCATCTATGAAAACAAAAAACAAAGCTAATATCATACTTAGTGGTGAAAGACATCCTTTCCCAATTATGATCAGGAATAAGGCAACAGTGTCCACTTTTACCACTTCTTTTTTTTAACATTTATTTTTGAGAGAAAGAGAGCTTGAGTAGGAGAGGTGCAGAGAGAGAAAGGGAGACACAGCATGTGAAGTGGACTCCAGGCTCTGAGCTTTCAGCACAGAGCCCAACATGGGGCTCAAGCCCACAGACCGTGAGATCGTGGCCTGAGCTAAAGTCGGACACTTAACCGACTGAGCCACCCAGGTGCCCCCACTTTTGCCACTTCTAATCACTACTGTACTGGAGCCTCAAGCCACTGGCAATAGGTAAATAAAGAACTTAAAGGCATCTGGATCGGAAAGGAAGAAGCAAAACTGTCTTTACTTACAGATGATATAATCTTGTATATAGAAGATCCCAAGGCATTCACAAAATACTAGAATTAATACATTCAGCAAGGTCACAGCATATAATTCAATATGCACAACTCAATCCTATCTCCACATACCAGTGACAAGCACTCTTAAAATGAAATTGAGAAAACAATTTCATTCACATTAGCATCAAAAAGTAAAATACTTTGGAATAAATCTAACAAAAGAAGCCTAAGACCTGCACACTGAAAACCATAAAACATTGCATATTAATTGGAAAGACACTCCATGTTTATGGATTGGAAGATGCACTACTGTCAAGATGTCAATTCTCCCTAATCGATCTATCAATTCAATTCCAATCAAAACTCCATGAGCTGAAGCAGCTGGGTAGCTCAGTTGGTTAGGCATCCGACTCTTGATTTCAGCTCAGGTCAAGATCTCACAGTTCATGAGACTGAGTTCTGCATCAGGCCCTGTGCTGAACCTGAAGTGTGTGTAAGATTCTCTCTCTCCCTCTGCCCCTCTCCTGCAAACACTCACGCTCACGCTCTCGCTCTCTTTCTCTCTCAAAAAACAAAAACAAAACCCATGAGCTTTTCAGTAGAAAATGACAAGCTGATCCTAAAACGTTTATGAAAATGCAAAGCACCTAGGAGCCAAATAATTTTGAAAAAGAAGAACAAAGTTGAAGGATTGGTGCTATAGGATTTTAAAACTTACTATATAAATCCATGGCAATCAAGATAATGTAGCAGTGGCATACGGCTAGGCAATGGAACAGAACAGAATCCAGAAATAAATCCTTGCATTTATGATCAACTGATTCTGACAAAGGTGACAAGGCATTTCAAAGGGGAAAAGACAGTCTTTTCAACAAATAGTGCTAAAGCAACTGGACATCCTCAGGTATGTCAGTTCTCCAAGACCACCCCTACCTTCAGTGATTCATTCACTAGAAGGACTCACAGGACTCAATACGGTTGTACTCAAGGCTGTGATTTATTACAGCAAAAGGGAAAGGTGTGTGGGGTGAAGTCTGAAGGCACCAGCCGCGAAGAGTCCTCTCCCCCAGGACTGTCACACAGGACATGCTGAAGTCTCCCTGCAGAGTTTTGACAACACATGTGAAATGCGATCTACTAAGGAAGCTCATCTGGGACATAGCGCCCCGGGTTTTTACTAGGGACTGGTCAGGTAGGCACTTCTGCCCAGAGTGTTTCAAAATTCCAGACTCCCAGTAAGCAGGCATTCAACAGAAACGACACTATTTGTGCAAATCATTCTTATCAGTTCTGGAAATGGTGGAAACTGTTCTGAAATTAAGTTTCCAGACACCAGCCAAGGGACAACCTTGTAAATAAGCTTTCTAAGGATAGCTGTCTCAGGCCTGCTCTGATAACTCTTTTCTTTACAATCAGCAAAAAATAAACCTCAATCTAAATCTCATAAAATACATAAATATTAAGTGAAAATGGATCAGAGACTTCGATATAAGATCTAAAACTCAACCACTTCTAGAAAAAATATAGGGGCGCCTGGGTGGCTCAGTCAGTTAAGCGTCTGATTTTGGATCAGGTCATGATCTCACAGTTCATGAGTTCAAGCTCTGCATCAGGCTCTGTGCTGACAGCTCAGAGAATAGAGTCTGCTTCTCTCTCTGCCTCTTCCCTGCTGGTGCTCTCTCTCTCTCTCAAAAATAAATAAACATTAGGGTGCCTAGGTGGCTCAGTCAGTTAAGCGTCCAACTTTGGCTCAGGTCATCATCTTACACTTCATGAGTTCGAGCCCTGTGTGGGCTCTATGCTGAAAGCTCAGAGCCTGGAGCCTGCTTCAGATTCTGTTTCCCTCTCTCTGCCACTCCACTGCTCACACTCTGTGTCTCACTCTCTCTCAAAAATAAATATTTTAAAATATTTTTAATTAAAAAAATTCATTTAAAAAGTTAAAATTAAAAAAAGAAAATACAGAAGGAAATTTTCATGATCTTGGGCTTGGCAATGTGTACTTAGCTATACACCAAAAGCATAATCCATTAAAAGAAGAAATTGAGGGGCGCCTGGGTGGCTTAGTCGGTTAAGCGTCCGACTTTCGCTTAGGTCATGATCTCGCGGTTCGTGGGTTCGAGCCCCGCGTCGGGCTCTGTGCTGACTGCCAGCTCAGAGCCTGGAGCCTATTTCAGAGTCTGTATCTCCCTCTCTCTCTGACCCTCCCCTGCTCACTCTGTCTCTCTCTCTCCTAGAAATAAATAAAAATATATAAAAAAAAAAAAAGAAGAAATTGAATTGGACTCTCTCAAATTAAAATACTTCTGTGCTAAAAATAAACTCAAAATGGATAAAGGACCTGAAGGTGAGACAGGAAACCATCAAAACCCTAAAGAAGAAAGCAGGAAACAACCTCCTTGACCTCAACTGGAGCAATTTCTTACTTGACACATCTCCAAAGGCAAGGTAATCAAGGGCAAAAATGAACTATTGGGACCTCATCAAGATAAAAAGTTTCTGTGTGGCAAAGGAAACAATCCATGAAACTAATAGGTAACTGATGGAATGGGAAAAGATAGTTGCAAATGACATATCAGATAAAGGGCTAGTATCCAAAATCTATAAGGAACTCACCAAACTCCATACCAAAAAACAGATAATCCAGTGAAGAAATGGGCAGAAGACATGAACAGACACTTCTCCAAAGAGGACATCCAGACGGCCAACAGACACATGAAATGATGCTCAGAGTCCCTCATCAGGGAAATACAAATCAAAACCACATTGAGATACCACTTCACGCCAGTCAGAGTGGTATGAACAAATCAGAGAACTCTACATGCTGACGAGGATGTGGAGAAACGGGCACCCTCCTACACTGTTGGTGGGAATGTAAACTGGTACAGCCCATCTGGAAAAAAGTGTGGAGGTTCCTTAAAAAATTAACAATAGAACTGCCCTATGACCCAGCAATAGCACTGCTAGGAATTTACCCAAGGGATACAGGAGTGCTGATGCATAGGGGCTCATGTACCCCAATGTTCATAGCAGCACTCTCAACAATAGCCAAAACATGGAAAGAGCCTACGTGTCCATCAACGGACGAATGGATCAAGAAGATGTGGTTTATCTATACAATGGAACACCACATGGGAATGAGAAAGAATGAAATCTGGCCATGTGTCGCAACATGGATGGAACTAGAGGGTGTCATGCTGAGTGAAATATGTCAGGCAGAGAAGGACAGCTACCATATGTTTGCACATATAGGTGAATTATGATGAACTTAATGGAGAACCATGAGGGAGAAGAAGGGGAAAGGGAGGGAGGGAGGCAAACCATGAGAGACTCTTGAATGTTGAGAACAAATTGAGGACTGATCGGTATGGGGGGGAGTGGAAGGGGGGAGATAGGCATGGGGGAGGGCACTTGTGGGGATGAGCACTGGGTGTTATATGGAAACCAACTTGACAATAAACTGTTTAAAAAAAGGAAAAAAGGCAAATTGAGAAAAATAATAAATAAAATGGGTTTCTTGATTTAAAAAATAAATAAATAAAAACTTCTGTGCTTCAGGAGATACTATTTTAAAAATACACAAGCCATAGTCTAGGAGAGAATATTTGCAAATTATATACCTGATAAAGAATTTGTATCCAGATATATAAAGAGTTCTTTTAATTAAGTAATAAAAAGGCTTTATAGTTTTTTAATGGGCAGAAAAGTTTTTAAATTAAGGTCAAATTGACATACGACATATTAGTTTCAGGTAAATATCATAATAATTTGATATTTATATATCGCAAAATGATCAGCACAAACAATATTTGTCACCATAGTTACAGGGTTTTTGTGTGTGATAAGACCTTTTAATATTTACTCTCTTAGCAACTTTAAAACATGCAATACTTTTTTTTTTCTTTTTTTTTTGAGAGACAGAGAGAGCATGAGTAGGGGAGAGGCAGAGAGAGAGAGAGAGGGAGAGAAAGGATCCCAAGCAGGAGCCCAACACGGGGCTTGAACCCACAACCCATGAGATCATGACCCAAGCCGAAATCAAGAATCAGACACTCAACCACTGGGCCACCAAGTGCTCCTGCAATACAGTATTATTAACCAGAGTCACCATGCTGTACACCACATCCCCATCACCTATTTATTTTATAACTGAAAGTTTGTGCCTCTTGACACCCTTTACCCATTTCACCTATCTCCTAACCCCCAACTCTAGCAACATTCCATCTGTTCTCTGTAGCTATGAGTTGTTTTCTTTTTCTTAATAGATTGCACATGTAAGTGAGCTCATATGGCATTTCTCTGTATGACTTATTTCACTCAGCACAATACCCTCGAAGTCCATCCATATTATATTGTCACAAAGGTAAGATTTCATGCTTCTTTATGGACGAATAATATTACACTGCATATGTATACATACCACATGTTCTTCATCCATTCATCCAATGATGGACACTTAGGCTGTTTCCATATCTTATCTATTGCAAATAATGCTGCAAGAAACATGGGGGTGCAGATATCTTTTTGAGTTAGTGTTTTTGTCCTCCTCAGAAATATACTCAGAAGTAGAATTGCTGGATTGCATGGTAGTTCTATTTTTAATTTTTTTAAAGGGAACTCCATACTATTTTCCATAGTGGCTACACCAATTTATATTCCCACCAACAGTGCACAAGGGTTCCCTTTTCTCCATGTCTTCACCAACACTTGTTATTTCTTCTCTTTTTGATAATAGCCGTTCTAACAGGTGTGAGATCTGACTGTAGTTTTGATTTGCCTTTCCCTGATAATGAGTGATGCTGAGCATCTTTTCATGTGTCTGTTGGCCATCTGTGTGTCTTCTTTAGAAAAATGTCTATTCAGGTGCTCTGCCATTTTATAATCAGATTGTTTGTTTTTGTGCTGTTGAGTTATATGAGTTCTTTCTATATTTCTGTATTAACCCCTTATCAGATACATGAGTTACAAATATTTTCTCCTATTCGGTAGGTTGCCTTTTCATTCCGTTGATCGTTTCCTTGCTGTGGAGAAGCTTTGTAGGTTGACGTAGCCCCATTTGTTTTTTGCTTTGCTGCCTTTGCTTCTGGTGTCAAAGGCAAAAATTCACTGCCATGATCAATGTCAAGGGCTTACTCCCTATGTTTTCTCGTAGGACTTTTATGATTTCAGGTCATATACTGAAGTCTTTAATCCATTTTGAGTTAGTATTTGTGCAAAGTGTAAGAGAGCAGTTCAGTTTCATCTTTTGCATGTGGCTGTCCAGTTTCCCCATCACTAAGAGACTATCCTTTCCCCATTGTATATTCTTGGCTCCTTTGTCATAAGTTGATTGACCATATATGCATGGGTTTGTTTCTGCACTCTGTATTCTGTTTCATTCATCTGTGTGTCTGTTTTGACACTTGTACCATACTGTTTTGATGACTAGAGCTTTGTGATATAGTTTGAAATCAGGAAGCGTGATGCCTCCAGCTTTGTTCTTCTTTCTCATGATTGCTTTAACTATTCAGGCTCTTTTGTGGTTCCATGGAAGTTTTAGAATTATTTTATCTATTTCTGAAGAGTGCCATTGGAATTGTGATAGGGACTGCAGTGAATTTGTAGATTGCTTTGGCTATATGGACATTTTAACAATATTAATTCTTCCAGTCCATGAGCATGGAATGTCTTTCCATGTATTTGTATCTTTAAGTTCTCTCATCAGTGCCATAGTTAATAGTGTACAGGTCTTTCACCTCTATTGTTAAATGTATTCCTAGGTATTGTATTATTTTTGATGCAGTTGTGAGTGGAAAGGTTTTCTTATTTTCTCTTTCTGATTTGTTATTCGTGCGTAGAAATACAACAGATTTCTGTATATCGATTTTGTAGCCTGCAACTTTCTGAATTCATAAAATGTACAGAAGATTTGAATACACATTTTACTAAAGAATATATATGAATCACTAATAAACATACAAAAAGATGGTGAACGTCATCAGTCAATATAGGGAAATACACATTAAAACCAGGATGAGATACCAATACACGACTCGACTGGCAGGATAAAAAAGAAACAATAACAAGTGTTGCTGAGGATGCAGAGAACCGGAACCCTCCTACACCGCTGAATGTAAATGACATGGCCACTTTGGAAAAAACAGCTGGGTAGTTTTTAACAATGAGAAACATAAACTTATCACACAACCGCATATTCCACTGCTAGGAATCTATGAGAGAAATGAAAATGTACATCCCAACAAAGACGTGTATGTGAATGTTTACTGTAGCATTATTCATAATAGCCAAAAAGAAGAAAATACCCAGATATCCCTCCATTAACTGGCAAGTGGATATGCAAAATATGACACATCCAGAGAACAGAATGGCTTAAGTGATATGAAGGGATAAACGTTACCCAAGTCTTCAAAGCAGAAGGTTGGATGCTTCCTGGAAGATTTACAGGTACATTTTACAGATTAGGAATCACTGCAAAAATAACAGTTAACAAGCAAGTCTTGAGCCAGACCTTGCTGAGTACATTCCCCTGAGCCATCCTGCCAAATCCTCCGTCATTCCTCAGACCAGCTACTAGAACCTCCTCAGTTCACAGATGAGAACACCCAAGGCTCATCAGCCAAGAGCTCCAGCCAGCCAGCGACACAGTACCCGGTCACCTTCCCCTCCCCAGCCGATGAAAACCCAGCCACCTGCCTGGCGCTTGCTTTGCTCACCTGCCTTTCCTCCAGAAAATAAAACGCTAAGCCACTTCCCCTACACTCTGCCCTCTCCACTGGGGTGCTTCCTGACTTGTCACATATGTGGGCCCATCAGTTTCTCTCCATGATGTATTTATATGTCTTCCCTCCCTTCCTTCACCGATCTCCTGCTTCTTGAACCCACACGCTTATGTCACACCTCCTCAGAAAAAGCCATGCTTGACCCTGGCAGCAGATATGATGACACTTGTGGTTTTACTGCTCCTGCTCGTTAAGTCCTCACACGTACACATCGGAGCTCCCCACCTGGGCAATGATATTGGAAGCTCAGTCTGGTGAAGAACATCAGTTTGGGAATTTGGGGGGAGGGGGTGAAGCATGATTATCAGTAAGAAACACATTTTATATCACAACACAGTATACCCATACACAAACATACTCCCTAAGACAAAAGTTGCCCAAACCAAAGCATTCATGTGATGCACACCAATGATTCCATTCTAATTCGAATAGCTTAGTTTTTTTAAAACAGTGGTATTTGCAACTCTCCAATTCTGATCTCTGACCCCAACTGGGTGCCCAACACTTCAATTTAGTTTAATTCTTCCAGGTTAAAGGCTCAGTGCCACAAGACTGCTGCCATCTCAGGTGCCAGATGCAAGGTTTGGAGGGGGGCACCCATACTTGTGACCAGCAAGCTACAGATCAAGGGTTCCCACAACACCCTTCTATGATAATTCGCCAGAATGACTCAGAAAACTCGGGAAAACACTTTACTTACATTTACTGTGGTTATTTTATTCTTTTAAAAATTTTTAATGTTTAGGGGTGCCTGGGTGGCTTAGTCGGTTAAGCGTCCAACTTTCGCTTAGGTCATGATCTCGCGGTTCGTGGGTTCAAGCCCCGCGTCCGGCTCTGTGCTGACTGCCAGCTCGGAGCCTGGAGCCTGTTTCAGTCTGTGACTCCCTCTCTCTCTGACCCTCCCCTGCTCACGCTGTCTCTCTCTCCTAGAAATAAATAAAACATTAAAAAAAAAAAAGTGTAGCAAAAAAATTTTTAATGTTTAATTTTTTTTTGAGAGAGAGAGAGCACGAATGGGAGAGGGGCAGACAGAAAAGGAGACACAGAATCCTAAGCAGGCTCCAGGCTCTCGGCCATCAGCACAGAGCCTGATGTGGGGCTCAAACTCATGAACTTCGAGATCGTGACCTGAGCCGAAGTTGGACACTTAACCAACTGAGCCACCCAGGCACCCTCTCTGGTTTATTTTAAAGGACACATCTTAAGAACAGTCAGATGGAACAGACCCATTGGCCAATGAGGGGTGAAGCAGCCTCCATGCCCTCTCCAGGCACACCACCCTTCTGGCACCTTGATGTGTTCACCCATCTGGAAGCCCCCAAACCTCATTGTGAGGGGTTTTACGGAGGTTTCATCACTTCATTATGTGGGCAAAATTGATTAAATCACTGGGTGTTAGTGATTGAACCCACTCTTCAGTCCCTTTCCCTTCCCCAAAGGTCCAGAGGTGGGGACTAACCCTCTACTCAGATTTGGTCTTTCTGGTAAACAGACCCCATCTTGAAGGCTCCCTTCCCCCATTAGGAGTCACTTCATTAACACACAGAGGACAGGAGATTCCAAGAGTTCTAGGAGCTCTGTGCCAGGAACCAGGCATAGAGACCAAATATATATATTTCTGGTTCTTTCCACTTCTCCTAGAAACTGGCATTGTCTTTTCCACGTGATGAGGAGCTCAACAAATTTCAGCTAATGAAAGAAAAAAATGGCAGAGTAAACACCGCTTTCTAGAAGAAACGGGGAGGCGGGGGGCGCAGTGGAGCTGGTTCTCTGCAACAGAGTGGATCCAGCTTAAATATACCAATTTACACCCTAAGGCCCTTGCCCAAATACCTGCAAGACCCCCAAACAAGCCAACTCTTGACTTTTCTCCTCTATATATTGATTTGCCCCTTCTCTTCCCTCTTGATTTGGCAAATTAAGATTTAGGATTTGCAACAAATCAGCGAGCTGCTCTTTGGACGTGGACCTCCATGTAGGTCACTCTGGGAAAAGCTGGTGGCCAGGTGGGGCGTCAGAGTCAGTTTCCACAGTGCTAGCTTTGTGTACAATGATGAAATGGAAAACCCTAGAGTGTGAGCTGCTTCTAGTACAGATAATGATTTTTCACTGGTGGAAGGGGCTTCTCAAATAAGGTAAATCAAACTGTATGTGCCCAGGCTGGGGGAACAGTCTGGGGGAACATACAAAAATGGAATCAGCTGGCCCAAATTAGGAATTAAAACCGGGGCCCCCATCTCCTCGGTACTGGTGCTCTGCATCTGGGCTGCCTTTCCGGATGCCAACAAACTGCTTCCATGGGAGAACATGGCTTTTTTCTCACCTTTCCCTTGGGTGCAAACTTCCTCCGAGAAGCTTGTGGCCCGGTAACTGATGTTACAGCCAAAAGAGGCCGTGGGGTCCCTGGGGGAGCTCAATCAGTTGAGCGAGTCTCGATTTTGGCTCAGGTCATGATCCCAGGGTCATGGGATCAAGCCCCATGTCAGGCTCTACGCTGAGTGTGGGGCCTGCTTATGATCCTCTCTCTGCCCCATTCACCCTCTCTCTCTCATAAACAAACAAACAAACCAAAAGAGCACTTGAGGCCCACCAGGATGAAGCAAAAGGGTGTTTCGGCCCAGGTCCTCCATGGCCTCCCTCAGGCCTGGGCCACCAAGGAAAGACCTTTTCCCTTGTATACTTCATAAAGAGCACACACGTGCTGCAAAAAAGTCAAGAATGAGAAGATGTCTCACTCACTGTCTATGAGTGATGAACTCAACAAGGAAGGCCATATTCAAACTATTTCCTGAGGGTACAGACAACAGCCATGCATTCTTCTTCCTCTGAATTTGGACTGCCGAGACCCTTTCGACCTCAAGAAGCCCTCACATGATGATGGCTTGTATCTCTGCTCCAAGTCCAAACTTTCTTCAAGGTCCTGTGTTTTGTTTTACAGCTGTGTGTGAATTTTGAATGTTGACCCATATAACTCCATTGGCTTTAGTGGAATCTTTTGCTGTCAAATCTTCCAGTAAAATTGTCCCCTCAGGAACAGGCATGTTGATAAGCATGAAGACTTGCACCAGCTTCAGACACCTGATTGAAACAGTCTGACCTTAATCCATCTAACCCCAAATCCTGCAAGTACCGCCTGGTGACCTCGTGTGGTCAGCTAAGGCGGCAGATCAGCTGGTCTGGCAGGACACCCGCTCCCAGCGTAGGAAGGCAGGCCCCGGGGTTGCTGCGAGCCCCAAAGGCCACGGGGGACTCACACACCCCACTGCACAAACATACACCAGCCTCTATCCGAATTGACCGTGTGAGCAGCCACGAACCTCAAGTCATGCTTGTTACCGCTGAGGCTGCCCCTGGCCACCTCTGCCCAGCACTTCACGACCCTCTGGTTCAGGGGTCACAAACTGGAGGTCCAGGGGACAGTTCATTTGGCCCTCAGGGTGTGATGTTTCCCCTTTTGAACTATGTGCCAATATTTAAAAATTCCAATATCAGAAGATTTAAAAAAGAAAGAAAGAAAAGTAAAAAGGAGACAAAAAGATCAGATCTCTATCTTCTGGAAGAAGAGAATCCAAAGATCTGGCAACCCTCGCTGTGCCCTCCCTATGAGGCAAACTGTGGGTGGTCCCTCCAGAGAAAGCACGCGCTCTGCACTTCACCACCATCCCCACCACTCTCTACTGCCTCCCAACAGCAGGCCCAGCCCCCTCCGCTCTTTCCCAAGCTGGCCCAGCCCCTGTAAGCCTCAGAGTGGGCCAGTCCTGCTCCAGCCCGAAGCTCTCAGTCCAAGAGGGGAACCTAAACCCCAAAGATGTTAATTGACCCGCCCTCGTTCAAAGGCCCATTTAGTTAAAGCTAAACTATGTGGCGAGTTGCTTTCAACTTTACAAAGACCCATCTCTGTTTCAGAGAAATGTCATCACATTTCTACCCCAGCTTTTCTCAAGGGAGGGCAGGGCTCTAGGAAAAGAGAGAGAATATTGTCCCTGCTTAGCCTGGAAAAGTACATTTAAAATAACTGCTATCTTCCTAATCCAACCTCAGGAAGCTCACGGGCTCTAGGCCGATATGGCTCAGAGGAGGAGGGAGACCTTGAAGGGGTACAAAGCCTGGCTCCGGCCAGTTCCATGCCCAGCGTCGCAGCCCCTACCAATGCGGGTAAGCACTGGGCCCTTGCATTCCTGCATTTTGGAGGACACTTTCCCAAAGGCCACCCTACCCAGTCCCAACTGCTCGATCTTTATCTGAGAGCTGTGGAGGACACATCGGGAACCTGAAAACAGGTGCACAGGAGAGCAGGGCTCAATTTATGACTTACACCATCCGTTGCCAGCAGGGACAGCCACCTAATCAGCCACCCAGGGACAGCCGTGGGGCCAGAGCTGGCCTTGGCTGGACGCCCTATTTGTTTTTGGGAAACTGTTGGTGCTACTGTTGTCAGATTAATAAATACCTGCAGGGCTCCCTCTCCCAACACTCTCCAGAAAGGGCCGCTCTGAACTTTTAGGTCAGGTCACTGCGAAAATCATTAACAACCCCACCCAACCCCCACGCTGCCAGCTCAACAAACGCTAACTTGACAATGAGCTTGAACCACTGGGCCTCAGAGGCTGCTTGCTGGTGTCATTAAAAGAGGAAGACAGACAAAAAAAAAAAAAAAACAAAAAAAAAAAAAAAAAACAAAAAAAAAAAAAAAAAAAAAAAAAAAAAAAAAAAACAAACCCACGCTGGTTTGCGTCTTGAAAACACCAAGGCCCCTGGTCAGAAAGGGCCTCCCTGACTGGCCTGTTTCTCAGGCTGCACCACACTGTCAACTTCTACCCCACTTCCTTTCCATCGACACCCTAGAAAGTATCACCTCTGACATAAGTGGCTTACGGTGAGTAAGGTCCCCGCACAAGAGATTCAGCGTCGGGAAAGCAGGGCCTCATTTGCATTGCCTACAGCCTTCTCCTCGCGTACCTCAAACGGTGCCTGCCGCTTCCTGGGGGCTCAACAAATTCATTTACTGGGTGAATGACAGGCCAGTCGACTGCAGTCCGCTCCTGGGGAGCCACAGACTCAAGGCTGCCCGCCCGCCCCCTGAGCCACAGGGCTGGCCCATCAAAAGCGTCAGCCAAAACTGCAGCCACAAACCACACTGGGGGGAACACGCCTACGCCCTTCCCGGCACGGCAAGCCCAACCCAGGGCCCGCACTCCTGAATCGGAGCCCCTCCTTAAGCTGCACATGAGCTCCACACACTGCAGCCCTGACAGTCTCCAGGTCTCCAGATGTCTCTGGGGACAGGGACACTGCCCAACATTTTAAAAGGTGAGATGTTGGGACGCGTGGGTGGGTGGCTCGGTCAGTGAAACGGCTGGGTCTTGATTTCGGCTCAGGTCGTGATCTCATAGTTTCATGAGTTCGAGCCCAGAGCCTGCTTGAGATTCTCCCTCTCTCTCTCTCTCTCTCTCTCCCGCTCACACTTTCTCTCTCTCTCAAAAATAAATAATCAATTTTAAAGAGTTTTTTAAAAAAACAAAATACAAGGTGAAATGTACTGGGGCACCTGGCTGGCTCAGTCATGAGTCTAGTCATCTCAGGGTCATGAGTTCGAGCCCCACATTGGGTGTAGAGAGTACTTAAAAATAAGTAAATTAAGACAAAAAAAAAAAGGGTGAAATGTTGTAGTAGCTTCCTAGTCTCCTCCAGTAATGACCTAGCTTCCCCCCGTTACAGAAATAGTTGGAGAAGAGGTTCCTGGAAGCCTGGACGCCCCAGGACTTGTGTTCTCTGCTAGTCCATGAGTATTGATGCCTACACAAGGCACAACACTGTTGTTCCCAGGTCCGTGGCAGGTTCAGGTGGTCGGTGGTATCACCTTCTGGGCCTTTGCAGGATTTCACAAGAAAAATGAAAGAAAGTAATCCATGCTCTTTGTAAAAGAAAACCCAAATCCTGGAGGCAGTAACATTACAGGTAGGAGTATCCTCCACCCCATCCCTGGTCTTCCTCCCAAGAGGCAACTATAATGGCTTCTTTCGTCATCCTTTCTGGAAGAAGTCTGTGCGTGCACAAAAGCGACCATACAAACCCTTTAAAATTCAAATATAGGGCATCTTCCTGTTCCACTCACTTAATAGCTCAGACAGCTTTCCTAGGGAGCAAACACAGATGGATCCCAAAATGCGTCTACCCTAAGTTCATGATCAGAAACCCTCCTCCTGTCTTTCCTGAGTGCTCAGGTGAGCAGCTCATGTGGAGGAGATGATCATGCTACTCGTACATATCTGTGAGCATCTGACTATTGCAGCTCTGTTATGAACACCCGGTTTGGTGTATCTGTCTTTCCCAACAGCCTCTGGGCTCCCAAACGCCTCCAACAGTGCGACTGACCCACAGGGAACACCCGTTATCCATCTCCTGCCGGGTTTCCGGGCTCCAGGTCCCTGCAAGCGCCCCGCATCTCTTTCCAAGGCTCCAGGAAGCATCGGTCTCACTTAGCCGGGCAGCAGGCACGGCGCCTACCCTGGATCCCCTGATGGCATGGGGCTGACAAGAGTTTCCCCCAGAACTCTGAAGGAAGAAGAAAGTCTGCACTCTTTGTACACAAGGGGAGCCGGGCACACTCTCTCATATTGCACTGAGGGGTGCAGGGAGGGCTTCCAGCTGCCTATGACACAGGCAAAGCTTCACCGAGTTCTAGGCTTGATAAGTAACTAGTTTACCACCGGAGCATAATAATGAGTGCCCGGAAGCCATAGGATTATACTGGAGCCTCTCAATAGAGGGCTGGGCACTGGAAATAGAACTGTCCCTTCCCTTCCCTCCTGCCTTTCCTTTCCCTTCTACATCCAACAAACACTTACCAAGCAGTGATTCTAAACCAGGCTTGGTTTCCCCACTAGGCAACAAAGAAAACAGACAGACAAGTCGCATAGAAAGCTGAGAAGACAAACAGGAATGTGATCACTGGCTTCCCCCAGCCCCAAACACACAGACAGGTGGGGTAAAATACTGGTCTTTAACATAGTCAAGCTCCAGGCAACGAAGGGCCTGCTCCAGGCACCAGAAACAAGGAAGGAACCCAAAGTTTAAACCGAGAGCTAGAGAGGAAGCTGGGCAGGCGTTTAGGGACAGGCTCCGGGAGAGGCTGGCTCCCCGCTGAGGCAGTGGAGCCAGGAGACACTTACTTCAGAAGGTTTTCTGCTCCTGTTCTCATCCTCACGGCTTTCAGGATCTGCTGGTTCAAGGCAGCCCTCTGGTTCTGCAGTTTGCTTCGGCCAGTTTGTGCAAGAGGGTTGCAACCCTAAGGGAAAATAAGAGATGACCCTTCAGAGGCCAGCCACTCTAAAAATGACAATGTTTAGGGGGCGCCTGGGTGGCTCAGTCGGTTAAACATCAGACTTCGGCTTAGGTCATGATCTCAAGGTTTGTGAGCTCAGGCCCCACGTCGGGCTCTGTGCTGACAGCTCAGAGCCTGTAGACTGCTTCGGATTCTGTGTCTCCCTCTCTCTCTCTGCCCCTCCCCGCTCACACTCTGTCTCTTCTTCTCTCAAAAATAAATAAAACAGAAAACTAAAACTAAAATATAAAAATAAAAATGACAACATTTAGGGGCTCAGTCGGTTGAGTGTCCAACTCTTGATTTCGGTTCAGGTCATGATCTAGTGGCTCATGGGATCGAGCCCAGTGGGCTCTGCGCTGACAGCACGCTACTTGGGATTTTCTTTCTCTCTCTCTCTTTCTCTCTCTCTCTGCCCCTCTCCTGCTCTCATGGACTCTCTCTTGCATGCACATGCTCTCTCTCTCTTGCTCTCTCTCTCAAAATAAATAAACTTTAAAAATAAAAATGACAATGTCTAATATAAGAAGGTTTTAAAAACAAACCTTTTCCGAAAATAAAAGTAACATCAAAATGGAAAACACATAGAACGTTGAAAAGTATAAAACAAAATAAAAGTCACTCATAATTATGCAACTCCAAAACAGCCACTGTGAATTGGTTTCTTTCTTGCTCATGCATTTCATGCATGTGCCGTTATTTTTCCTATTGGTGTGATGTTGGGAATTCCCAAGACCAGCCCCATGTTCAGAGATTCATTAAGTCTCACAGGACGCAGTGTACAGATGCACTCACAGCTATACAACAGCAGCTCAGTAAGGACAGAGCTGGACACAGAGGAAAAGACACGGGTAGAGTCTGGAACAATCCATGTGCAGGATTCCTTATGCTTCTCCCTCCCATGAGGGGTCACACAGAGCCTATTCTTCCCCCAGCGACAAAAATGCAGTAACATGGATGTGATGTCACTGCCCAGGTTGGTCCATTAGAAAATCGATGCCCAGGGATTTTACTGGGAACTAATCACAAAGCCACCCCCTGCCTGGCACATGCCAAAATTCTAGACTCCCAGCAGGTATTCATCATAAACCACATTGTTGGTGCCATCAGCCTAGGGAAAGTGAGCAGACCTCATCAGTTAGGGGATGGAAGGAACATTCCAGAGAGCCCCAGATGCCAGGCAGGGGCCAGCCTTGCTTATCATTAGGTCCTGCCCACAGAGGGTGCTGTGGTTACACGGCCCAGGAGGGGCTGGTGAGCAGCACTCCATGAAAAGATGCCCTTTCCAGCTGCGTCACTGCCCTTCAGCTCGGCCCCACCTCTGCCCTACCCAGGCCCATGGCCTCCACCCCAAGGAGGGAGAAGTTACTCAGAAACCTAATCTTCTCAGGGATTCCCCATATCAGTGGCCTTTGGACTAGTGGGTCAGACATGAGTTACCTACATTTCTCCTTCCACAAAGATTTCTCATTCTTACCAGTNCGCCCCTGATTTGGACTGGTCTTAACGTTAACATCTTTCAAAGCATTCAATGATCTCTGATTTAAAAGTCAGAAAACTTTTTCCAGATATAAGACTAAAAGGTCTTTAATGTCAAGCTAATTGAATATTCAAAGCCTAAAATAATGACCCTCCTCTTTTCCTTTACACTTTCTAAAATTACTGAGAAGGGATGGCTTGATCTGACTCAAAAATCACATGGTTCACCCAAGCTGTGTTCCATTTCACAGAGAAGCTTTAATAACGCATTCCTTTATGGACACTCCCAGCGCTAAGATAAGCGGCCATTCCAGCTCCCGGATAAGAACTTTTTCCTGCTCCTATACTCTACCCAACTTCTGGCTGGCCCACAGATGTGGAGTCAAGTTTCCAGATAAGACACAGGAATGCTTAGGATTAGATATGACTGAGTAATTGGAACCAAAACGACATTACTTCTTACTGACAGGTAGGAATGTTGGGCCAGGTGGAAACACCAGGAACACCCACAGGACTATGTGGAAGCTTCCAGAAGCCCCGAGAAGCAAGTCTGGGCAAGACTGCCATAAAGGCCCCTGGCATCTCCAGAGGCTGCGAGCTGTCCACTGGCCCCCTCGATGGTTCTCTGCTGGTGGGGACCCAAGGTCCTCGCTCATGCCTCAGTTCTTGGTGGGTTCCTAACAGGATGGAGAGCTTCTGCAAACTGCAATGAAGGTTTGTGCCAGGGCCCCAGGCGGCACCTGTCACACCTGCTTAACCTGGGAACCAGGAATAATGGGGAGGTGGGGGTGGGGGGCTGAACTGTCCTGGCCTCAGAGGTCACGGTCTACAAGTCCTACAGTGAAGTGAGTCTCTCCGCCACATGGAATGTGTGTGCGGGCATTTGTATTGGTGTTAAAACGCTGGAAGATGGTCCAACAGCCAACGCCCAGAAAAGTAAATACTGAGTGAGGCCCCAACTTCACTGCAGGGCATGTCCCAGGAGTCAGACGTCTGGTACAGACCCTGCTACAGCATCTGAGATCCCACAGTCCTGAGGCTTGCACAGTAAGTGAGCTACTCAAGGCAGGGAGGGTGGGAGTCAAACTCAAGCCTGCATCCCTGCTGCCACTCTTAAGATGAGCCGTGAGGCAGCCAGCAGCAGGAATTCGGGGCGATGCTGGCTGGGACAGCTTGCCTGCAGCCCCCACACATCTCTCACGGGCTTCCTGGCCAAGGGGTGGCATCACTGTGCATACCCTGGGCACGGTGACCGGGTCCCACTCTCCCACCTTGTAGCCCTTGACAATCAAGGGTGGTAACTCAGCGCTCCCCCACCTCCTTTCCAAGAGAAAGAACACTGACCTCTCACCTGGTCAGTTGGAAACTGAAGGCCGCTGGCCCTAAGATGGACTCAGAGTGAGCACCTGACAGAGGATAATCAGAACCCATGAGGAAGACGCCTTCATTTTTTTCCCCCACTGGCCTTTACCACCAGCAGGGGAATGTCTCCCCAGAAATAAATACCAGTCCAGGGGGAACACAGATGAGAAATTGCTACTAGCAGCACCTGAACCGTAGATCAAGCCAGGCCTGCAGCCATTCCTCTGGACTGCTCAGTTACAGGAGCCAATGCATTCCCTTTCTTGCCTCAACCATTTTTTAAATGGCAGTATAATTTATGTATAATAAAATACATAGATTCTAAATACACAGCTCAATGGGTTTGGATGAATGTATAAACCTCTGGAATCACTACCTCAATCAAACTTAGAACATTTTCAGGGCACCTGGGTGGCTCAGTCGGTTGAGCATCTGACTTCGGCTCAGGTTGTGATCTTGCAGTTTGTGAGTTCAAGACCCACATCGGGCTCGCTGCTGTCAGCACAGAGCCCACTTTGGATCCTCTGGCCCGCTCTCCCTCTGCCCCTCCCCCCTCATACTCTCTCTCTCTCTCTAAAATAAATAAACATTAAAAAATAATTAGAACATCTTCATCATCACCAGGCCACCAATACTCTGGTTTCCATCACCATAGACTTTTGCTTGTTCTAGAACTTCACAGAAATGAAATCGTACAGCACATACTCTGGCGTGTTATGTTCAATTATTATGCTCTGAGATTCATCCACACTGTTGCACTTCTCGGTGGTTTGCTCTTTTTATTGCCGAGCAGAATTCCATTGCAGGGATGTGCCCAGTGTGTTCGTGCATGTGCCATTTTAGACTGGGTTTTTCTGGCATCTGCAACTCATTTTTTAAATTTTTTTTTTTTAATGTTTTATTTATTTCTAGGAGAGAGAGAGAGAGCGTGAGCAGGGGAGGGTCAGAGAGAGAGGGAGTCACAGACTGAAACAGGCTCCAGGCTCTGAGCTGGCTGTCAGCACAGAGCCCGACGCGGGGCCCAAACCCACGAACCGCGAGATCATGACCTAAGTGAAAGTCGGACGCTCAACCGACTAAGCCACCCAGGCGCCCCTGCAACTCATTTTTTAATTAGTCCTAACTAGAATCAGTTCACCTCGAGTGAAAACTCCACTTGTCAACCTCCCCCAGTCACACTGCTCAGCTGGCAAGCAAGTGTTTAGAAGCCATACCCTGGCACAAATTGGAGGCACTTCATTTGGAAGAAAGGAGAAGGTACTCAACCTATACCTCCAGAGACAGACACCAGACAGGAGGAAAGGCCAGGTCATCGAGAAGGCAGATGCAGAGGGACTGGAGCAGGCTTTCCTCCCCCAGGGGCCCCACTCAGCTCAGCGCCGGGCGCCTGGTTCCCCTCTACCCAGAAAACCAGTATGGGCTCTTCTTCCACGCAGTCAAAAAGCTTCTGCACGTAGATGTGTTCGCAACAAAATGAAGGCACAGTGTGACCCTGGGGTCTCCAGGTCAGGTATAAGACTGCGTACGGGGTGACAGGGCAGGATCTCCTAGCTAGAACCCCTCTCACAGGGCATGGGAAAGAGGAGGCTTTGCTCCTGTAGCACAAAGATGTTTTCTATTTTCTCTGCCTTTCTCACTCCTTCCTGATGATGCAATTCCCCCACTCAACCACCAAACTCTGGAAAACAGAATTGTTTGTTTATGAGTTAGCCAGAAGCTGTCAACCAGAAAGCACCGAAATAGCATGCAATCCCTGCACTACACACATACATGCAATTTAACTTTTCGCAGTGATGCTGATTCAGGGCAGGCTGGATGAAACAGAATCTTGCTTTTCCACATCCACAAAAATTAAAACAAAAGTCTGGCATTTTTCAAGAGCCCTCCTGCCCTGCCAGGATCCCGGCCAGGAGCTGGGGCTGCGAATCACGGAGCACCGGCTTGTCTCCAGCACCCCCAGCCATTCACATGGGGGGCAAGGAGGCCACAGTATGAACTCAACACTTCGCCAGAATCCCAACTAAAGGCTCCCTGCAGTCACTTCTACAAAGCTTTACCAATACCTCCTGCACACCACTCAATTACTGTGCAACATGCTGAATGAATAACAAAGCTTTTACCATCGCCAAAATCTCCATGAATCAAATATATTTTCAGTCCCAACGCATGACCTGCTTACTTCATTCATCTAGTAGGATTCACTCACCCATAGCTAACAGTTCCTGCCTGAAAAGTGTGTCTGTGTGGGAGAAGGGCTGGTGTGTGGGTGTGAATTTGTACATTTTTGTAATTACTTTTCTCTGTAATTACAATACTTCATTGTACTTTTATAATACAAGTAACATGTAGAAAAAGAACTACTTTTTTTTTTTTTTTTTTTTAATTTTCCAAGGAGGTTCCATGGCGGGCATAGAGCCCAACCCAGGGCTTGAACTCATGATCCTGAGATCAAGACCTGAGCTGAGATCAAGAGTCTGATGCTTAACCAGCTGAGCTACCCAGGGGCCCCAGAAAGAAGCTACGCCTGAAGTTCTCCATCACCTGCCCTTTCCTCTTCTTACAACCCAATCAAAACCTGGGACTTTCTAAGGGCATATGGCCACAGCGAACTGTGAGGGTCTGACTGGAAAGGCCAGAAGGACTCACATCCCTCCCCCTGTCCCTGGTGCTGCAGGCAGCAGACCCCGCTCCCAGCCAGCACCCCTCGCCCCCCACTCTGCCAGACACCCCGTCCTGTGGCCGGGCTGCACCTGCAATTCCACTGTCCTCTGTGGCCACCTCCAATGCAGCCTGTCACGAGACTCTAGTACCTGAGCCAAAGAAGGAAGTGGTGACCAGGCTAAAGCCAATGCTCGGTATCAATGGGTGGTGTCTTGGGAACCATCCAAATAGCCCCAGGAAGCAAGGGAGATTCATACTGTTACAGCTAGCTCATCATGCTGACTCTCCTCTGAGTCACCCTGAAAATTCTGTTTCTCCCAGGGGACCCCTCCTGGCCAGGATCCAGCAATGTGAAGAGGGGGCTGTCATACACGCCTCTGGGCTGCTAGCATGCACCAGGGCACCAGGCAGATGCTCACCAAGGCCACGATCAACTTGGAGCCAGCCTGGCCTTTAAGGACCCGGCTGGGACCATGGTGGTGTACGGGGAGGGGCAGAGGGCTGCATCAGCAACCTTCACACCCCTCCTCCCGCCCTCCCAATCTGGGAGAGGATTCAAGTCTCCAAGGGGATGGGTGCCGACACCCGGTAAACCTGGAGCTCATGAGCCCCCATGACCCACACTGTGCACCACAGACCTGGCCCCCCGGAAAGCTTCCCCGCACCAAATATGCTCCTAATGACATGATATACACATGTACCTAACGCAGAATTAATTACACTTCATGGAGATGAATAGTGCAGAGGAGGAACCAGGAGGAGCTTCTAAGTTTAAAAAAAGAAGAAGAAGAAGAAGAAGAATCCTTCCTTCTCTGCTGGAGCCCCAAGGAAGCCCAGAGTAAACAGGGACCATAAACCAGGACACAGTGAACCCTGGGAGCCTGTCCAGCCTGGAGGCTTCTGTGGACAAGAAACAACTTCTCCTCCAGCCCTGGGGTAAAAACAATGGAGCTAAATCCATTTCAGGTCATTAGTGTTCCCAAAGGAGGAAGAGGCAGAGAAAGGGACAGACAAAACGGCATCTGTCCTGATTCTCCCCTTCCACACGGTGCTAAGACCTTTCATGCAGGGCCCTTTCAACAGCCCTGGGGAATGGCTTTCTCTCCTCATCTCCAGCTGGTTTTCTCTCTTGGCCATGAACAGGATTTCCTGCGGGTTTTAGGATGACGGCACCCAGAGAGCTCGGGGGACAGGACCCGCTCTAAGGATGCGGTGTCCTGGAAACGCACATTCCTCTCCATTAACTATAGGCCGGAACACACATTCTTCCATTCTCCCACACATGTTCATTAAGAGGAGCATGAAAATCTGGGAAAAGCAGCTCCATTTCCCCTGGTCATTCTTTCAAGAAAGTAATTTATAGTTACAGAGCTTGTCCCGCTATTTAAACATGTTAATGTAAAGAAAAAAAAAGAAAAAGAAAAACCAGTGAGAAGCCAGAAGTGAGAGAAAAGAAACACAATGCAACGGGCCAGAAAGTATTGTGTGTGTTTGTTTCCAATTTGGAGAGCCGCAGGCTGCCAGCCCAGGAGGCCTGACCTGAGGCCAAGCTGTGTCCGTGTCCTCGGGCTTTCGGCACAGCCAGGTCCCACACAATCCCAAGAAGACCCTGATTTCCTGGGGAACCTCCCTCTCTGCCAAGGACAGTCATGTACAGGGTCCAGGTCCTGCTGGCAGAGCGAACTTCGGGGCAATTCGTTTCCATTTTGTGTGCGAGTCACACAAAACAGAGTTGAAGCCCTGAATGTGGACCATGGACCTCCACTTTTTGCACTCTGTTCTAAAGCAAAGAAGCGGATTCCTATGCAAGCGCGGCCCGAGCTATCTGAACAAAGCTCCGACTCCCAGCACTGCCTGCACCCCAGGACATGAGGCCCACTGTGAAGGGCCACACAGCTCAGTCTGCCCCAGAATCTGACAGGGGTCACGCTGAGAGCTGTCAGTCAATAAATGCTTTTGGAATGAATGGAGCAGAATGGCATTTTTGAGGAAAAAAAAAAGGGAGGGGTGAAAAGGTAGGATAAGGAACAGGATAAAAGAGAAGGCTGATTTTAGCAGAAATTAACTGGATCCTCTAAGCATGCGCAAAATCTCCAAAGTCCGAGGACGGGACGGAGGAGCCCACTCTGGCCACCTCTCCAGTCTCAGCGGTCCTCGCTTACGGCCCCTGGATGACTCATCCGCCCAGGTTGTCTGGCAGCTGTTACCCTGCCTGCCCTGCCTCTCACCTCCTGGGGCCCCTCCATAGCTTGTTCTCTTTCTCCCCTGAATCTTCAACCTGCCCTCCACCCCGAACTTCCTTACCTTCAGCTTTAAAAAGGCTCTAGACTTCCTCATTCTGAAATGAGCCTGCCTTCTTGTCTCTCTCTACCCCCATCTTGCTACACCCATCACCTTCTCTGCCCTTCTTCCTTCTGCACCCCGCCCCCATTGGCTTTTGCCTTTGACTCTCTACCCACCCATTAACTAACAACCCCCTGAATACGTAAATCCAGTATTTTCCAGTGCTCTTCTGATTTGTCAACCCCACCTTTCCACGAAAAAGACTCTCTTCTCTCAACTTCCTTGACACTGCAGCCCTTCTGGCTTGCCTCCCATCCCTCTGCCTGTCCCTATGTGGAAGTATTACTCCCTTCTGTCTTGAGCCCTTTCCACAACACCCCGATTGCCTCCCATACTGGTGCCCACCAGAGCCCCATCTCCAGCCAGGGTGCTTTCATGGCTTCTCGGTAACTCCTCACTGGGACCACCACTTGGATATGTCATGGGGGCCTCAAAGCCACCTGCCCCTACGCCAGCCTCCAAGTTCTCCCTCCTCAATGAGGTGCCTGCCCACCCACCCAGACACCTACGGCAGACAGCTTGGGCTTGTCAGCAGCACCTTCCCCACCATATCCTATCTGTAAGCTCTCCCCATCCCTATAGGCACCGCCGTCGCCCATCATTCTCACCTCCTCACCGGGATCCCTGCCTCCAGATCCCCGGTTTGAGTTAGGGGAGCAAGCTGCTGGTTAGGATGGGTGGTGAGGCTGCGTTTACACAGCACTTTATAACTGAAAAGTCATCAGTGGTCCATCAACGGGATCAGAGCAGAAAGGGCAGAGACGTTGACAAAAAGTCCCCAACTCCTCCTTGCCTCCCACCACTTCCTCTCCCTCATCCCCCACGCAGAGACGGCTCAGCTTTCTGGGTCACGAATCTTTCATGTCTGGTCCTTCTTGAAACACTCTGATGGCTCCTTGAGGTTCCCAGGTTCCTTTGCAGGATGGGTGACCCTGAACAGCCTCGTTCCCATGCACACCTCCACACCCTAGAGGGCTCCCTCACAAGTGCTCTCAATTCCATGCCTTAGCCCTTGCTCTTCCCTCTACCTAAAGTGCCCTACCTCCCTTTTCACCTGTGGAACATCTGCCTTGCATTCAGGGAGCGTTTGTTTTAGGTTAGACTGGCTCAGATCACAAAATGAGAAAGGTTCACCATCAACACCTTTTATTATTCTGGTACAAAGAACATTCTTCGGGCTGGTATAATGTAGCACTACGATCATTACAAGATCTCCTTTTCCAGAGAGATGCTTCTAATTGTAAACCAGTGATTCATCTTATTTTACACCCAGGATTCTCCTATTTACCACCAGAGACACTGCATCTAAAAAAATACTCAACCAGGACACCTGGCTGGCTCAGTCAGCAGACCATGCCACTCTTGATCTCGGGGGTTGAAAGTTCAAGCCCCATAGTGTGTGTAGAGATTACTTAAAAACAGAATCTTTAAAAATAAAATAAAATACACCCAACCTTGCACCCTGTCCCAGTTCCCCCACCAGCTATCCTTTCTCTTTCTTATGCACATCCTTCCCTGGAAAACCTGTCCTGGAAGACTTGGGAACATAACTCTCACAGGTGCTCCACACCCCTTCCACCCCTCTCTCTGTCATCTCCCCCAAATGCTGCCGCGAGTCCAGACCTCCACCAGTTCTGGAAACAAACAATTCAGGGAGGAAATGAAGTCCCAGGAAGAGCCAGCAACTTGCTGAAGGCTACACAGGAATTTCACCAGGATGGCAGCCAGGTTCTGGGGCCTGAGGACCAAGATCTAGGGATTCCCAGGCTCCACCTCCTGCAATTCCATGGCCTGTGATCCTCTGTCCCAAATGCCACACATAATTAGAAGTTATAATCCTGTAATTCCATGATGACATCTTTGAACTTAAATATACCTTAAAACTACTCTCTCTCTCTCTTTTTTTTAATGTGAAAAGCAATTTAACCAAAAAGAATTTTTCCCACTCTTCTGTCACCTGTTTCCAGTTCCCTCCCCTGCCCATCCCCTGGGGCCACTGCTCCTCACCGAAGAGAAAAGCCCAAAGGCTGTGTCACGTGGAAAAAGAAGGAAGGTGCCAAGATCATTCACCGACTGGATCCTTAAGCTTTGAACAATTAAGAATTGACTGTCCTGTGAGAAACAGTTTCACTTCCCTGTTTATAATTAGGTACCCTGGCTTCTGTCTTATATGTGATAAAGAAACAACAATCTCTCAACCCACCGGGCCAAACCTGGCCAACCTCCAAAGGCTATTTTTAGATTCTTTGGAACCTACAAAGAGGCAGGGTGGAAAGTGTCACCATGTCTCCAGGTTCCGCGGTGCCACCTGCGGGCATCTCAGCGCCCCCGCTCTGCGAGTTGGGGTCGCTTTTGACGCACTGGGCTGCAGGGCTGTTATCCCGGGGCCCGCGGCGCGGTGCGTGCGGAGGGTCGCAGGGAGATACAAATCTCCCGCCGAGCTAGCACTCGCAGCAGGTCTCTCCAACAATCGGATAAATCCTCTTTAGCATAAAGTGAGCAGGGGCGAGGCCGCGCGCTCACGTCCGCAGCGCGCACCCCCTCCCCGGCGACTCCGCGCAGAAAAGGGGGCAACGCCCGAGGTCACCTCCCACCCGCAGCTCTCCCCTTCCTTCTAAAAGTCGAAGAAGCGGACACTGGAAGCGTTCTGGAGGCAAAAGAACGCCAAGCCGTCTCCAGGCGCTCCACCCCTCCAAGCGCTCGGGTCCAAGGTGGGCTCGGGTCCCAACTTGCAGCAAGGCCGCGGGCGCCCCCACAACTGGGAATTGATTCCTTCCCCAGGCGCGCGGGATCGCCGGCCGAGGTGACCCGGGGCACCCCTCCTGACCCCCAGCCTCCGCCGCCACCTGTATGAGGCAGCCCCAGGCGTCCCTCCCTGCCTCCAGCCCCGGAAGCCACCTGCACTTGGCAGCCGGGTACACCGCCGCGGGAGCCCTCGC